>NC_064830.1:1878333-2189722 GCF_024166365.1 Elephas maximus indicus | reverse complement strand
TCACTGTGACATCGAAGTCATGCCACAGATGAAAAAAAACATTTTTACAAGTATAACAGATTATTATCAATTTCCATTTAGTAATATTGTGAATTGAGGTAAATATAAATAGCTTAGTAACATGTAGAAATATAATCCAATTGGTTTAAGAATCCATTAATTACATAAACTTGATCTCAAAAATAAAATTGCTCTACAGAATTGCATACCTACCCCACAAAGCAGGTAGGTACTACTTTTTAAGTGTTTCTGTGGTAATTTAAGTTGCTTGTACTATGCAATAAGATATTATAAATAATAAAATTTTCTCATATTTCATGTACACTCTACATGCATTACGGAATTTCCTAAAGAACTGCACAAAGAAAACAGCATGGCTGGAGTTCCCCAGTAGTCAGGGTATCCCTGCAGGGTCTAGTGATGCCCTGGGATGTACGCACTTGCTATTCAGGAAAGGAGGTAAGTTTGCCTAGGCTTACAGGGATTTGTACTTTGAAAAAGGAAATGGTAAAATCGATCCCTTCAAAGAAAGGGTGGTATAAGTTCTGGCTGAATTCCCAGCAAGAAGAATGTTCTTATAAGTGACGTCATTGATCGTTACACATCATATTTGATACCATGATTCTTCAGCAATGAGGCCAAATGTGTAAATAAAAATAGAACAAAAAACTCAGATTTAAAACCTAACCTCTGTTGCCTGTGTTTTCACGTGCTACTTTTGTATCCACAGGAGGGTTAGGGTCTCAACTGTAAAATTGTAGGTGATTACATTTGCTTGTCTGCTTCAGATATTTTAAGAGTCAGATTGTATAAAGTTTCTCAAGCGTACTGTGTAAAATAAAAAGTACTATATAAATACAATGACTTCTGATATCATCGCCACTATTACTATTACTATTACTATTACTATGGAGTCCTGGTGGTGCAACGGTTAAGCACTCGGCTGCTAACTGAAAGGTTGGTAGCTTGAATCCACTCAGTCCCTCCACTGGAGAAAAGACCTGGCAATCTATTTTCCATAAAGATAACAGCCTAGATAACCATATGGGGCTGTTCTACTCTGTCACATGGGGGCGCTATGAGTCAGAATTGACTCAACAGCACCCAACAACAACAACAATACTATTGCTATAATTACCCCTCTTCTTTCTGCTCCTCTTTCTCTCCTTTGGGGGCAAAGATTACTCAAACTTCCAGATATTCCTATCTATTCTTTCCTCAAATTCAAAATTGTAATCCTCTTTGAATTCACCTACGTGTCAATGATTTCAAGAAAGTAAAATAAGGTTGTGCTAGATTTGTGGTGGTTTGTGACTTATTTTCATTGTTCCAACTGCTAAATAGAAATCACATTATGATTCTTGCTACATTTACAAGCCAGACACAGTAAAGCTTGCCCATTGTAAATAATGATGAGCATACTTTGTGAGGGAAAATTAAAATGTGTTTACTGCTGTAGTCACCTTAAACTTCCTCAAATATTTGAATGACTGCTTAAAAATTTCTTTTGTACATAAAAGTAGGAGAACTGAGAAATCGTAGCAGTCACTATCATTGGATTGTTAACTGGGTTGGGGTATTTCACATTCGCACGAGAGGGGAGATTACTAGGCAATTTACCTGCTCGTGGTTTAACAAGCTGTTTGTAGAAATGACAGCCATTAGAAGGGAGGATGTTGTTGATGTGGTTGTTGGGTGTTGTCAAGTCACAGCTACCACGTGTGACAGTAAAACAGCCCCATAGGGCTTTCTGGGCTGTAGTCTTTACAGGAGCAGATGTCTATGTCTTTGTCCTGTGGAGCCACTGGTGGGTTCCAACTGCCGACATTTCAGTGAGCAGCCAAGCACTTAACCATTGCGCCACCAAGGCTCATTTTAGAAGGATTAAGATCAAATTTATTTTTGCCAAAGCACAAAGATGAAAAATAAAGGTATGTGAAAAGATACTTTTTCACATTTAAAATATAATCAACCATACACAATGTTCTCTCCTCCATATAAGCTTTCCTAATATCATTTTTATATCTAGATATGTCAGTCATGTCTTCATAAGATGGTCTCAGCCAAATGAAGCTGGATACATTTTTCTCCCTTCCATCGTTTTCCCCTCCAACAGCTTCATTGTCTCTTCCACTATATTTTATGACAATTTGAGAAAGGCACTGTGAACCTTCTGTGACTAATTTTTTGTTTTGATAACTTAAGCTGACTTTGTCTCTGATGGTTCTGTCTAGCAACCATTTGGGGACCCCAGTAATTAATTTTATTTCACCGTATCCAGATCTTATTTCATCACTGGGCCTGTGAAATGCATTTTTGCCGCTCTGTCCGCAAAATTTATTTCAACCGATGTCTTGATAGTGCATGGTATGTATGCTGGTGTCTAAGCCATTTGATACTTTCTGTGGTAATCGTAACAATCTACGATTCACATAGTGTTTGCTTAGCCCTGTAATCACAACAGCTTATGATTCATAGTGTGTTTGTTTAAATTAACCCTAGGCTCTTCTCAGGTTTCACTCAAATGTCTCGCTTCTTTAATTGTCTAACTCTGATGCCTATGTTTTTAAATGATAAAATTGCAGAACTAAATAAAGCAGTATATTAATTTGTGTTCTTCAAATTTTAGTTTTTTTCCAATTATTTACCTTAAAATATTTTTATTTTAAATTTTCAATTATACTACTTCTCTAAAACTGTGCATTTGAAAAAAAGCCTTTTATCAAAATTTTTCTTCTCTGCTACATAATTAATTTATCCAGATCTCTCTGTATTTTTTAATCCTTTCTTTTATAGTTCTCAAATAAAAATATTTTCTTTTTCCTAAATGGCTTTAGATATCTTTAATAACCAGCGCTGGAGGAATTGGCAGCTTTGGGGATCATTTATCTTACACACCTTCCCAAACATGAGAGAGAACGTGTGAGGCAGTGGTTAGAAATGGACTCTGCATTTAAATGCTGAGCCTGAAAATTAATGACTGTGTGACTTTCAGCAAATGACCTAAACTCTCCTCCTTACCAGTACAGTGGGGTGTTTGGGGTAACTGTAAGGATTCACTAGAATAACACATGTAAAGTGCTTACCAGATATTCACCCGATCCTTGGTAAAGGCTTGCTATGTGTATGTAGGCCTTAAAAGGGAGTAGTAAGCCTTATTAATATACAATCGCAGTAATGGCTGAGGCCAGGGACATTTGTCCATTCAGAAAATACTTACTGACCTCCTACTATACATCGAAGATGATTCTAGCCTCTAGAGACTGGTAATAATAATAGTCACAATAATAATAATAATTGGGACATTGACATACAGAAAGAAATCACCACAGAAGTCAAGTGAGGAGGGAAATCTACTCAGCGTTGTAGGTGATGGTAGTGTGTGTGGGTGTATGTGTGTATGTGAGCATGGGTGTGTGTGTGTGTGCTGTAGAGGGACGGAGGGGAAAACAGGCAAAAGTTAAGGATAAATGAGGGTTGAGAGAACAAAAGGAAGGTTTAACATTTGAGTTGAACTTTGAAGAATAACTAGAATCTAGCCAAGTGAAGAATGAAGAAAGCACATTCCAACCAGAGGAAATAGCACAATCCGAGTCACAGATTTAAAAAAAAAGAAAAAAATTATCACTGTTGTAAAGGACAATGGAGCGTATAAAGAGGCCTCCTAAGACACATGACTTCAGGAAGTGAGGCGATGAATGCAGAGGTGGGGGGATCCCGTCCGCCACGTCAACAACCTGGACTTCACTCTCCGGTAACATGAGGTGGAACAGACCAGACGTGATCAGATTTACGTTTTAGAAGGTTAGCATCCACGGCAGTTCAGGAGGTTGTTTAAACTCAGTGACGAGAGACTGAGGCAAATAAATTAGATACAAAATTAGTAATATATTAGTAGACCAGTCAAGAATTGATGGGAGTAAAAACAGAGATTCAGTAAACATTTTTATGATACATATTTTGTGGTATATGCATATACAAATATATATATCGTGACACATTTTATGTATGTACCATGCTTGGGTGCACACACATCTGTAAGGGAGTGGGGGATAGAACGGATGCCCAGGGAGGCACAAGTTTTCGGACCTAGGAGACTGATACCTTCTCCTACTGTAGAGTCCAATGGTGTCTATACAATCAAGGAAGAGGACCAGGGTTGTTACAAGGCATGGAGAAAAAAATCCTTGGGCACATATCACCTATCCTGGGGCACATGTTAACTGTGAAATAATACTTGCTGTTCTTTGGATGTGAGTTAGGTAGTTGATGAAAGGCTGAAGGATATGCTTGGTTTTTATTGCATGTGGAAAATAAATCAGTGGTGACTTTTAAGATAACGCAGTCCTAGGTTGCAAAGTTTCCTGATTAAAGTGGAACTTCAGGAACACCTCTGTTGTTTCAAGGTATACAATTTTTGCCGTCGTTTGATTTTTCTTTTTTTTAATAGAGTGATCATATAACATTGTCCCAACTGGAATATTCTGAGAGTAAACAAGGATTCTACTAATAACGTCGCCATGGCAACTACCTCAAACACACCAGAGCGCCTGGTTTTCGTTATTCTAAAGGAAGTAGTTGATGAAGTCTGTGCGTGTGATGCGCCTATGAGAATACCAAATAAAAGAAGTCTCAGAACAAAAGTGACAATTCCTGCGTATATATATTCATCCAACGAAGTAACGGCAGACATCATGGCGTCACGTGGGGTAACACTTACGAACTTGTCACTCAAAGACGAAAACTAACGAGAGTTATAATTAGTATTTTAATGCACTTACCAGAAATGACAAGGTATATAGCCTACATTTAAGAAACAATCAGTGTTTTCAAGTGAAATAATGTCATTGTAATAGACTGTTGCCACAGGAAAATGGTCTCCTAATGCCACATAAATGCTAACGTGAAGCCAAGACATTTATGGGAAATGAAAGTTAAGGGCAATTGCAGAATTTATTTCGAAAGCAAGGGAAGTTGAACACAATGCTATATTTGTGACACTTGATTTTGTTATGCTTTTATAAGACAAATTTCCTGGCAGCTTATTCCCTCCCCTTTATAATTTTGTATCAATAATTTATAAACTGAAGAAAAAGTGCAAATGAATACATCTAATTTCAGAACTCAACAATTTTCCATCTGAAAAAGGCGAAGAACAGTGATGTCTGAAGTCCTCTAAACCATTGATTGATAAAGGTGCAAAAGAGAGATAAAAGGAATTACTCCCAGATTGGGTACCTCCTGGTGGTGGACACTTACGACTTCTGACATAGCATTCCCTGTGTTATGGATTGAATTGTGTCCCCCCAAAATGTGTGACAACTTGGCTAGACCATTATTCCCAGTACCGTGTGGTCCTCCTCCATTTTGTCATCTGATTATCCTATGTGCTATAAATCCTAATCCCTATGATGTTAATGAGGCAGGATTAGAGATAGTTATGTGAATGAGGCAGGACTCAATCTACAGGATTTGCAATGGGCAACATACTTTGCAAAAAGCTAATGAGATATAAAGACAATTAAGTTCCAAATTTTACTGTAAAGGAAGCTGTAATTCACCAATGGAAGCTCCGTGTGGTTGTTATACACTCTCATGGTACAATGAACAGCACTGACTGCAGGAAGGGAGACAGGGCTGGCAAAGGGGTGCACTGTTCCTTGTAGGCAATGCCATCCCTGTGTTATTCAGAGGCCATGTAGTATAGAGTAAAAAGTCAGAAAAAAAATTTTGCTAACAAATGTACCTCCTACTGTATCTTTCCACGCTCCCTGGTGGACCACATCCCCTTCCTGTACAGCACTAATCACCTTGAAGAACTATGATTTATACTCGTGCATGCCCTGCCTGACCCAGAGGAACCTTGGTCCTAAAGATCAACATCCTGGAAACCTCAGCTCCACATGTGTCCTAAGCCAGCCCTAACAAGTGTGGTGCTGTATTAGCACTCTTGCTTCCACTGATGGGATTGAGAAAGAGATAAAGCCCCTTCCAGTTGTAGACTTAACATAGTCCTGTGCCACAGCACCAACAGAACTGGAACTTGGTAAAGAATGCAACCGTGAGAGTGTTATTTCCATTCATATTCCTAGGTCCCCAATGGCCAGCAACGATCAATATTCTTGAGACGTTATAGATAATTGATGACTGTTGAAAGAAAAGCACTTAGAAATAAAAAAATTCTAGAAGACCTGAATTCATGTGTTTATGGGAACGTTTATTCTCTCAAAAACAATTATTTGGGGCCTATTTTGGTGCTGGATGCTAGGATACAAAGATCATGAAGATACTGTCCTCTCCCCCCCCCCCAAAAAAAAACAAACTACAAGTAAATCAGTCTAATGTGTTAAGAAGAAACGTAATGAGGTCATTACAGGTATATTCTGGGTTATCTACATCTATACACACAAGAGCGGTAAGTTCACATTGCGAGGGGGTTAAGACAACATTGTACCACAACCTGTGCTCTTGAATTCTTGCATCTCGGCTTCATCAGGATGTTTGTATCTAAGAAATGCAAACACTGATCATTCCAGAAAGCCAAGTGTAGACTACCTCAAGGTAAACGTGGAATGGGAAGGAAATGGGAGGAATAGAAATTAGATGGGTAGAGAAATTCTGGGAAAAATAAATACCAAAAAGATGTTTCCAGAATAGAGTCTAATGAACTTTCAATGAACTTACTTCTTATGTTACCCGGAATTCTTTGCAGTGTGAATAGGAGCAGCTAATCAGGCAGGCATTTAGAGGCCTTCATTTTAAGGGCTGCGCTAGGCAGAGAGTGAATAACGTGATCATCTGCCCTCTGCTTCAACTTCAAACGTGTGAAGTCAGAAAGTAGGAGGGACTGATTTTTCTTTTTCTTTTCTCCATTTTACCTACACCTTAGAATAAAGAGAACCTATCAAAACTTCATTAAAACATGAGATATTCAATGGACCAAGAATCTGAATCTGAAGAATACAACTATTCACAGATATCTTTTCATTTTCCACACCTGACCGGAGGAGACCAAGAATTACAAGAACAGTTCAGAGATCTGAATGAAAAATCACAGCACTTTCAAGGGTCATTCGTTTGTGTCCAGGTCATCATCCTAGAGCTTCGTCAATTGTCACAATATCCTTATAATTTTCATCCTTATTATTAAAAATGATAAAAAAAAATTCACCAAGTTATTGCTGAATACAGTTTCCATTTAAAATTGTCTACAAAGAATAAGTGAGAAAATGTAGTATATGGAGTGCATGGAAACACTGGTGGTGTAGTGGTTAAGAAATATGGCTGCTAACCATAAGGTTGGCAATTGGAATTCACCAGGTGCTCCTTGGAAACCCTATGGGGCAGTTCTACTCTGTCCTGTGGAGTCACTTTGAGTCGGAATTCACTCAACAGCAACAGGTTGGATTTGGCGTGGTTTGCTTTTTTTACTATGTGCAAAACTTTATATCTACATTATATATAGATATATCTTATTTGATCTGTATCAAAACTTGTATTATACAAGCTATATATTGTATTATACGAGCACATTGTGTTTTGTATTGTTGAATAAAAACCATCTCAAATGTTTTAAGTAACACTTCCAAAAAGGTCATGCAGTTTAGAATTTAAACCAAGGTCTGTCTGCCTACCTCCATAGCCACCCTTTCACGATACATTTTTTCTTGTATTATAAAAGATATTTAACGAAGATATTCAAATAAAAAGGGATTTAAAAAATGTTTTTCTGATTCCTTGGTACTACAATGGAATGGCCAATAGATATTTACTTTTTGGAAGTTGATGACTGTGTCCTGGCCTTGGGATTCCAGCCTCATCCACAAAGTCTTAGAGAGAGACCACGAGTACGAACTTGTTCACCTTTCTTCCTCCACACACTCAAAGCCAAAGCATACTGCTTGCCCACAGTTAGAAGGCAAGCTGAAGGGAAGAGGCAGCTGAGGCCTTCTGTCAAGCAAAGAGACTCACCCTGATGGGCCAGGCCCTCTGAGATTGCAACAGCTTGTCTGGAAGCAAAGCTGATGGAAGCCCCAAACTCCCACTGGTCAAACATTTAGGGTCAGAAGGAAAGGAGATGCTGGAATCATTCCCAGATCTTACCTCACAACCAAACTCAGCTCCTATTTTCTCTATTTCTTCAACAGCCTAAGATGCTGTGCTCACTGAATGGGTTTGTTTCCTTGTTTTTGCTGTGTTTTCATTAAATTCAAATAAATCGGCAAACAATTGTCGAATGTTCAGTATGTGTCAGGGAATGTGAAGTGCGACCTTGGGAGCTGGGCGGGCGAGAGAGGAGTTGAATGATTATTGACCAATATCCAAGGGTCCTAGTTCTGGCTCCTTGAAAAGTTTTCAGCCCTCACACCCCATGAAGAGACAGGCACAGTAAGACATATCTGGATTTATAAAACAATGTGCTATATTGGAGAAAACTTTAATATTATTGAAAGACATGGTGGTCATTAACTTCCACCTAGAAACATAAATGATAGCTTTAGAGAAGAAATGATGTGGCCGTGAGACAAAATTAGAAACCTTCAGTGCAAAAAGGAAAGGAAAATGCACTTTATCTTGGCAGAAAAGACTGGATGGACAAAAATACTGAGACATGAAGGTGTCCAACAGTTTATGGAGACTTTTGGTTGTCTGAGGTTAAAAATATTAACAGTTAACATTTATAAGGCAGTTAGTATGTGTCAAATATATTTGCTAAATGTTTTAAAGGCATTTTCTCATTTATTTTTTATAACAAAACTGTCAGGTAGATGCCACCTCCATTTTACTGATAAGGAATTGAAGTGGAGAGAGACTAAGTGATTAAATAGGATCACACAGATTTTAAGGAGTGGACTCAGCTAGCCCAGCCATCTGGCCTCAGAGCCAATGAGCTTGACCAGTGCGGCAAAGGGAGGTGTATTTGTTTGTTGAAGAGTTGGAGTAGCTGGATACCACAAATCTCAGAACACTTGTTCACATATTCTCAGTTCAGTTTCTTTACACCAAGAAGTTCTCACCTGGTATCAGCATGGGAATTTCTGAATCAGTATTAGTCACTATCTCTGATTAAAAAATTTTAAGCTGACACAAATCACTTCAATACACTGAAGATTAAAACCAAAAACCCAGTGCTGTCAAGTCCGACTCATAGTGACCCTACAGGACAGAGTAGAACTACCCCATAGAGTTTCCAAGGAGCACCGGGCAGATTCAAACTGCCAACCCTTTGGTTAGTAGACATAGCACTTAACCACTACGCCACCAGGGTTTCCCACTGAAGATTAGACAATTTTAAACAGGAACAGTACAATACTTTCTAATTCTTACTGTATTTAAATATGTATGTAAATTTCAACATATTCCTCATTACTAGAGTAGAATCTATAACTACTAAACTTAGCGATCTACAGTAAACAAGTCATTGTGATAATCTAATTGTTATACTTCAAATGGAGCATGAGATTATTGAAAGAGATGACTTTATATGTTCATCACGTGTCCTTATGGTATAGTAAAACCAAAAAAACCAAACCCATTGCTGTCGAGTTGATTCCAACTCAGCAACCCTACAGGACAGAGCAGAACTGCCCCAGAGAGTTTCCAGGGACTGCCTGGCAGATTTGAACTGTCCACACTTTGGTTAGCAGCAGTAGCTCATAGCCACTATGCCACCAGGGCTTCCTGTGGTATAGTTTTTTATTTTTATTTTTGTTTTTATTTTATTTTATTTTTTAGGGCTTCCTGTGGTATAGTAAAAAAAAAAAAAAAAAATTTTTTTTTTTTCACTACCGAATAGGGTGTTCTGTGCATAGCAAGGGCTCAGTCAATATCTAGTGGAAGGAAGGTGATTTTTGAGAATAATTTAAAGCAACTTCTGATTTCTGTTGACTTTTTATTGTTGATTTAGGATAAGATCCCATGAAAGGATATGTCAAATGACTGAAATGGAGACTTCTGGTCAATTACAAGTTTGGTACGTTGGCTGCTCTATCCCACAGTGAAGGCTGTACGTACAAAGAGTAACCGTTCCTTGGATTGGTATTCAACGTGTGAAGAGCTCTGAAGAGTCTTCCTTGATGTGGGCCTTCCACGTCACTCCACAGCGCTGACTGATTTTTCCTCTACTGAATTAGTACCTGCCCAGAAGAGTTTGTCTTCTGCCCTCATTTTTAGAAAAAAACAATAGATCCGGGATGCAATATCACTCTTGGCCAGTAGGTGCCACCATCAACCACATGATTTTAAAATTTGAATCATAGAAAAAAATTTTAATGACCTTTTTCCTTTCTAGCTTATACAAATTCCATAAAATGGCTACCCATTTAAAAATATAACTCGTATAGTTAGAACAAGTATTTAGTACTAGATCAGATTCAACCCTACACTTTTAGAGGTTCAAATGAATTTTCATGGGGTAAAAAGAAAGAAGAAAATATGCACAGAAGGCAGGAAGTCAGATATCCACTGAGTGCATTCTATTTACTAGGCACATTATGTATTGGAAATATAAACGCAGGTAAGAATTTTATCTGGTCTTCATGTGTTACCTCTGGGAAGAGACACACAAGTAAAGACAAATATAATCAAAGTAGGTATAAATTCTAAAACAAGAGAGAATGAAAAAACACAGAGAGTAAATAGGTAAACGTCTAAGGTTCCAAGACATTTTCACATAAGAGGAGAAATTTAAGCCAAGTCATGAAGGATCAATAGGTGATGAAAATAAGAAAGAACATTTTGAGGAAAGAATTAGTCACACCTGAGAGGAAAAGTAAGATGAGGTCAAAGAAAGCGGGAATGCGACTGTGTATCCGCCACGGGGCCCAGAGGGTGGAGGAAGGTGGAGGGGTAGGGTGAGGAACAAATTATGAAATTTCTTAAATGCCAAAGAAATAAAATTGGTCATTGTCTTATTAAGTAATAGGAATCTGGGTGTCATTTATTTTTTAAGAAGATAACTCTAGAAACAGTATGAAGGATGGCCTTTTGAAGGGTTCAAGTCCACAAGGGATGAGGACTCATCTAACAGTTTAGAAGATTAAGACTGAATTACAACAATGACAATAGGGAAGGGAAGGAGAGGCTACAATTGAAATATCTTTTGGAATTAGATTTGACAAGATCGGGGACAGGTTGATCACGACGAGGGATAATTCTGAGAGCTAAAAGTCTAGGAAGGCTCTGAGATACCTAATTTAAGGAGCCAGGCACATGGAGATGCCATTAACTAAGACAAAGAGAACAAATTTTATAGCCAGTTATTTCGGAATGGGAAGGTGGTGAATTCAACCTTACATATCGTGAGTTTGGGGCACCTGATGGAGCATCTGGGCATACAAATCCAGTGGGCAGTTAGAAATATGAGAATATGAGACATAGATTTTGGAATTATCTGAACACAAACTTCAGCATCCATATTTTACACAGGAGTAACTTGATTTGCCAAAAACATAAAATTCTAAAAATAAATATGACTCTACCTTTAACTGTTAAAACACTGTTTTCTTTTATCCGTCAGAGCAGTTTTCCTTTGGCTTTGATCAGTTGATCTGAGTTCACTAATTGTGAAATACCGTCTAGGTGGTAGACTCTATGTCAAGTATGGTTCCTGGAAAGATCAGTAACTGTCAACAGCTTAAAACCTCCTGGAGGACACAGACCTGCTGGAATTTATACATGGAGCCAGTTCACAGGCCAGAGGCTCGGTGAGTGCAGGTTGCATCGAACTCCTCCTCTCAATTCCTTTGTAAAAATTTTCATAACTTAAATTATGAGTTTGAAGAAGGAACACATAATTTATTTTTTAAGAAATTTATTAAGGGCCTTCTAGGTGTAAAGCATCACATCAGTTCCCAAGAAGGACATAAAAAATCTAAGGACAGGTTCCTGCCTTCAGACAAGTTTGCTGTTTAGAATAGAAGTCCGACACTTATGCTAATCAAGGATAGATAAAATATCAGAGCTGTTAGTCCCTGATTTTAAATATAGGCATTATCAGGCTACTTTAAAAGTGAGATTATTTAAATTGTTAATTGTGAATTGACTCAGGCATTCATTTACCTTGTGGAATTAGATAGGTTAATTAACTACCATGACTCATTTTTCAAATTATAACATGAGGGCTAATTTTCCTTGCCTGCTGCATAGAAGATATTAAGTAAGACGTTTTGGTTCTGCACTGTTTCAACCTACCATGAACATTCAGGTTTGAGCTGTGCAACATTTTGCTGACTGACAGTCCTTGGCTCAGTTAGGACTGTTATCAAAAGCTGGTGGAAGAGATTTGTCCAAATTTCCATTAAGTGCTACTCCACAGGACGAGTACTCCTGAATAAGGCAGACAGGTAACATGAATCATGCATATGCTAATTGTAATAAATAATGAAAATATTTAGACACAGTGAGGTTTGAACTTGAACTTTCTGAACACACTTTGATTAGTATGCAGTACACACTGTATACTCCGCTTTTGTTCTAACTCTTAAAAGGCAGTCATTACTAAACGATGCTTTGAAATTTTACAGCTGTTTGCTCACCTCTACCACTTCTACTTTTCTTTCCTCAAGCAAAGAAATCACAAAGTCTTAGTCTTCCAATATCAACATCTATGTCCTCATACAGGCCTTGATACATGTATGGAAACGATGATGTAGACGAGACCTCACATGAGTTTTCAGTTAAGTGAAAAAATGTGCCGTCCACAGCTGAGTACAATGCTAAGAACCATTTATAACTCTGTCTTGAGAGCTCAGTTGCTGCAGAGAGCTCAGAAGGTAAAAAGCCTGCCTCAGCTAATGTTCAAAGGAAACCCTCCTTATCATAGATTACTTTTTTCCATTAAAAATATTTTTAAATTATCACCATGCCCTGCCAACTCTGTATTTGCTGTTGAAAACTAAGAATCAGTAGAGTTCATGAGGACGGGGAGTTTGGAAAGGACCTTTTAGGGAGATGGGGCTCTGGGACAGAAAGAAGTGTTATTAATTAGGGCTTCAATAAGCAATCTCAATTCTAATAGATCCAAATGTCATGTCTAAACTAAAGGACAGAGATAGAGAAAAACCTCAGAGATGCTCCATGAGCCAATGACTACAAGAGCAGCAGTAGGTAGGAGCTCCATTCTCTGTCCTCCATCTGAGCCCAGTGATTAAACGCAGGAAAGGCAAGGTGAAGGGGCTGACAGTGAAGGTGTACAAAGACCACTGTTGTTATTAGGAGCTATTGATTTTTTACCCATCACGACACCATGTGACAGCGTAGAACTATCCACAGGGTTTCCTAGGCTACAATCTTTACAGAAGCAGGTCTCCAAGTCTTTATCCCATGGAGCCTCTGGGTGAGTTCGGACTGCCAACGTTTCAGTTAGCAGCCAAGCGCTTAAACATTGGCTATCAGGAGTCCTCAATTAGCAACAATAAGTGAAAAGGAGAGAAAAGTGGTTTTAAAGCAAGAGGAAATGTGTTGTTTTTTGTAACCCTTAAACGTTTGCTTGTGTGCCTTTATTTTCCTGTCTTAAATGCCCTAAGACCTATTTTTTCTAGGTTCACCAACAGGTGGCGTCTGAGTGTCAGTATGTGACAGTGATAGTGCTAGCGTCATTGTTCAAGGAAATAAAACTAAAACTGTATTTCTGTCTCAGTGACAACACAGTCAAGTAGTGGAGACAGAACCATGAATATATGATTGCAAGCTGGTATGAGACGCCCTGTGATAAGTAAGCGTAGCTCACACTGGCGCAAAGGGAAGGCAAGGAAATGTCCTAAAGGAAGCCCTTCAAACAAATGTGATTATGTTTTTTCCTCACTTAATCTGGATAAGGAGTAAGCACTTTATGTCACTGTTAACCTCCTACTCCTTGGGGTAGAGAAGTATGCTGAGAGCACGTTCATAAATAATCTGCTATTTGAATGACTGGAACATACTATCGAAAAACTGCTCTTTTATTGTAGATCTGTGGACTCATAGCAAGCTTGAGAAGCACTTATAAGAGACCTTTATTCTCAGAAGGAACTCCCTCAGGCTTCATTCTAGTAAATACTACGTGGTCAGCTCAAAGGGAAACTAAGAACAGATAAGCTGATCTCCCTCGCTGAGCTCTGTCCTAACTGACTGAAGTTCCCTGCCAACAGTGAGGGTATCCGTTTGATTGAGACACTGCGTCTTTTCGCTGTCATCCGTTGTTCTATCTCCAGTCTTTATTCTCAGTGTCTGAAGCCGAAGATTTAAGCTTATATAAATCATGAACATTTGTTTCACAAAAGCCAGTATTATTAACAACTTTGAACAATTCACTACAAACTGTTTCTAGCAATCCCTTCAACCTGAATGTGCTTCCTGAATGCTCAGACATGTAGTGTCATTTGGAACATCCTGGAATTGGTTTCTTGCTTCATATTTCTAATCGATCATTTCACTTCTCTGCCTCAATTTCCAACACAAGCTCTATGTCTTCTTCCAAAGTCACGTGTTGTCATTGAAACTATTCCCCTTATCGTTCATCAGATTCAAAGAAGGAAACCTGGTTATGATTCAAAGTATAATCTCTTAGATAGAACCAACTAACTCTAATCCTCCAATTAAATGGTCAGTCATGCATTTGTTCACCCATTTCTTTATTGCCAATATATATTAAATTTATTTAGACAAGCAAGGAAACAATAATTATGCCTAAGGATAACATTACTTATCGCTCAACATTCACATATTTTACAAATCACCTATTATCCTGAAATACATGACCACTGACGTTTAGAATAATATTCCAAAACACTGCAAAACCCTAAATAAACTACGAATTTTGATTCTATCTGGTTCAAGATGCTTCCCCTGCTTTGAAAAGAATGGGTCATTACCATTAATAACTTTCAGTGCCAAGAGATTAAGTAAAATAATTATTTTCTGTTTACTACTTCAATTAACAAGAACTTTTTTCTCCCCACATTTGGAAATGAAACTGACACCAGGCTTCAGGATTCTTAGATCTCTTCTCATGAAATCAAAGCTAAATGCCAATTTGGTGTTGAATTGTTGCTCACAATGTTAATTGGCTTTACATTTTTTGAAAGCGTTCAATAGAAAAGCATCAGAATAAAATGTTTTTAAATGAAATATCTCTAAAACTCTTGTTAGCAGAGTTGATCTCTGCATTCCAGAGAGTGCAGCAGTGAGCTCTCCATTCGACACCAGCTTTGCATTAATACCACTCTTTGACAGGGACCCTGAGATCAAGTCTTTAGTGTGTGCAAGAGTAACCAGGACTGTAGGACCAAAAGGAGACAGTTTTCAATCCCCACGTATTCACCGAGCAGCACCTGTGTACAACATTCTGTAAAGGAGATACAGAAAGGTGAAAGTCACCTTCTAAGCCTTCTAAGAACTTGCAGTATAATTGAAAAGGTAAGTCACAAATGTTCGCAGCAGTAAAAAATTAAGTTATTTAAGTATGGGAACTGAGGGAAAAAGTGGAGTTAAAGACGATTTTAATGTAAACATGGACCTTCCAAATGGACTCAGTTTTGATCTTGCATTGGAAGACTATTTGCCAATAGTCAATAACGGACTTCTCCTATTTCACATTAGCTTATATTAAGCACTCTTTTTCATTGTTTTTTCCCCCCTTTTGCAGTTTCCGGAGCTTCAAATACAAGCTAAGTGTTAATGATATTTATCTGCTGAACTATTTTCTGCTAACCTTTTAGGATTTGCCAGATGACAAAGATAATTTAAGCAAAGACTTGCTGAAAAGGGGTATCAAGTATGGACTTATAGATAGCTCAATAGTCAACAGCGTAGAAGCCATATTTAGTACAGAGAATGCAGGCGTGTGTTGCAGGGAAGTGGGATGGCTGCATGCAAAATTGCAATCTAGGAGACTTCCTGTCCTTGGTGACCAGCACCAACAGTGCACAGGGATTCTGGCACCCTGGACATCTTGTAGGCAAGAGGCAGTGTGCTGTGCATTCAATAACGTACAATCATTTATGGAATTCTGTAATGCATCATTTAAACATAATATGTAATTTATAAATACAATAATTTATAACAATGAATAGCAGAAATTAATTATGATATTATACATCATTGGTAAATAAATTTCAAAGGAATAAGTAACTTGTTCAATGTTACACGGATCCTGACTCAAAATTTTATATGATCCTTAAAGTCTTACCCATAGAACAACATAAAACTGAAATGAACAAACTTTAAGTATCATGAAATCCAAGGTCAGCAAGTCCGCAGGAATCCGATGGCCACTAATCATGAAAATCAGTGGTTGAACCAAACCACCCGCTATTATAATCTGCTTAATTAGCAAGGGTAGAGGGGCTGAGATCCAAAGGCGCTCATAAAGGAGCCTAAGTTTACACCACCAGTCAGCCTCCCTTGATAGGAAAGCCCCCACCACTCCATGGGTTATAGATGGGGAAGGCAATTCCCCACAATTTTATGACTTTAGAGATTACAATAATGTTTTCCTAACCGAAAAATCTCATTATGTCCTATTACTTGTGCCAGCATTTCTACCATTAGAGATTCATTCTTGAGGCTTAAAAAAATTGTTTATTAAAATATATACCTCAGGGAATATTAAGACCTTAAGAACTCTGAGCTGTTTTCATGTTTACTTGATTCTTTCCTGACAGTGTTGAGAGATTAGACCAAAAAGACTAAGAGACATGTATATAAAAGAAAGAAATGAAGATTTGCTATAACAAGCCCAAATCCTTGGCATCTATCAAGCCCACTTTAAAAAACCGGCCCCATCGCTATGAAGCATCACCTTCTGTCCCAACACCTGTACTACCACCACCACCTGTACTACCACCACCACCTGTACTACACCACCTGTACTACACCACCTGTACTACCACCACCTCCTGTACTACTACAACCACCTATACTAGCACCACCTGTACTACCACCACCTCCTGTACTACCACCACCATCTATACTACCACCACCTATACTACCACCACCACCTGTACTACACCACCTGTACTACCACCACCTCCTGTACTACCACCACCACCTATACTACCACCACCACCTGTACTACCACCACCACCTGTACTATTACTACCACCTGGACTACCACCACCTATACTACCACCACCACCTATATACCACAACCTGTACTACTACCACCACCTATACTACCACAACCTGTACTACCACCACCACCTGTATACCACCACCTGTACTACTACCACCACCTGTACTACTGCCACACCTGTACTACCACCACCACCTATACTACCACCACCACCTGTACGACCACCACCACCTGTACTACCACCACCTGGAGTACCACCAAAACCTACACTAGCATCACCTGTACAACCACAACCACCTGTACTACCACCACCACCTGTACTACCACCACCACCTATACTACCACCACCACCTGTACTACCACCACCACCTATACTACCACCACCTGTACTACCGCCACCACCTGTACTACCACCACCTGGACTACCACCAAAACCTATACTAGCACCACCTGTACAACCACGACCACCTGTACTACCACGACCACCTATACTACCACCACCTCCTATACTACAACCACCTGTACTACCACCACCTATATACCACCACCTGTACTACCACTACCACCTATACTACCACCACCACCTGTACTACCACCACCACCTATACTACCACCACCACCTGTACTACCACCACCACCTGTACTACCACCACCACCTGTACTACCACCACCACCTGTACTACCACCACCACCTGTACTACCACCACCACCTGTACTACTACCACCACCACCTGTACTACCACCACCACCTGTACTACTACCACCACCTATACTACTACCACCACTTACACTAATACCACCACCACCTGTACTACCACCACCACCTGTACTACTACCACCACCACCTGTACTACCACCACCACCTGTACTACCACCACCACCTGTACTACCACCACCACCTGTACTACCACCACCACCTGTACTACTACCACCACCACCTGTACTACCACCACCACCTGTACTACCACCACCACCTGTACTACTACCACCACCACCTGTACTACCACCACCACCTGTACTACCACCACCACCTGTACTACCACCACCACCTGTACTACTACCACCACCACCTGTACTACCACCACCACCTGTACTACCACCACCACCTGTACTACCACCACCACCTGTACTACTACCACCACCACCTGTACTACCACCACCACCTGTACTACTACCACCACCTATACTACTACCACCACTTACACTAATACCACCACCACCTGTACTACCACCACCACCTATACTACTACCACCACCACCTGTACTACCACCACCACCTGTACTACCACCACCACCTGTACTACCACCACCACCTGTACTACCACCACCACCTGTACTACCACCACCACCTGTACTACTACCACCACCTATACTACGACCACCACTTACACTAATACCACCACCACCTGTACTACCACCACCACCTGTACTACTACCACCACCACCTGTACTACCACCACCACCTGTACTACCACCACCACCTATACTACTACCACCACCACCTGTACTACCACCACCACCTGTACTACCACCACCACCTGTACTACTACCACCACCACCTGTACTACCACCACCACCTGTACTACTACCACCACCTATACTACTACCACCACTTACACTAATACCACCACCACCTGTACTACCACCACCACCTATACTACTACCACCACCACCTGTACTACCACCACCACCTGTACTACCACCACCACCTGTACTACCACCACCACCTGTACTACCACCACCACCTATACTACTACCACCACCACCTGTACTACCACCACCACCTGTACTACCACCACCACCTATACTACTACCACCACCTGTACTACCACCACCACCTGTACTACCACCACCACCTGTACTACTACCACCACCTATACTACTACCACCACTTACACTAATACCACCACCACCTGTACTACCACCACCACCTGTACTACTACCACCACCACCTGTACTACCACCACCACCTGTACTACTACCACCACTTACACTAATACCACCACCACCTGTACTACCACCACCACCTGTACTACCACCACCACCTGTACTACTACCACCACCACCTGTACTACCACCACCACCTGTACTACTACCACCACCACCTGTACTACCACCACCACCTGTACTACTACCACCACCTATACTACTACCACCACTTACACTAATACCACCACCACCTGTACTACCACCACCACCTATACTACTACCACCACCACCTGTACTACCACCACCACCTGTACTACCACCACCATCTGTACTACCACCACCACCTGTACTACCACCACCACCTGTACTACCACCACCACCTGTACTACCACCACCACCTGTACTACTACCACCACCTATACTACTACCACCACTTACACTAATACCACCACCACCTGTACTACCACCACCACCTGTACTACTACCACCACCACCTGTACTACCACCACCACCTGTACTACCACCACCACCTGTACTACCACCACCACCTGTACTACCACCACCACCTGTACTACTACCACCACCACCTGTACTACTACCACCACCACCTGTACTACCACCACCACCTGTACTACTACCACCACCACCTGTACTACCACCACCACCTGTACTACTACCACCACCTATACTACTACCACCACTTACACTAATACCACCACCACCTGTACTACCACCACCACCTATACTACTACCACCACCACCTGTACTACCACCACCACCTGTACTACCACCACCACCTGTACTACCACCACCACCTGTACTACCACCACCACCTGTACTACCACCACCACCTATACTACTACCACCACCACCTGTACTACCACCACCACCTGTACTACCACCACCACCTATACTACTACCACCACCTGTACTACCAGCACCACCTGTACTACCACCACCACCTGTACTACTACCACCACCTATACTACTACCACCACTTACACTAATACCACCACCACCTGTACTACCACCACCACCTGTACTACTACCACCACCACCGGTACTACCACCACCACCTGTACTACCACCACCACCTGTACTACCACCACCACCTGTACTACTACCACCACCTATACTACTACCACCACTTACACTAATACCACCACCACCTGTACTACCACCACCACCTGTACTACTACCACCACCACCTGTACTACCACCACCACCTGTACTACTACCACCACCTATACTACTACCACCACTTACACTAATACCACCACCACCTGTACTACCACCACCACCTGTACTACTACCACCACCACCTGTACTACCACCACCACCTGTACTACCACCACCACCTGTACTACCACCACCACCTGTACTACCACCGCCACCTATACTACCACCTCCACGTATACTGCCTCCTGCATCTATACTACTACCATCTGTACTGCAACCACCACTCAGCCAGAAGGAATTCTCCTTGCTGTGAATCTGATCATTTTACCTGAATATTATGAAGGCAATTTCACTCTCTATCAAGCCTGATACCTATAGTTAGTTACATTTTTCTTCTTCTATATCAGGATACTATATTCTGTTCTTCACACTGCCTAACACAGTGCCTTGGTAATGCTTTTAAACTGTCTCTATTAAGTATTTGTTGAACGAAACAACTGATAAAAGTATAAAATGGAACCAAAGAAGGGATCAGAGATATATTTGTATTTGTAGCAGTGCCATCACTAGGTTTGGTGTCACCAGTGTTGTAATTCATGGCGCCAAGCCCACCCCATGGTTCGTCTCCTGTACCAGGCCATACAGAATCCTTGGTCAAGTCTAATGCTACTCATAAATTTTAATTCGAGGATATCAGTCCTTCTTTTCCTTGAATTACTACTTCATTCTCAAAAAATTGATGTAATTAACTGTTACAGGTTCACAAATACACAAACAGCACAATATTGCAGGTAATATACCAGAAAATTTGACAAAATCAGAGACATAAAGACACTGGCAGCAACAAAAACAGCAGCATGTGTTTGTAGTGAGTGAGACAAAACCACACGATTCGAAGTATCACCGTAGTCGGGTAGGAATGAAGGCCCTAAGCAGCACGCATTAGGTTCACAAGGTAAATTAGCACAGAGTTGCAGCCTTGTGGGTATATTGATATACGTAAGCTGGGCTTGAGAAAGAAGTTTTTGTTGTTATAACTACCTACAAGAATATTTTTATAGACCGTCATTTTGGCCACCCCCTCTGACCTTGTCACCCAGTGTGACGCCACTGGTTTGGGGGCAGCTGGGACTCTCAAGGCTTTAGTGTATCCCCCACAACCAGCTGGCTCTTTGTTTACTGGGTGCAAAAAAAGCGAAGTTCAGAAGCTAAGGAAGAGGAAGCTGTTCTCTTTGAAACATGCACTTTTCCTGAATCGGCAGGAAGGATGCGACGGTCATGGGTGCTGCAGGGGTGATATTTTCGTGGAGAATATGTTTACTTACATGCACGTAAAAAGCTTTGGTTTTCTCGTCATTGGAGAAAGATTAGTCAATTAAACCTGTTTATCTAATACATCACATTAATTTTGGTTCACAAATACATTTTTTTTCACTCGAATATGAATCATGTTCCACTATTTATGGCACCGGGGAAAAAAAGACGATAATTGTGGCCACCTGGCAATTTGAAGTAGTGCTCTGAGGTTGCACTTCCTATTAAAACTAGCACTTCTGGACCTGGGTTTATGTTTACCTAAACCGCCTCAAGCACCAGTGGATAGGTCTTTGATTGGATCATTTATCGCAGAAAAGATCAATAAAAAGGGACTCATGCCCTTCCCAAAAGAAATTAACAGATCCGAATACGGATGCTAAAGCTTTCACCCACTCCTTGTATTTTGGGCTCTTATTTACTCAGCATAATGCCGTCTTTTTGCTCATAATAGCCCCAATCAAGACTCTGCGGCTTCAAGGTCAGGCCTCCCTGCAGAGACTGCCCTGCAATTCAGTAAGCAGCCACAAGGGGGCTGCCCAAATTCAAGCGCACAGATTGCGTTTCCTGTGTCTCCTTTTAGTAAGCACCCCTTCTAAGCAATTCACACAAACAGCATATTTTTGTGTGGTTTTAAAAGAAATAGCATTTACTCATCATTTTTTTTTTCATCATTACTCTAGACTCTAAAGAACCAACAGTATCACCTCAAGGATAGCCTACCAATTTCCCAGGCAAATCCACCGACTGACAAAATTTTTTAATGTATATGACAATTCAAATCAGTCTTTTAACATTTAGTATGGGAAAAGAAATACCTGTATTGCATGAGCTTAACAGTATACATGGCTTATTTGTCTTATTTAGCTTTGTATTTCCAAAATAACATGAGTCAACTTAAAGAATTGTAAAGCTTAATAGCTAGAATCAGACCCATGGCATTTAAAAAAAAATCACATTATTCGCAGCATTGTTCGCACATATTTAGGACTTAAATGCTATTAAGCGATTGAAATGTTTGCAAGCAGACTTTTCAAAATATATATTTGAGTCTTTACCCTCTTACAAACGGCAATGTTAGCATATAAAAATTGCTATTAACAACATCTCTTGTTATGGGAAGTAAAATATAACAAATTGTTACACAAAATATTTTGGCTACGTACTTTGGTCACTGTACTCATCATTTTTGCATTTGATAAAGACAAAACATAATATCAAACATTTTTTAAAATTAAAAATGAACACTGATGAATGTGCTGGTTGTCTTCTTGATAAAGACATTAGTTAGCCAGGGTGTGCACACACACACAGAGACCATATACACTATTATCTTTCATAGATTTATATTCCTTTTACTCTCATAGCGAATTTGAATTAGCCAATAACACACATGCACAATCAGCAAAAAAAAACTGAGTGATGAATAATTTTGAACTAAAGTTCACACCAGCTACATATCTTGGCCATTATTCAACTCTGGCTTCCAGCGGTCTCTTGGGTTTTCAATAATCAATACATATTTATTGGGTTCCTACCTTGTGCCAGCCATTATTTTAGGAGCATTGGAAACAAATTTGCAAAGAACATGGTCCCCTCTCTTAAGGAGCTTAGAGTCAAGTTAGAGAGATAAGTAAAACATTGCATTATACATTGATAAGTGCCAAGAGAGAAGTGTGCCATGTGCTACAAGAGCACAAACGAGGAGCACGAACCTGGGTGTCAGGGAAGCTACTTGGAGATGAAACTAGAATAGTGGCCCAAAGGAGCAGTTAGCTACAGATAACTGATGTTCGCATCGATATTTAAACAGCATTTGTAGCTGAGCTTTTCCCAATAAATAATAGGAATTTTCTGAGTCATCTTAGTTAGTCAGAATGGCAAGATTCCTGCTAGCATACTGAACAGCCTTTTTGGCAAATGTGTACATATGAATAGGGAATCTGCTATGGATTTGATAAAAAGACATCATATTCCTGTCATTTCTCTGGTTTTCCAGAATGAAGAATTTCATCATTCCCTATTTTGTTGTCCCATATCCAATATCAAATGGTTGCAGTAGTTTCAATGTATACATAGCTATGGAGTAAGTTTTCTTTTTAATTTCTTTTTCGTATTCTACACGATGCCGTCTCTACAAACTAACACATACAGAGATGAACCAAAACTTTTCCAGGATCTTTGATTTGCCGTGCAAGAAAAAGAGCCCTTCTTTCCAAATGTGGAAAAGTGTGATGGCAACCTGTACTTCTCCATTTTTGCATGTCTTATTTCATGTTTTTTTTTTTTTTTTTTTCATGTTTTGCTGTCTACACCTAACAAGAAAAATGTAGGCATGTGGGTGCTGTGCCTGGTTGGCTGACTCTCGGCTTTCTAATCCCATCTCAGACTCAACCAGTGCCCTTCTGCCAGACTTATCCTTGAGGTTTGACAGGACCTTCTCCCTTCTTGGCTGACTGAGCCTGCGACCATCCTTCCGATGCCAATTCCCAAATCGGTGCTTGCCATTTCTCCAGTTGCCAGCTTTCACAAACCATTGCTTTCAATCAATGGTGTTTTTGTTTCCTGCAGGGGGTGCAAGTTTGACTGACTGCCCTTGCTAATCTTAGAATTTTAGCAGTTAAGCATGAACAAAGGGATTTTGGTGTGGCACATTAAATTCCTTCCTTCTTGAACCTGATGCATTTTTTGATTTTGAGATCAGGTTCTGATTTTGAATCCTGCTTTCCAGGTCAAAGATAATATTTTTGAAGTTGGAGAGGAAATAAGAAAGTGAATGTATTTTGCAAAACTAGCTAAATACGTACGAAATAGATTAATGCCATCACAGAATAACACTAAAATTCATTGGGAACTAGGAAGTGTGTGTTCCGTAAGAAACTGTTCATCAGAAGAAAATGTTATACAGTGATTTTTTTTTCCAAATCCGTATTAATTATTTTGCCTAATGAGTTGTCAGTAGAGGAAACAGCAAATTTTGCTTAAAAAAGAATTTTATTTCTTTGATAATTGAATAACTTAGCCCCAAAATAGGGTACCACTCTGCTGTAGACAAAGCCATGGTTATAGTTAGTGGTTCTTTTTCCTAATGTTACTCTTTTCTAAATCTCTTTCTCCCTTTTTGGATGCAAATACAAATGGAAAATTAATTACTGTTTAAACTAATAATGGGGTTCAGCATAAACCAGTTTTTGGCACTTTCAGAATCTCAAAGAGAATTCTAAGAGAATTGGCATAAATAATTTTGACAACCTATTTTGAATATTTAATTCCTGAAGAATGACTCTAATATCACTTTTTAAAACAATAAAATAGAAAACATCTTTGTTCACACTTAACTAGCAATGAGGTGTTTCGAAAGTCACTAATATATCATCTATAAGCCAGCTTTCTGTCCTTTCACTCAAATGACATTCCAAAACTTGGTCACTTTTTTAAAGCCTCCTCCAGGACTTCTCTCCAACAGTTTTCTTCTCTTGTGCATTCGAATTATTTCACCCTCAATTTGTCATTGTTGCTGTTGTAGTTTCTATATGTCAATCTCTTCTCTCTCTCTCATGACTCCTCCGTTGAGGAGAAAAAAAAAATCTCTATTCATTGTCCTCTTCTTTATCAACTACTCCCTCCCTCCCTTGGTGAATTTTACAGTGTCTTGAAAAAGTTGTGGACACTCACTGTCCCCTGTCCGCAATTTCCATTGACTGTAAGTCCTGTGGTCTGCCCATAATTTTACCAACCTGCTCTTAAAAATACAACCGTGGACTTTACACTAAATTCAGTGAACCAAGTTCTGCCCTAACATTGCTTGCATAAACTCTGCATGGTATTTAATATTGTTGCCCATGCTCTCTTTCTTAAATCCCTTTCTTTTCTGATTTCATGACACTACTCAGGCCCTTTTTGCCTCTTGCTCTCTGCTTACTCCTTCTCAATCACATACTTAAATTCTCTTTCCCCTGCCAGTTAGAGATGGGTTTTGTTTTTCTTTTGTTTCCCCCAATGTTCCAACCTTAACTCTCTTCACTTCTCCATCCACACGCTCTTTATGGATTAGGTAATCTACTCCCACAGGCTCAAATCCTGCAGTCCACATTTCTAGTTTAGATGACACTTCTGATTTCTGGACACAGACACGCAGTAGTTTATCCATTTCCCCTTGAATATTTCACAGTCATCGTAGAAACCACCTGACTCCTACATTTCTCCCTGAATCCCTCTCCCCAGCTACTGCAGTTGTTCTGAGTGGAGAATTCCAGTAAAGGGCAGACACTACCAATCACCCATCTGACTAAGCAAGAACCTTGGTAAGATTTTTTTTAACAGCTTTATTGATGCTTACATGCTTTCAAGTTTTCCACTTCTTTAAAGTATACAATTAAATGAATTCCAGTATATTTACAGGCCCATGGCTGGCACAAACTGTTCTCGACTACTAATCTAAAAGGTTGGTGTTTTGAACCAACCTAGCGGTAGAGGAGAAAGGCCTGTAATCTCTACGGAAGCAGATTCCATGAAGAATAACAGCCGAAATTACAGCCAAGAAAACCCTACGGAGCAATTCAACTGTGTAACACATGGGGTTGCCATAAGTAGGCATCAACTCAATAGCAATGTTTTTATTTTTCTCGGTTAGTATATTTATTGACATGCAACTATTACCATCATCCAATTTCAAAACATTTTCATGATCCCCAAATTTCGTACCCATTTGCAATCAGTCCCATTTGCCCTCTACCACTTCCCCAGCCTAGGCAACCACTAATCTGCTTCAGTCTGTATAGGTCTGCCCTCTCTTCTGACATTTAATCTGTCACTGAGAATTAATTTGTGAGCCTCTTCAGTGAGTTCTCAATCTCCTTCCTTAGTTATTGCAATTTTCTCTTAACTGGGCACAAAGTAATTTTTTCCATCTAATCTAGTTCTACTGGAATTATTTACATAGTAAATATGATCTTATGACTGTATGAAAAAGAAAGCAACATCAGAACTGGAGGAAGACTCATTAACAACCTGCTTTATGCAGATAACACAACCCTGCTTGCTGAAAGTGAAGAGGGCTTGAAGCACTTACATATGAGGATCAAAGACTTTAGTATGGATTATACCTTAACATAAAGAAAACAAAAATCCTCACAACTGGACCAACAAACGACATCATGATAAACAAAGAAAATATTGAAGTTGTCAAGGATTTCATTTTACTTGAATCCACAACCAACACCCATGGAAGCAGCACTCAAGAAATCAAATGATGTATTGCACTGGCCAAATCTACTACAAAAGACCTCTTTAAGTGGTCTTTTTAAAGTGTTAAAAAGCAAAGATATCACCTTGAGGACTAAGGTGAACCTGAGCCAAGCCAGGTGTTTTCAATTGCCTCATATGCATGCAAAAGCTGGACAATGAATAAGGAAGACCAAAGAAGAATTGATGGCTTTGAATTACGGTGATAGTGAAGAATACTGAATGTGCCACGGACTGCCAGAAGAGCAAACAAATCTGTCTTGGACAAAGTACAGTTAGAATCCTCCTTAGAAGCGATGATGTCGAGACTTCGTTTCATGAACACTGGACATGTTATCAAGAGGGACCAAACTCTGTAGAAGCACATCGTGCTTGGTAAAGTAAACCCCATTGCCACTGAGTCGATTCCACCCCACAGCAACCCTATAGGACAGAGTAGAACTTCCCCAGAGGGTCTGCAAGGAGTGCGTAGTGGATTTGAACTGCCAACCTTTTGGTTAGCAGCTGTAGCTCTTAACCACTATGCCACCAGGGTTTCCTGGTAAAGTAAAGGGACAGTGAAAAAGTGGAGGATGCTCAAGGAGATGGATTGACACAATGGCTGCAACAATGGGCTCAAAAATAGCAACAGTTCTAAGGATGGTGCAGTGTTTGTTCTGTAGTCCATAGGGTCACTATGAGTCAGAACCAACTCGACAGCTCCTAACAACAACGATGGTCGCGTCGCTCCTTTATTTCAAATGTTTGCCCTGTACCTCGCTGATTTCAGAATACAGTAAAAAACATTTGTATATCATATAACACCCTTTACGGTCACAGATGGCCTTGTGGTACAAAATGGCTTGCACTCGACTACTAATCTAAAGGTTTGCGGTTCAAACCCACCCAGTGGAGCAGCAGAAGAAGGCCTGGTGATCTGCTTTTGCAACGATTACAGCCTAGAAAACATGACGGGGCAGCTATACTCTAACACATGGAGATGCCATGAGTCAGAATCAACTTGCTGGCGATGGGTTTTATGGTCAGGCCCTCCCTCTTCCCAGTTTCAACTGTCACCACCTCCTGGATGATATCAACATTCAACATTATTTAATCACTTTAGTGTCTGAAACCTGCATAATCTTTCTATCTAGAACCTTCAGACCCCTGCTTCTCCTGCTGAAGACACGTCCACCTCGCTGTACATGGTGAGGTTCTATTTATTCCTCACACTTGAGCTCTGGCATTAACAGCTTTGGGAACATGAAGCCCCGTCATTGGCTGAACCATATGCTTCCAAAAATTAATGTTCCTTCTACTATTATAACATGCATTTGGGGTATTTATTTATGTATGTCTCCTTTTGATCTGCAAGTTCCTTGACAGCAGAATTTTGTCTTATTTGTGGGAGCCAGCAAGCCTCCTGGCCCTTAGCCTTCAATAAATATTTGTTAAACAACATGTGAATAGAAGTTAATAACAGATTCTTAAATTTAGCCCAGACACTTTCCCTAGTCTATTTTACTTCTTTGCTAGACAGTATTATTTCACTGCAACTATATGTTGATAAAAAGACACAGTCAAATATATGACATGTATAATTGTGACTTATATACGTAATAAAGCAATATCTGAAGCCTGATAATTTCAGGCTTCATGGATGCAACCGTGCATCCTGAAAGCAACGTGAATTCACTGGTACGCTGCAAACATCCAGGTACACGTGAAAAGAGGAATCAGACTTCTCGAAGATGCACGTGTGGAATAGGCAATCCTTCAGATACACATTCTGGATAAGCATAGGATTCCGTGTCTGGTGAGGAGAATGGCAGAAATGATACAGTCTGATGTTATAAGGAAAATGTGAGCATTGCTTAGTGCTCTCAGCTGAAATTCTCTGAATAGAAATAACTGAATAAAATTACATAATCACCCAAAACTTTATGGTCTTCTCAACTACACTTATTCTTCTTTTTCTGAATCTTTTATCTTCTTAATGAATTGGATTAGTTCCAATGTGTGTATTTCCTCGATTTAATAAAAAGTAAAATCCCTTTTGTGTAAGTTTTCTCAATACTGATCTCTCTTTTTAAAAAGATAACCACACGGAGGCATGGCTTAATGTGTTTTGAATATGGCATAAGTTAAATATGTTTTGAATATTGAATATGGCATAAGTTAAATAAAATTTAAGGCCATAAGTTTTAATTAAAATGTCTAAAATATAAATGTGTAAAGGATTTTTTTTTTTTTCCAAAATTCATTAAAACATTGTTTATGGAATCCATACTATGTTTCAGGAACAGTCCCTGAGCATGAGCAGGACTGAAGAGAAAAAAAAAAAAAAAACTCCGACTTTTGCTCATATTGTATTTACATATGGGGGGGTACATACACACACAAATGTACAGAAAAGCACGTATTTAGTGGTATTAAGCAGACATATAAAGGATAATAGAGACAGTAAGGAGCAGGGATTACATTTTAATACTGGATATTCAGGGAACTGGAGACCCTGGTGGTGTAGTGGTTAAGTGCTACAGCTGCTAACCAAAGGGTCGGCAGTTCAAATCTGCCAGGTGCTCTTTGGAAACTCTATGGGGCAGTTCTACTCTGTCCTATAGGGTCGCTATGAGTCGGGATCAACTCGACGGCACTGGGTTTGGTTTTTGTTTTTTCGTTTCAGGGAATTCACCTTGGATAAGGCAGCTTTCCATAAGAGACCTGCAGGAATGGGGGAGGAATCACATGGAATTCTGGAAGCAGCAGGAGCCGGGATTGCACACATGTGCAGTGGGAGAGACTTGGCAATCCCAGGAACACCTAGGAGGCATGGGTGTCTGAGCACAGTGAGTGAGGGAGAGAATGTTGAACGAGGATGAGATCAGAGAGGCGGGGCCCCAGTTTCTTTAGAAGGTTGGTGGTCTTTGTCAAAACCTTATTTTCTTTGAGATGAAATATTATTGGAAAGTTTGTCACAGAGAAATAACTTGATCTGATTGGTTCCAATTCTTTTAAAGAATCACTCTAGCTGTTGAGTGGAAGACAAAGGGTGTTGGAGGAGGAAGTTTGTGGTGAAATAAAAGCAAAAAGAGGCTTAGTGATAACCTATTAAGAGATTACAGTGACAACCCATGAGGGTAGTGATGGTTGGGACCAGGAGAACAGTGATGGAGGCAGGGAGAAGTGGTTAGACTCTGTTTATACCTTGATATTAGAACCTACAAGATAGGTGAAGGTTTTGAGATGAGGTTTGAAATAACAGAAATCAGGAATGACCTCAAGGTCTTTGACTTAAATGACTGAAATATGCAGATAATAAAGACTTGACCCTCTTCATACATTGGCTAAAACAAATAATGTTTGTTTTATTAGCAATTTTTAAAATTCACATTACATTTATAAGAGTTGACCTACTATATCTGAAACATTTGGCCCCTTTCTAGCCCCTACACATAGTGTAACTGTCATAATACACCGAGATTCTGCATTGAATATTTGAATATTGCCTAACAATTACATGTACGGGGCAGTTCTACTCTGTTGTATAAGGTCACCATGAGTTGGAATCAACTCGACGGCACACAGCAACAACATAGCCATAGGTGTATTATACAGAGATGATATAATTTAGCAATCTGGGGCTGATATTTTAAAATCCAAATTTGCTTAACAATTTACTTAGCCCATGAAATTCTTGTTTGTTTGTTTTATAGAATGTGCTTAAATGACTTGCCTATTGAGATGAACCCATTATTTGGAAATTTTAAATATGTTCAATTACAAAAAACTTCTGGTTTAGTGCTCTTAAGAAAATAACACGCACTGCCTTTGTTTTGAATAAAGCAAATGTCATTACTGAGAATCTGTAATTTACTGCAGTAAAATTTACCCTGAAATCAGTAAGTTCATTTTCATTATGACCATAATGTCTGAAACAAAACTGATGACTCTGAGAAGTAAATGCACAGCTTAAATATTTTTCCATTGAAAAAACAACACAAAAACATTAGAGGATCATTTAGCAAGGAGGGATGTTGGTCATTACCCTAATATTCTAACAGTAATTTCCATTGTTATGTGCAACTTTCCAGTTTCATATATAGGGTCGCTACAAGCTGGAATCAACTTGATGGCAATTTGTTTTGTTTAAGTACAATGCCCACCACTTATCAGTTTTTTGCACTGTTGTGGCTTGCATGTTGCTGCGATGCTGGAAGCTGTATCAGTCCTTAAAACACCAGCAGAGTCACCTGTGATGACAGGTTTCAGCGGACTTCCAGACTGAGACAGACTAGGGAAAAACCCTGGCGATCTAGTCCAGAAAGTCAGCCGATGAAAAGCTTTTTGATCACCACAGAAGAATTGTCCTGCTTGCTTGCTCTGGACACATCAACAAGAGGTAACAATCAACGGAGTAGGACATCATGGTGGGTGAAGTAGAGGGCCAACGAGGGTGAGATGGATTGGCAAAACAGTAGCAACAACAACTCAGACGCACAGCGATCCTAAAAATGACACAGGACCAAGCAACATTCATTCTGTCGTACCCGAGGTCGCCAGGAGTCAGAGTGAACTCAATGGCAGCTATCTATCTCTAAGGACCAATCCGTTGTTGTAGTTGAGTCACCTACAACCCATGATGACCAATGTGTGTCAGAGTAGAACTGTGCTCCACAGGGTTTGCAACGGCTGATGTTTCAGGAGTAGGCCATCAGGCTTTTCTTCCAAGGCACCGCTTGTGGACACGAACTCCTAACCTTTCAGTTAGCAGCTAAACTCTAGCCCTGTGCACCATCCAGAGACTCCGTCTAAATACAGTGAACTTCAGTATTGAGTTCTTCTTTTTACCAGAGACAAGAAGCTTTCCATCCACCCTGGCTGCTCTAGTGCAAAGCGTATGCATACTTCCTTCATCAAGATGAGAACAATTCTACCAGAACCAAACACAGGGACTCAATCTCTGCTGCCCAGCACTTAAAAAGGCTCAGCTGAAAAATTACCTTTCATTTTTATTTATTTTAAGGGATATTATTTTATTTTAACTAAACCATGAAATTCAAAGAAAAATTGGGAAGAGCTTTAATCTTCCTTTGTAGATAATTTGATAATTCTTTTTTTTAAAAAGTTGTTTCTATCAGTTTATATTTACACAGGAAATCTTTGAGATGTATCTAAACAGCAACAGCTAAATTTAGAAGGTGGGTATTATGTCATATTAAGGGGCTCAGTTTATGACACCTTAATGGTTCCATGCCTATATGAGCCATCAATAACAGTAATCCAACTGCCACTTCTAATTCAAAGTACGTAGAATTATGTCACAATAAACTACAAAGTTTATGACATCAGTTAAGAGGTGGATAACCACAATTTCACTTAAAATGAAAAGCTTTTCACAAAAACTCAATTTACCAGGCTTTCTCAAAATTCCGATAAAATCTCTTTACTTTCTTGGTTCTTATTTCTATTGTAAATATTGTATAACCAGTAATCTATTGACTTCTCCAGGGATTTGTTCTCAAAGGTATAAAACCAGAAAATAGAAACTATTCTTTTTTGAAGACTAACCTCCTACAGGTATAATTTCCCTAATTGTTTTTCTAAAATAACATTAATGAAAGAAGGTTGTCTGTGCTTTTCCTTTTCTGTCTTTTTTTTCTCTTTAAGCATTTTAGTGTCTCTTTTTTTTTATGCTACACAACTTTAATCTCCACAAAGAGAGTATTATTCTTTTTACAAGTTAGTAAATAGAGGACCGGAGAAGCAACGTCATTTCTCTGATGGAAACAGCTAGACTTTGAACCCAAGTTCCCATATACACCAGTTCCAATGCTCTTTTTTCTTTACCATGTTTATAAGGAAATAAATATAAATAAGATGAAAGTTTCATCATGAGAAAATAATTGACAAGTTGAATCTTTCAAGCTCATTTTCTATTTATTAATTATAAACATATAAAAGTCAATTAAAAATGGAATTTCAGTGGTTTTGTCATTCATTCTGTAATATATAGAATATACTTAATGGTATAAAGATTTCAGGTTTCAGATGCTGGGCTTATTACTCACCATCAATTTTCTGAAAGCTTTAGTTGTTCCCCCCCCCAAAATAAACTGTCCAGAAAACAATGTTTTTCTTGGAATTTAGTAACATATAATGAACGTCGTGATGCTAACTGGAGAGATATCGTTTACTTTCACAATTTTTTAACCATTGTTAGAGCTAAAATTTTTTGGTGCTCCTCTCTAACCATTTGCTGGGCTAAGAAACCTCTAGAATAATTTGAGTTTTCAAGTTCTATGCAAATTGATGGACACTCCCTACTCATCAATTTGCTTCTGAAAAAACAAATCACCCCACTGTTTGTCTTGTCATGGACGAGCATTTGATTAACTTCTTTCCTTTTTACATAGTTGACCAACCCTTGATTACTTCAAAGGTATTATTAAAATGCAGAACCTAAATATATCTTATGTAAATAAAGACATCCCAGTGAGATACAGTTAAGTACAGGCAGCAATTATCTCAAGCCAGTACTCTTTCTCTCCAAGACAAACCCCGATTTAAAACTCCTTTACTTTTGCTTAAGCGAATTGCAAGTGACAGACCCATAGCAGTCATAATCTGGCTTTTTTCATAGATGCTGTGTTTTGTATCACCTTGTACTTAATGAATTATGTTGATATAAAAGCTTGGACACAGAAAAATGGTGCTGAAGGAAGCAATATATTAGAAAGTCCTGACTGGTGTGTAAGTATTCAGACACAATGCTATCCTAATGATACGTGTGTTTTAATTTCAGTTGCTTATTTAAAGAGAATTGTGAATTATTGATCAATATAATAAATGGATTAATTTCATTGTGCATGCCAAGATTTAGCTGTTTAGTCTCAATATTTCATGTCATTATGATTAAAAAAAAAAAAAAACATTGCTGTTGACTAGATTCCAACTCATAGCGACCCTATAGGACAGAGTAGAACTGCCCCATAGAGTTTCTAAGGAGCACCTGGTGGATTCGAACGTCCACCTTTTGGTTAGCAGCCGTAGCAGTTAACCACTATGCCATCAGAGTTTCCAACTGCACTTTAAATGTGTTGCCACTTTGAAAAAACTTCTCCAGCTAAGACGTTATTATCACTATATATGATTATACAGAAACCCTAGATATTTCCAGATATTTTGATCATCATTTAAACTCAGTTTCCCAAGACGGTTGCATGCATAACCAGCTCTTGAAAATCACTACTTTTCCCTGACTTTCACTCTCTCTCCTACTCTTGGGAAGATAGCAATAAGAAACATCTCAGGGTCATCCTATAAAAACTACTATAGCTTGCTCATCTGAAAAAGATAATGGGTTGATGTGAGGTAAAATAGCTTATTATATGCAAATTACTTAGAACTATGTTTGGCCCTAGCACATTTGTTAGTTTTCTATTCATATTAGTATTAAAATTATCATTATTATTTAAAAGCTGGTAACTGTTTTTATTAACCTGAGCTGAGAATGATTGATGAAGGTCCAAAGAGCTATGCGATCCCAAATTTAATTGATATTGTTTTTAAAAAAAAAAAAAAAAAACCAAAGACTAAAAGAACAATAAATTGTATGGTGTATTGGTTAAAAACATTGGCTGTAGTATTGGGCAGAACTAAATTTGAAACTAGTGACCATCAAATATTATCTGTGTAACCTCATAAAAGTTAGTCATTATATGTAGCACTTTTGTCACCTGTAAAATAGAGATTGCCCAGAGGATATGTGAGAGGACTAAATACAATATATTCAAAGTTTTTACACAGGCAATCACTCATATGTGTATAATATATATACATATATTAAAAAAAAAAAAAAAGCTGTTGCCGTTGAGTTGATTCTGACTTAGAGACCTTATAGGACAGAGTAGAACTGCCCCATAGGGTTTCCAAGGAGGAGCTGGTGGATTTGAACTGCTGACCTTTTGGTTAGCAGCTCTTAACCACTGTGCTACCAGGGCTCTCTCCATATATAGACAGGTAGATATAGACAATGGGCAGATGATGAATAGGTATTTAATTTATTTGTATAATTTATTATACTTTACTACATACCATTTCCAAACATTAAAATTTGTTTCCAGTTGAATTTTAAAAGAGAAATAGTCTTGACTATATTTCATTTTTATTTAAAATAAAATTAATATGTAAGTATAGGGTCGCTATGAGTTGGAATTGACAGCAATGCATTTGTGTTTTTTTTTTTTATTACCATATTAATGACACAGAACAAATATATCCAATAATAAGTAGAACAATGATACTTTTGTAAACCTACCATAGCAATGGAATTGTGCTTTCTCATAAAAAAGTATGTACACATCTGGTTATAAATAGAAGTTATATCTATAGACACAGCTATAAATATATTTATATATGTATATATTATATATATAACATTTAGCATGCCATTGATTTCAATGTGCTTGTATAGTTTGACGGAAACAAAGAAGGAACTCTTAATAATTCCTCTGGGGCAACTAAAAAGCTCTCCTTTCTGTCAATGCTTCAGATATTTTAATTGCTATAGTTACATAACATTGAGGTAATTGACTAACTTTCACTTTGCCAAATAGAATATTCGTTAATCATTAAAGTGAGAGCATATATCTGTGACCAGATTACTTAATGAAGCCAAACCCTTAGAGTTGAATCTAGCGTATTTGTTAACTTTTTTTTTACTTCATGATCCTTATGAAAATTTCCAATTTTGTGTTAATTATTACTGTTAATCAATAATCCCTTAAGAAAAAGAAAAAACAAAAACAATGCATGCTGAATTTCTTATCTTGCTTCTATGGATATTTCAGGAAATTAGGGCAGCATTTGCCTTTCCTGATTTTACCATTAAAATGACTTCATAATGAACAAGCAAAAAAAAAAAGTAAAAATACTCAGACATCTGAACCTTCCATATACTTTAAGAGGTCTTTAATTTATCATATATGCTCTCTTTTCAAGAAAAATACGTTTTCATACTTGATTTGAGAAGCCTGAAGAACAAAGACAATTTATTATGTTGTCATAATCTAAGTCTTATAATTGATTATCATAATGTTTAAGAATTGAAAAAATGCACAAAATGTTTCTATTGAAAAGTATAAAATGTGTTTCCTGTGTACCATAACCTTATTCTTCCCTTTTTTTAATTTAAAAATAATATTCAGTATTTCAGGATCTTTCTTTACTCATTTCAGTCAAAAAAGTAATACATGCTTATCCAAAAAAATTAAACAGTATAGAATTTCATGAATAGTGAAAAATCTCTATTAATTCCCTGCTCCTCCCTCATCCCACTCCCCCAGGGTGACAACGGCAACACATTGTAGCTGCCCTTCCAAAACTTTCATTTTATATTCAAAAAATGGAAGATAAAGGCACACAAATCATTTTACAAAACTAGGTTACAGTCACATCTGTATGCAGGGTTCTTTATTCCATTTAACAGTGTAGCTCGGGAATCCGTCACCAGTAATATACTTCAGATTTCCTAAAGGATGCTAACTATTCCATAGGTTGGATGCACCAGAATTTATTTACATAGTAGTATTTTTTTCCACAGGCATTTAGGCTGTCTCTGTTTTATTCACTGTTCCATGCGATGCGGCCAAATATGTACCTGTATCTTCTTTTACATGTGTCCTAGCGAGGCCTCGCCAGAAAATTGAGCCTGAGGCAACCTTTACATGCTGGTACTTCCTTAGGAGGTCAACCACCAGTGTGTCCAGAGTGAGGGAAGAGAGATGGAGTGTTAGAGGGGAAGAAAATGCAAGATGGTGTTAGCAACTGGCCATTGCTTCCTAGTGGCTTGACTATGTGAGACTTCTCCAGACAGGCTGTGCAGAACTACCACACATCACGTTTCATCAGAGGAAGAAAGAGAGAAGAATGTATCGGCCGGCTCCTTCTGTCTCTTACTCTTCAAGTCTTGCCCTGTAGTTCTTGGCTGCATCATCTGACCTCTTTGGGCAGCAGCAAAGAGAGCCTGACATGGGGCCCTGTAAGCAAGGACTTCATCCAATTCAGACTTGGAGATAGGAGCCAGGGACTCAGTGAGTCCCCTGGGTCTCGCTCTGGTGGCAGAGCTACACTCACCCCCAGGTAGCTGAGGGTCTATGATGCTGTTAGGTGAGCCTGTGGCAGCGACTCAGGCTGTGAATGTGGGAAAAGGCAGCAGCCAGGCACTCCACCAGCAAGGGCTGGGAGACAGGTGAGACCAAGTGAATATGAGAAGGCAAATAAATAGTGTTGGATACAAAATGTATTAGCATTTCTTTAGGACTGAGTTCTAGACAAAGACTTATGGGTCAGGAGGTGTGCACGTTGTTACTTTGATAGTTTCCGCACAATTTCTGAATCTGTAATTATTGTACTTCATAATTTTCACATCATTGTTGCAGAAAATTTTGGATTTCCATTCCAATACGTACATTCGCTTATTTCATGGATCTACACTTTCAGAGGCTACCACCCAGGCGTATGGACATAAATGGCATTTGCAAAGACCCCACAGATATTTTTAACCCTGGGAAAATTATCGAGCACCATGGGTTTCAGTAAAGTGGCATTTCCAGCCGGCTCACAGAGAGAAGAACACATGGGAACATATCAAAGTTGAACAGATACCTGCGTGTCTTTAAAAGAACAGCCTCGCTGAGCATCCAACATATTGTTTTTTGTTTTATTTTAATTTTTCTTTGTAAGGCAAAGATCAAATGATTCTCTTGAGCTATTTGAAAGCTATTGCATCAACACAGACAGCAAACAACTTTTCTTTAAAAGCAAAATACTAAAATGTTAATGAATCAACCAATAATCCCAAAGAGCCCTTTAACATATAATTTGAGCAATTAATATTATTTTTACTGGAACTTTTTTTTTTTTTTCATTGAAGTCTTTACTGTTAAATAGTACATTTGTGGGAATTCTTTCTCACAGCCTGGAAGAAAAGAGAGCTTCCATGTTTGCAAACTCTAACCTCTTAGAGGAACTGTGTTGGCAACAGTTGGCAAACATAATCCTGGGGGATTATGATTTCATGTATGTATGTATATATATGTATACACACACATATTGCTGTTGTTAGGTGCCATCAAGTTGGTTCCAACTCATAGTGACCCCATGCACAACAGAGCGAAACACTGCCTGGTGCCTGTACCATCCTCACAATTGTTGCTATGCTTGAGCCCATCATTGCAGCCACTGTGCCAATCTATCTCATTGAGGGTCTTCCTCTGTTTTGCTGACACTGTACTTTACCAAGCATGAAGGCCTTCTCCAGGGACTGATTCCTCCTGAAAACATGTCCAAAGTATGTGAGGCGCAGTCTCGATATCCTGGCTTCTAAGGAGCATTATGGTTGTACTTCTTCCAAGACAGATTTGTTTGTTCTTTTGGAAGTCCAAGGTATATTCAATATTCTTCGCCAACACCATAATTCAAAAGCATCAATTCTTGGGTCTTCCTTGTTACTTACATATAGACAGAGATATACAGATATATAGATATATTCATCCATTGGCTCTGGGTCCAGACCAAGCTTGGGTCACAGCACTTTGCAGAAACACACTCTTCACAAATGCTTATTATCTGTGAAATCAAATTGGCTCCTGAAGACAATAATAATAACTAACACTTACCAAAAACCCATTGCCATTGAGTCGATTCCAACTTACAGTTTATTTAATATACGCCAAGATCTATTATAATTGTTTTAAATATATGAACTCATTTTATCCTCAAAACAACGTTATGAAGATTAAGGAAAAGAATGAGCAAACAGAAGCCCTGTGGCTATGTGCCTTGCTCAATGTCACACCAATAGTAAGTGACAGATTTCAGATTTTAACCCAGGCAGTCTAGTTTGGGCAATAGAGTTTACTCTTCTCTTCTTCATTTTGCTATACTACCTCAAAAATCTCCTAAGAAGACCTGAAAAAACAAGTCACAAGGAAAAAGAGAGAGAGGGGAGAAACACCTATAGATTAAATGAGAATAAAAAGATATCAAATCTTTACAATTTACTCACCCCTTTTGCAATCAAACTATGTATGTAAAGAAATTATTTTTCACCCTTACAAAACAACAGGAAATTTATATGCTTAGTGAATATTGGACAATAATAAGCATCATTGGTAAACTTTAAGTGTGATATCAGGCTTTATGAAATGATACTGCCCATGACTTGTTTTAAAATGGTATTAAAGAGAGGAAATAGATGAAACAAAAATAATAGGTCCATCAACAACTAGTTCACTGCAATGGTTTATAATTATGGTTTCATGGTGGGTAATTTATATAGGTTTGAAATTCACTCTGATAAAAAGTTTTTTTTTTTTTTTTTTAAATATCCCCCCCAAGTCTAAATTTTATTAACTCATATATTTAAGGCCATCCGGAAGAGCGGTGCTTATGTTTGTGTACGGTATACACGTACACGCATATGTAGAGTGATGGAGGAGGAACGCTCAACAGCAAAACAAATAGAGCTCTATAGTTGGCCCCATAGAAATTTTATTTCTTGAGGGTGGCCTTAGGGCAGCTAGAAATGGCTTAAACTTTCATATCATATGTTGGAGGCAACTGGGAAATTATGCTGCAAAATTGCTGGCAAGAGGAAACAACTTCTTTCAGGGTTCAAATCTTCATTAAGCAATCATTAGATTCATGGTACATAAAGTACATCATTCATCTTAACATCTATCCATTCAACAAAGATTTATTAACGACATGCCAACCCAAGACATTACCCACTGCCGTTGAGTCAATTCCAACCCATAGCGACCCTATAGGACAGAGTAGAACTGCCCCACAGAGTTTCCAAGGAGCGCCTGGCAGATTTGAACTGCCAACCTCTTGGTTAGCAGCTGTGGCACTTAACCACTACGCCACCAGGGTTTCCAATTAATGACATACTCGTAAACAAATAAATTAAATCTAATTGGATCCCCTGACTTCACAAATCTTATAATCTAGGGAAAAAAAAAATACAGCGTCTATTTTAGAAACAGTAATCTGTTGGGGGCTTAAAGCATAATAGAAGATTGCTTCCTACAAGTATCCTAATATTTTACTCCAAAAAGGAGGTAGAGATGAAGAAATTTTTGAATTGCTAGATTTCAAAAAGATAACTAGAAAGAAGGGAGGAAGGAAAGAAAGAAGAAGCAAGAAGTGGTTACCAAGGGATAAACGTGCAGTCTCTTGAGTAAACAACCACTTACACAGTTTGCAGTTGTATTCATCTACCTACCTACCCACCCACCCGTCGGTCCATCTGTCCATCCGTCCATCTCTCCATCTATCTTTACCTGAGAACTTTGATGTAAGAAAGCACTGCCTAAGGGCGGGGTCTGCAGCCGTTCCCAAACTCATCCACTAATTGCAACGTCATCGTATTATCCTTTTCCGCAGGGCCTTACTCAGACATACTAAGGACGGAACCCTCAGTGCATGTGATCTGTCATCTTTAAGGAGAGCCGCGGTTTAACAGGCCACAGTTACGGTTAACGCATGCCATCTCCTATCTTAAATTGTTTTCTACAATCTAACCTTTCATTTGTATTGTTTATTAACTAATTTATGATAATTCTAAAGCATTTTTAATACAAAAAGTGATGGTGGGAGAGATTGGTGTCAATGGCTTATTTCCCCAGGTAGAATAGAATAGATAGCAGTGGCTTTACTTATTTTTTTATTTATATCTTAATTCTTAAAGCCTTGAATTAAGATGTGTGTGTGTGTGTATGTGAAATTATGAACCACATATATATATTCGAAGTCAGAGCAGAGCCTGGATAATTCATTTGTAATTTTTAGTGGGTTCTAATAAATATTTGCACAAAATTTATTTTTCTTATTTCCTCTTTTTTCACTTCCTTTTCTTTCTTCTTTCCCTCCTTCCTACTTTTCTTATTTTCTATTATTTCTTTCCTAAGAAAATCTGCCCTGGTGTTTAGAATTCAAAGGAAGTCATGATGTTCTTCTTTTCTTCATTGTGTGACGCTATGTGCTCTGCCTACAGATCTTGAACGACTCATTCCTTTCTATACAGAGTGGCACTTCAACTCAGGATTAAAATAAGCATACAAATTAAAAAACACAAATGCTACAGCCAAGTCATCTGACAAGACACAGTTCATTGCCTCTCTCTCTCCCACTTTGAAAATATGATTTTTTTCTTGGAATATGTGACGGTCATTTAATATTTTGGAATTGACAAGTGACCTGCTTTCTTCTACCAAAGCCATCATTTCACCAAAATGAATTATTAAACATAGGTTTTATTTTCAATATGAATTAAAGTGAAAAGCTATTTACATCTGTTTTGATGCAAAGCCTCTGACTTGAGCAACTCCATGGGGTGAAGGTTTGGCATTTGTCTAGCGCCATCTACTGCCCAAGTTAAGTAGAAGCGTGAATATTACTCCCACAACTTGAAGCTGGTTATTAGCCCACACTGCGCCAGAGGCAGTTTGCAAGAAGATACGATTGGACAAAGAAGATAAATTAGATAAAACGTAAAGCTAGAAAAATTAATTGATGATAAACCCAAGTATAGTGGAGAAACCAAGACAAATACACACACACACACACAAATAAACAACCATAAACATAATGTAAAAGAAATCTAAGGAATAATAATTATTTTTGTAGATATAAACACACACATACACACAAATAAGCAACCCTAAGCTTAATGTAAAGGACATCTAAGAAATAATAGTTATTTTGGTAGATATAAACACACACATACACACAAATAACTTGTTTGTTTACCATAAATTTATTGTAAAAGAAATCCAAGAAATAATAGTTATATTTGTAGATAGAAACACACACACACACACACATCTCCCCCTCTCTTAAATGATTGATGCAAGCCATTAAATAAACATCTAGTCAATCAAAATAATATTTTTTATCATTCAAAGAAGCAATTATTTTATTAATGGGGGAACTATTTTTCATATTTTCTTTTGAATAAGATTTTTAGGTTTATAATATAAAGTAAAAAGCTAAATAAAAGAAAAACAGGATCCATTTAAATCCATTAGAAAAGTAATATAGAGTATAATGATTATAACATAAAAAGTACAGTAAGTTCAGCCTGGTTTGAACAATGGCAAAATTAAGGAATACAAATGGCTGCTGGATCTGTTCTCCTGCTGGGTAATAACATGAATTTTACTAAATATATGCAGGCCACTTTTAGAACTCAGTCTTCCAGTCATCTATTACTATGATATAATTTTACCCTTCATGACAAGACAATTCATATGCTGCAGTCATTGGTTCTTAAAATGGAGCTGCATTCATAGGCTACACACTTGACTTAGAATCTATAGAAAACGATTATTCAAGAAGTGATACCTCTCTGGAATACAGAACTAACAGACAGATAAGTCCAAGTGGCACGTTCTTTGTAAAAATATTTATTTCTTAAAGATTAAGAATGCTTTAACATACATTATACTTAGTTTATTGAATTAGATTTCTTTTAACTAGAATCTCTTAAACAAATAAGCAAATTCCAAGATTCCTCAATTCTAACAGTAATGGGTACTTATTGATAAAATTTGCATTTTTCACTGAACAAGCCAGTTGATGACTGGTTGTTTAGAAAAAGCACAGTCAAATGACATCTATTTCAAGTGTGTTTACATTGCAAGGTCTCTTTTTCTGTGCTAATTTCTGAGACAACAATCCTGACCTCTTGTCTGTGAGCTGGCTGCACCAGTTTATATTTGGAGTCATTTCTCAGTTTTATGGGAGTTTTGTTTTCTTCTCCCCCCTTCCTTTCTTTATTTCTCAGGTCTAAATTAGCTCAAGTAATAGGATTTAAGAATAAGGAGCTATTAGCAGCACTGGAGGAAAAGATGAACAAAAAGGCAAAGAACAGACTAATTTGAGGATGTTAGCTTCCTCCTAGTTCACACACAAAAAAACACATTTTACAAACATAAAAAATCAACAGTAAAAAATAAAATACAAGAATAAAGATCAGTGAGTGTCACAGAAAATAAAATACATATTATTTATTTGGAGCTTATATTTAACAGTTCTGTGTTTCATATGTATTGTGCTTTGAATTCCATTTGCAGAAGATTAAGCTTTTCTTCTCACCCTGTTATTTATAACAACACCTACTTTATACTCAAAGGTTGGTCGGCTGACAATGGCACTTGGATAAGAGTGAAGTGTAGCTACAACAGAAAACTTAAACCTTAACAGCTGTACATAGATTCCAATTTGTAGCAGTATTTTGATTATATTAAGAAATATGATAAAAATTGCCTTTTAAATTCTGTACCAATGAGAATTAAAATAAATCATATTCTTTTACGTTTTTGTGTATCAAAAAAAAAAAAAAGGAATAAGTGGAACTACCCAGAATCATTTAAATATTCTCATCAAAGAGGAAAATTGACTGACTATATGTTTGTATTTTGAAAGGGTATAATCTCGCCCTGCAAAAGCAGAGTCCTAAAGATTTAGGGGTTCAAAACTACTGAGGAGCAGCTCCAACTTCATGGCCTCCAAGTAAAGTTTTAAAATAACTGCATTGTTCCAGCCAACACATTCACAAACTTGAGAACACACCATCATGTATACCTGGAAAACTAACCACCCAAGAAGAGAAATATGAAAATTCAGAAACGTACACGTGGCTATACTCATGCCCTGTTAAATACTATTACCCTGCAATGATCCATCACGGTGTACATAAACGAGTTAATCTCTGAGGTTAAAAACCCCAGTAAAATGCTAACATTATCTGAGGATATTACCAGTTATTCTTATGTGTTGTAGTTTGAGTTCCCTCAGAAGTGGGTCTTCTGACAATGATTTGAGAGTGGGTAGTTTTTTTTTTTTAGTTTATTTTGGAGGTGATCCCAAGAAACACTGAAAGGGAATGGCAAAGTTAGACAAGGAAGGAAAGGGAAGGAAAAGGAAAAGTAGGGAAGAAAAAGGACTGGAAAAGAAGAAGAGAGGAGGGAAGGAGGGCAAGGGAAGGCCAGGAAGCAAAGGGAAAGGAAGGGAATTAATTAAGACTGCACTATTAATCAACTCAACACGGTGGGCAATTAGAACTCAACCCTACTGGGAAACCGAAAAGCATGTAGAACCTATATCTTGGCGTCATCCCATCTGAGGGGCACATAATACCATACACTTAAATATATCTTCTATTTTCTAGCAAGTATTTCAAATACATTAAAAGTGTCTTTTTATCCTTTGGAGGGAGAAAGGTGGTGAGAGAATGGTGTGGATGGTGTCAAGTCACTGTTTCCCAGAAAATATGTTTTCCCTTGGCTTTGTGGGGGTGTATAAGTTCCAAGTAATTCATTAAATGATGGGTATACAAATGGTTCAGCATATAAAGAGAGCATATCTTTCACTAACAGTTAGTGAAGCTGTTAGCAATGATTCGGGGGTAACTGTCATTATTTGTGTTAGGTATCATATTATGTATTTTACCCATTTTTTTTAAATACCAGAGAGTACACAGTAGTGTCCTTCAGATAATAAAGACAAAGTGAATTTGTTGATTTTAAGATCATAGTCTGAATTTATGCCACTCATACAAAGATGAAACTCAGTATAGAGGAGGAATTCACTGAGATGTCAAAGAGGTTGGAGCTTGAAGGATGAGAAAGAATGTTCTAGACAGACAAGAGTGGGATGATACTCCAGGTGGAGAAAATAATTGCTGAGAAGAAAAATTCAGACACGATGAAAAACGTAGCACGTGGTGATGAAAGCATAAGATGGGTGAATGCCAGCGGCGAGGTATCCGATTTCAGTGATCAAGGTGGTACGACGTGATGTTGTAGACATTAAGGAAAGGTTTTGATGGATTCGAACATATCAGCTATGGTGAAGACGGCACAGGAACAGGCAATGTTTCGTTTTGTTATCCACAAGGTCGCCACGAGTCAGAGCCAACTAGACAGCAGCTAACACAAGAAAGCTTTATAAATAACACTTTAGTTTTGGAGCAAGAAATATGGTGGGAACATGGAAAATGTTCCAAAGGAAGGAGAAAATGTATCCAGAGAGAGACCATGTAGAACATTCCAAGAACAGAGATGAGTATCTAAACTGAAGGAATGACTAGGGATACAGAAACCAAAACCAAACCCATTGCCCTCCAGCCGATTTCAACTCACAGTGACCCTATAGGACAGAGTAGAATTGCCCCATAGGGTTTCCAAGGCTGTAAATCTTTACAGAAGCAGACGGCCACATCTTTCTCCCATGGAACAGCTGGTGGGTTCAAACAGCCCACTTTTGGGGTAACAGTCCAGTGCATTAACCCCTGTGCCACCAGGGCTCCTCAGGGATATAAAATAAAGGAGATATTTTCAACAAATATGTACGAGATATATTAGGCAGGACTAGGAATTCAATTAAATTAGGAGAATGAAGGAGAGGTAGTCATGAATGACTGACAGATCTGGCTTGGGTAACTATTTAGACTGATAAAATGAAGTGGTGTGAAAAAAGATTGGGAACAAGTCTGGGGTTACAGAGATAAGATTACAGAAATGACTATGAAGTTGAAACATGAGCTTGTAACTCATGGTGAACATAACAGTCACAAGTACACAACAGGCATTTTTTTTTTAACAAGAAAATTATGATTTGCAAGGTGATAATAAAAAGCAAGACAAAAATAAAGGGAAAGTATTATACCTAGAGGAACGACATTACTAACGGGATCAGCAGAAGAAAATCTGAGATAAACAGGCTAACAGCAACAAGGAAGAAAATTAGGAGGGGATAATATCTGGGTAAAAAGAACATTTCAAAGGGGTGTTAGGGTTCTGTAATGCAGAAAAACAGAGACATCACATGAGAAAGAAAAAGAAATTATTATATTTAACAATTAGGAAATCAGTTAATGTTTTCAGAATCCGGATTCTTATATCATAGACTTGCCAAAGCAGGACGCTTTTTATGTTGAGACTCATTTCCTTTGTTTAAAGTGATTATTTAAACCAATTACGTATACCTAAACCAACAAATCTAGGAATGATTTATTCTGGCTTTAAAAATAATTTCATGGAGTTATTATTAGTATTAACGTTAATAGCTGTAACCTTATTAATACGGTACACGGGTCAGGATTTAAAGAAACTCTGCCTCCTGTTTGAAGATGTTACCGCATATTTTCCAGGCACATGGCTGAATTCCTCTTTCAGGAGATATTTTAGAGAACACGCTGCTTTCACTTTTTGTTGTTTTTGTAGTAGAGAGATTCATTCAGTGCTTCCTGAAGGATGGGAAAAGGACAGAAGAGCTTTGGGGATCTCCTACAATACATTGATTCTGTCCCAGGCTCAGCAGCAGGGGCAGAGAGTCAAATTTGCTTGGAAATCTCTGCATCGCTGAGCACACAAACCAGATGCCTGCTCCCAAATGAGGCAGCATCATAATATCGCTGAATCCCTTCAACGTGTCAGGTGCGTTAGGGAATTGATGATGTCGCTCGAAAAGAGTGATTTCCCGGGGTAGCGTTCATCCCCTGAATTCTCCCATAGAGAAAGGCTGCCTTTTAAAGCCACCTTTCTTCTCCATCCCCTCTTCTGAAATCCTCTTGATTAAACAGACACAACCTCTTGCATTCCCAAAGCTCTCACTTTCTGTATTAGGTTTTAGATTTGTTTGCTTTGAAGTGTTCTAGCACAGTAATTGAAATGGAGCAGCAAACTCTCATTTCTGAGGTGCTTATGGCTATCCACTGTGTATTCTATAAATATCATATACGCATACATGGTAATACAACAAAATTTTGTCTTTTTTTTAATGTATTATTTACTTCCTGCAAGCAGAATAAAGTTTAAAATTTTAACTTATGCCGTCTTTGTCACAAAAAGGCTCTAGTCTAAGCTATTGAGTATTAGTCTATATGACTGTGGACTGAGCGTTCCAGCGATGCTGTCAAATCCCTTATTTACTATCTTCCAAAGATCCACAATGAGCCCAGGTCCCTCGTTCTCAATATTCCTGAAACCAAGCATAAGGATTCTCCTTTTCCTTCCCACCTACCCAAATCCAACCATTTTTTTCAGGACTCAGTTCCCAGCTCTTACCTACAGGACTCCATCAGCTACTCCAACCTGCACTGATACCCCCTATCAACAGCACCAGGAGCACTGAGAATCTCCACTTAACCATATTTTACCCTTAGTTTCTAAATTTAGCATTTCCCCCTGTATGTTATATGAATAATAGGTTGTACCTAAGCCCCATACAGTTCCACTCACTGAATTAACAATACTATGTCTCTCTAGAATTTCATTGCTAGACTGTATACTCTGTAAGGGCCACCCACTGCCGTCGAGTTGATTCCTACTCATAGCAACCCTATAGGACAGAGGTTTCTATAAGGGCAGTGACTGTTTTATTTTTGAATACATAGCAACTAGTATACTATATCAAACTTATTGCCGTCGAGTCGATTCCAACTCATAGCAACCCTATAGGACAGAGTAGAACTGCCCCATATAGTTTCCAAGGAGCACCTGGTGGATTTGAACTGATGACCCTTTGATAACCAGCAGCAGCTCTTAACCACTACTCGATAACTATTTAGTGAGAAAGTATATCAATGAATAGTTAAATGATTGTATCTAATTAGTGTGTGTGTGTATATATATCTATATATGTATACGTGTGTGTGTGTATGTTATGGATTGAATGGTGTTGTGTTAAGATTGAATTGTGTTTCCTTCCGTTATGGATTGAATTGTGTTCCCCAAAATTACGTGCTTTAAATCCTAACCCTATACCAATGGAAGGAGTCCCGGGGTGGGTCGAATGGTTAAGCACTTTACTGTCAGCTGAAAGGCTACCAGGGGTGCCCAGAAGACACATTTAGTGATCCAAAACGTCGCAACCTTGAAAACTCTAGAAAGCAGTTCTACTCTGTACACATGGGGTCACCATGAGTCAGAACGGCAACTAAAAACAATAACAATACCTACGGATGTGATCCCATTTTCAGAATAGGATTTTCTTTTTATTTTAATAAGGCTATATATGGAAACCCTGGTAGCTTAGTGGTTAAGAGCTACGGCTGCTAACCAAAAGGTCGGCAGTTCAAATCCACCAGGCGCTCCTTGGAAACCCTATGGGACTGTTCTACTCTGTCCTTTAGTGTTTCTATGAGTCGGAATTGACTTGGCAGCAATGGGTTCGGTTTGGTTTTATATTAGTATGGGGTATGTCTTAAACCTACTCACTTTTGAGATATAAAAACAGATTAGGCACAAAAAAGCGAGCACAAAATGGAGAAAGATGGATGCCACCTAGCGATCCCAAAGAAACACCAAGAAAAATGATCGAGAAGTTGAGACAAGGACTTTCCCCCAGAGTGGACAGACACAGCCTTTCCCTTAAGGGCATCCTGAATTTGTACTTCTAGCCTCCTAAGCTTTGAGAAAAAAAAAATTACCTGTCCATGAAAGCCACCCCCTTATGGTATTTCTGTTACAGCAGCACCAGCAAACTAAAATAAGTTCCTACCTACAGCAGGTTCTTACCTACAGCTTTAGGATTTCTGAGATCAGAAGCTAGGTATTACACCAGATGTTTGCATTTCATTACTCTCTCAGCATGGTCCTTTGCAAACTTATTCGGTAAATTCACATTTAATTGTTTTCTTTTAATTGATAAGTAGAAACATCTCTAGGAAAAAGTTTAAATAAATAAGGAGTTCCTTCAGTCTTCTGTAACCTCATCCCACCCATTTGTCTTTGAGAACCAGAAGCCTACATGGTAGTTTTACTTTTTAGCTACAGCACTGCAGTCCTCTGTTGACTTCTAAAACATTTTATGTTCTAACAGTATGGGATAAGTTCATTTAGAGTCTGTGATAAAGAAACAACTTCTTAAAATCTAGGCACAATTGGTTTTGATATTTTTAAATTATTTTAATGAGGGAAGAGCAAGATTTTTTTGCTGGGTAATTTTGTTTTTAAAGATGAGGAGCAACATTACATAATGAAAGGAATATGGCCTTGGGGGTCAGCCAGACATGGAATGAAATCCTGGCTCTGCCAACATGTCTCTGTGATTTGGGCAAATGATCTCTATGACTTTCTAGTTCATCACATACAAGAGTAGAAATCATAAAAATTCCCATTTAACCATGTTATTCTGAGGAATAAGTTTAGATTATGCTGATGAAGCACATGGATTTATAAGTGGCTGAATTCCCTTGGTCTCTTTTGAACTAGGCAATAACATCCATTTCCAGGAGAGATTTCTAATATGTGTTATAAAAGCTATCTTCTATTTACCATTCTACATTATTCTATCCTCCTCTGTGACCCACGGCTGAATGGAGAAAATTAGGTAAACAACTTCTCTTGCCAACAGCTTCCATTTTGTGTGGTCAATTGGGAGCACCAGTAGGAGTTTGAAGACAGCAGAGAGTAAGTTGGGGTTTTATTCCTTTAGCTCCTTCCTGTAAGGTTGCCAAAGATGGCTGCATCCCTCAAAAAATTGTCTTGGCATTCAATTATTTGACCATTAATGTGAGGGTTTATTTTTGGGTCATCAATTCCATTCCATAGTTTTATATGTTTATCCTTACTGCAGTACAACACTGCTTTGGTTACTACAGCTTTGTAATAAATTTGAAATCAGAAAGTATGAGTTCTCCAACTTTGTTCTTTTTCATGATTTCTTTTTATATTCTAGCTCCCTTGAATTACCACATGAATTTTTGGATGAACTTGTTAATTTCTACAAAGAAACCAGTTAGAATTTTCATTATTTCATTAAAACTGTGGATTGATTAAGGGAGTACTAAAATTAATAAGTTTTAGGATGCATAAACATGAGGTATCTTTCCATTTATTTAAGTCTTATTTAATTTCTTTAAATGACCTTTGTAATTTCAGAGATAAATTGACACTTTTCTTAAATGTATTCTCAAGTATTATATTCTATTGATGCTACTATAAAAGGAATTGTATTTTTAATTTCATTTTCAGATTGTTCATTGCACTTGCATAGGAATACAATTGATTTTTAGATATTTTCTTGTATCCTGAAAGCTTGTTGAACTTGTTTATTAGTTCTTATAGGCTTCCTAGTGGATTTCTTAACATCGTTTATATACAAGATAGTATCATATGCAAACAGAGACAGTGTTCCTTCTTCCATTCCAATTTGCTTGCATTTTATTTTGCTTTTTGCATAATCATCCTGGATAGAACCTCCAAAATAATGTTAAATAAAAGTAGTGACAGTGGACATCCTTTTCTTGTTCCCAAGCTTAGGGAGAAAGCATTCAATATTCATTGTTGATGTAATGCAGTTGGAATCGAGTCGACAGCAATGGGTTGGGTTTTAGTTTTCGTTACTTTTTTCGTACATAATCTTTACCAAGTTGAGGAAGTTTCTTCATTACTTTAGTTTGCTGAGCTCTTTGCCATGAAGGGGTGTGAGATTCTGTCAAATGTTCTTTCTGCATGTCTATTGAGATGATCATGTTATTTGTGTTTTTTATTTTATTGACATATACATTGACAAATATATGCATTGTTGCATATATTCCATAAAGTAATTTTTAGATGTTAAATTAACCTTCCTCTCTTTAGTCATGGCATACAATTCTTTTCATGTGTTCATTGGTTTGACTTGCTGATTTTTTTTTTTAAGGATTTTCACATCAATATTCATAAGCGATTTAGTCTGTGGTTTTCTTTATTTATATACCTTTGTGTGTTGTTAGTATCAGGCTAATACTGACGTCATCGACTGAGTTAGCTAATGCTCCTTTTCCTTAAATGTTTGGTAGAATTCATGAGTGAAGTTATTGGACTCTGGGCTTTTTGTTCCATATAGTTTTTAAATTATTAATTCAATCATGTTATAGTATAGGTCTACTCATGTTTTCTATTTCTTCTTGACTCAGCTTTAGTAGCTTATATCTTTCTAGGAAATTTTTCCATTTCATCTAAGTTATCTAATTTGTTGGCAGACTTGTTGGTAGTACTCACTTTAAATCCTTCCTACTTCTGTAAGGTCAGTAGTGATATCCCCTTTTTTGTCATTTCTGATTTTGATAATTTGAGTGTTTTATATTTTTTATTGGACAGTCTAGGTAAATATTTGTCAATTATGTTGAACTTACCAAAGAACCAATTTTTGCTTTTAATAGTCTTCTCTATTGTTTTTCTATTTACAATTTCATTAATTTGTGATGTAATTTTAATATTTCCTTTTTCCTACTTGCTTTGGGTTTAGTTTTCTTTTTTTTCCAAAGTCTTAAAGGGTGGAAAATTAGGTTATTGATTTAAGATTATTTTTCTTTCCTACACCTGTAAATCTCCCTCTAGAGCATTGTTATTGAATCGATCTGACCTATGGACAGAGTAGAACTGCCCCATTGGGTTTCCAAGGCTGTTATCCTTATAGAAGGAGCTCTGGTGGCACAGTAGTTAAGCACTCAGCTACTAAGCAAAAAGTCAGTAGTTCAAATCCAACAGCCACTCCACAGGAGAAAGATGTGGCAGTCTGCTTCCATAAAGAATTACAGGCTTGGAAACCTTATGCAGCAGCTCTACTCTGTCCTATAGGGTCACTATGAGTCACAATCAACTTGATAGCAGTGAGTTTGAGTAATCTTTATGGAAGCAGACTGCCACATCTTTCTACTATGGAGCAACTGGTGGGTTCAAATGACTAACTTTTCAGTTAACAGTCAAACATTTAACCACTGTACCACCAGGACTCTTTTTCCCAAGCTACTTGAATAAGTGTTTGCTTTTTCTTCCTTTTCTCATTCTGTTCATTGTAGCTATCCTGTACATTTTCATTTTTTATATACTTAGATCCCTGTGTTACCTTTGTTTACCAGTTTGGATAACCCTCTGTGCTAAGTAAGGGGCAAATTGTACCCGCGCTGCCAATTGTGTGGTAAAGATCGTCATGAATTCAATTCCCAAAAAGTAGAAATTGATCCAGCCCTCACCTTCCCACTTCTTCATCTCACTCATTGCCAGCCACCCATATGGCACCCTTTTCCCGCCCCTAGCCACCTGGAGCTGATTCAGAGCTTACACGTTAGAAGGACACCATCCTTCAGACTGTCAAATAAGCAGATGCCAGCCACAAGTTTGGGGAGTCTACACAACACCTCAACCTTCTTCCATGCTGGCCATAAAATCAGGGCTGGTTTCCTACTACCCTTTTAGGATGCCAGCCACAAGCTTAACAGTCCAAATGACACCTTTAATTTATCTCCTGCTGGTTCCCACTGCCCCTTTGGCTTCAATAATTTGCTGAAACCACTGAGATAATTTCATGGAGAGTACACCATACTTATGACTACAGATTTATTACAGCCAGAAAGGATACAACCAAAGAGACACACAGGGTGAGGTTGGAGAAGGGTTCCAGTGCAGAGCTTCCATGTCCCCAGGGGGGGCATTACCTTCCCAAGAGCAGACATTCTTGCCAGGTAGGGAGCCATCCCTCAAGCCAGGAAGCTCTCACCAACCAGTAAGCTCTTCTGAGCCTCCCCATGGGGCCATGAGAGATTACATCATGCCTCCTCAGCCTAGTCAACATCCGGCCACCAGGTGGTCCCTCTTGGTCTAGTAAATCCCCACTCATTAGCTTCAGGTGTGGTCTCGGTCTTAAAAAAACAAGGCTGAACTGCTTTCTGCACCTCAGACCCCCACATTTCAATTTTAATTATTTATTTTTGACTGTGTGAACTATTATGATAGTTCTAAAAGTCTGAGCTATTCAAAAAGCTATGCTTGAGTAGTGTGTCCTCTTGATCATCCCTTCTACCCTATTCCTATTCACCCTTTCTTTCCACAATTTTCCCACCACCCATGTGTAGATAACCATTCTTATTAGCTACTGTTTTATTTTTTTTACAATCAAGATGATATACATTTATTTTCTTATATGTATATTTTCTTATTCTTACTTACATAAATGTTAGCATACTAAACTCACATACATATACATATACACACACACATCGTATTTTTATGCAAGTAATGCACACCTTCTGCATTTGTTTGCCAGCCACGCCCTCCCCCCATGAGGTATTTTTGTAAGCACGTTGTATTAATTTTTTTTTTAAGGAACTTGTTAAAGAAGATTGGCATGGTGGCACTTGTGCGGGTGCTTCATGGGAAGAGGGTGTGACCAGCAAACAAAGGCAGAAGGCACACGTTATTTGCATAAAAATTAAAAAATACAGTATACACATACAGAGTAATAGATACATATGTACATATATACTTATGTACAATTTATTTGACAATAAAGCCTGAAAATTACTCCCTATAAGTTCCTAGAAAATTCCTTCATTCCTTTATTTGTTTGTTTATTTTTTTACTTAGCATTACACTCAGTGGATTCTGTATGGATATATGATAATTTATTCAACTGCTTTTTATACCTATGTCATTTATTTCCATTATTTTACAATTACAAATAATATACATATGCATTTTTATTGTTGAAGTTGCAAATTTTAGATAAATTCCTAGAAATGGAAGTCTAAGTCAAAAGAAAATAGTGCGTATAGTTTTGTCATTTTGTTTAAAATAATTAAAAACTAAATTTAAATTAAATCTTCACTTGGAGAGTTTAACATGCTCAAAACATGATGGTTTCTTCACAGATTCAGCATAGCTGAATGTTCTCTTTTCTCTGGGGGTGTTGTATCGGTTAATTTAACAGGAAAAAAATTAAGGCTTAGTCATGAAAATGAAACAGAGATGTCTTCTCAGCTGTAAAAGCCACCTTCCTTCCCTAAGATCTTATGGAAACAGTAGTTTTAATTGCCAGTGTCATATTCAATATTATTCCTTGTATACATTATTTTTCAAATATCAGAACTTACGCAGCACTTCAAATACATCAAATTTTATTACTAAATTTTCCCGTTTTGAATTATTTATTTCATATAATGCTGTTATATTCATAAAAATATGTGTAAAGATTAGGCAGCATATCAGTCATTTTAAAAAATATATACATATGTCCCCATTTTAAGAGATTATAATCAGAGGAATTCCACTGCAGGAATGGGGCATGATCTTGTCCATAGGCCTGCTCTCCAGGAAAACAACTGAAACTGGTAAAGTTTATTTAAAAAAAAAAAAAAAAACCATAACCATTTATATTTTCTGGAAATTGTCCTAAAGGGACATAGCAAGTAAAGTAAATTATATTCAAGAATGATCTACTAAATCTTAGTAGAAAGAGTGAGAATTGGTGGCACTTGAGCCATGACCTCCTTTCTGCTAATTCCAGCTCCAATCTGGGTGAATGTGGCCAGAAAGATGAGGCTTCTCCCGCACCCAGCTCCCAGCCAAAAGATACGATGTCTCCCCAGAGGGCCAGACCACCGGCATGTCTTATTCATCCAGGCTCTGAGTTGTTTAGTGCATGGAACTTAAGGCTAAAGGAGACTGGAAAACCATGGCGATGTTGGTGGTCAACATGAAGTAGAGGTCAGTAGTTCCATGAGTAAAACAAGCTAATAGGCCAGCTAGATTATCCAAGAGAACCAGGGAAAGAGAGAGCTAAGAAGGGACCACCTGAGGTCAGAGCAAACCTCAAAGACTGGCTTTAAATATTATCCCTGCAAACCAATTACAGAAAGAAATTTTGGAAATTCACAAATATCTGGATGCTTAAGAACACTATCCTAAAATAAATAGGGTTGAAGGTGAAATCACAGGAAAATTAGAAAATACTTTGAGATGAATGCAAATAAAGATACAAATAGCAAAATGCATGGGATGCAGCTACAGGGGGCTTAAAGGGAGATTTAGATGAGCCCTGGTGGTGCAGTGATTAAGCACTTAGATGGTAATCAAAAGGTCCACCGTTCAAACCCACCAGCTGCCCAGCAGAAGAAAGATGTGCCAGTCTGCTTCCATAAAGATTACAGCCTTAGAAACCCTGTGGAGCAATTCTACTCTGTCCTACAGGGTCCATATGAGTCTTGGGTTTTTTTTTTTTTTTTCTTTCCTTCATTTACATAATTTGGGAAACAGTATTTTTGACTATATTTTGCAAAGATAAACTCTCCACAAATAAGGTACTCTAGTTAGTAAATGTGTTTTTCATAGGGGTATAGATTAACAATTTTGAAACTATTTTATGTGTATTCTATTTTTTAGAAAATAATTAAATGTGTTTTGCATAATGACAGCCACATTTCTCACTGATGGAGAAATAACTTAAAAATAAGGAAAGAGGGAACCCCATGATGCTGCACTAGAGATAGAAGTACCAGTATGAACTCAAAATTATAGATAGACGATTGATAGAGAGATGATAGATAAATACCCAGAAAAATAAATAAATAAATATAGATGCATATGCATATGTGGGTTAGTATACACCCATATCCTACCAACGACATCCCAATAACACTGATCACATTTTGCACCAAGATGTTAGTTTTAAATCTTATTCTCTAATAAAACAGGGTTCATTGAGAAAATGATTGATTCCAGTGCTTGGATAGGGAAAGTGCAAAAAAGCCTAGGACATCTTTTCGTTTCAAAAAGTTAAGAAAGTATTCAAGAAATGAGCAGGACATACATATCAAAGGACACAGGAGTCAACTTGAAGGGACCCCAGTAGACAAATCTGGGACAATTTAAGCAACAAAATAAAAGTAGTAATAGTTTATAAACCATAAACTAAAACAAACTCACATAAGTTAATAAACAAATTAATGAATGAGAAGACAAAACTCTTCCTTACAATGTTATTCCAACTAGTAAACACCAAAGTTATAATGGAAATGGAAAATCACCATTTGGCAAACACAATGGCACAAATTTTTTCAGGCCAGAGGCATCAATGGGTCCTAAAACAGTAGGTGAAAATTTGATCAGAAAGAGCACAATTACGTAGTTTCAAAGTATATCGCTTCATAATATTTTCATTAGTTACACAGAGAAAAAGTTAACACTGGAAGGAGAAACCTGGCATATATCACTTCAGCCAAGTGACCAGCCTTAGTCAGCATTACCAGTAATGAGATCTTCTGACAATCTGTACTTCCTAAATGGTTTACGCTGGACTGTTAACATGACGGTTGGTGGTTCAACAAACCCGGAGCATCTTGGAGGGAAGATCTGGTGATCTGCTTCCTTAAAGATGACACCCAAGGAAATCCTATGAAGCACTTCTCTGTAACACACGAGGTCACCATGAGTCAGAATCAACCCGATGGCAACAAGTTTGTTGTTGTTTTCAACAAAGGTACAACAGCAATTATATTTTTGCCATAAATTCATCATATAAATTTAACCATAAGGTAATATTAGAGAAGCCAAAATTGAGGAGAATTCTACAAAATAAGTATTCTTCAAATGTGTCAAAATCTAAGAAGACAAAAGAAGACTGAGGAACTGTTTCAGATTAAAGAAGAAATTAAGCACTCAGCCACTAACTGAGAGGTGGGTGGTTCAAACCCACCAGCAGCTTGAAGGCGATCTGCTCCCGGAAAGATTAAAGCCTAGGAAACCCTATGGAGCAGTTCTACTATGTCCTACAGGGTCACTATGGGTCTGAGTTGACATGAGGGCACACAACAACCACAAAGGGTCATGAAGACTAAATGCAATTTGTGATTCTTGATTCTGTACCGGCTCAAACAATTTGCAAAAAATTTCAATAATGTTTGTACTGTGTTACATCAATGTGTATTACATCAATGCTATCTTCCTAGTTTTAATAACTGTACTGTGGTTACATAATAAATTATCTTGGGGGGGCCTGGATGAAAAATGAGCATCCTTGCTGGTGCAGTGGTTAAAGTGCTCAACTGCTAACCGGGAGGTTGGTGGTTCAAACCCACCAGCTGCTCCACAGGAGAAAGATATGGCAGCCTGCTCTGGTAAACATTACAGCTTTGAAAATGCTATGAAGTTGTTCTACTCCATCATATAGGGTCTCTGTGAGTTGGAAAAGACTCAATGGCAGTGGGTTTGGATGAAGAAGAAATATGAATTCTTCATACTTTGTATCTGTTTACACGGCTGAAAAGCTATTAAAGAAAAAAAAGGAAGGAAAAAAATAAATGGGTGACTTAGGTTACTGGTAGTGGTAGCAATAAGGGACTGTAAATGCAGGTTTTGTTTGAGCCTGGGGAGAATTAAAGGAAGAAAAGGTGGTGAAACGAAAAAAAGATTAGACTTAACCAAGCCCTAGTGTGTGTTAGACATTATATTTTATTTATTTTTCCTATAACCCTAATAAGGGAATGAAGGAAACATTTCCTCAGTGCCTATCATATTTCGAATTTAATTTTAGACAGAACCATCGCAATCACAGCTGGCTGTTATTACCTTGTATTTATAGACGAGGAGACAGAAACAAAAGGTATAAAAATCTGTCTGATTTGCAGAGCCAGCTTTGGAATTCAATACTCTTTACCGCCAAAAATTTATGACCTTTCTACAATATCAGACCTACAAAGAAGAAATATATAAGTTCTGGCATTTCTAACTAATAATTACATCATAAGATCCCACAAAGTAAAAAGGTAAAGAAGCTAAAACAATTGTCAACTATTTTATAAATCAGCAACTAGCTCTCAGAAATTAAAACGTTCATTTTGCCATGAGCCATAAAAAGTAACATTTTATTCTTAAGTTCCTTTTAAAGAAGACATAGCTTTACTCATCTTAATAAATATTTCATAAAATACTCAGTCTCTGCTCCTATTGGAAGAAGACTGCCTTTGGCGCAGGTAGTTTACGGTTTAATCAGGATCGAATGGAGCAAATCCGGTGTGGCAAGAGAAATTCAATCGTATGTCAGTTTGAAAAGAACAAGAAATAACATCCAGGTCCCTGTGGCCTGGGGGCAAGGAAGGCTTCATGGAGGAGGTGGCTCAGGAGATGGCAGGTATCTCATTAACAGTCATAGGCATTGTGGACGGCGCAGGGCACCACATAATGCTCACTCCTTTATTGTTTTTTTGCATGCTGTATTTCTGTTAGTAAAATTTGTTATACCATTAGAATGTGTGTTTCTTTTGTGGAATAGCATTGAGTTATAACAAACAGCCTTTCAGCCACTTCCCACCCCACCCACCCACCCAAGTGCCTCAGCCCTGGTCAAAAGGAGAGAGTTTTGTGGTTGGGAAAAAGGTACTAGTGTTCTGTTTGTTTTATTTTACTTTAAGAGAATATTCTTCAAATTAAGAAACGTACAAAAAAATAGATGAAAAGAAATGGCAAAGAAAAAAGATTTGCATTTTTTTTTTTGCCATTTCTTTTCATCTGTTTTATTTGTAGGCAGCATTTATTAAATGTCCGTATTAATAGACTTAATAGGATAATGGGCAATGTTTCATCACTGGAACAAAGCATAACCTTCTCCCAGAGCAGATGTTTATGGCATTTTATGCACCGCATCTCCAAGTCAATGAGTTTTGTGAAAATATACACGTAACATGTAAGCTAAACCACGTGACAAATACGTTTCACTATCAAGAACTGTTAAAAGTAAAAGTCTACATGCAAATCATTGTATCTGTACGTCCATAGGAGCCCTGTCGGCTCAGTGGTTAAGAGCTTGGCAGTTCAAATCCACCAGGCACTCCTTGGAAACCCTATGGGGCAGTTCTACTCTGTCCTGTAGGGTCACTATGAGTCGGAATCCACTCGACGGCAGCTGATGAGGCATTCAAACACATAGGAAATAGCAGAAGGATCTTACAACCTAAGAAACTAAGCTAATATTAAAACCTTCCATAAAGGACAGAAATTTGTATTAGAGCAGAATTTTCAGCAGAGAAACATTCGATTCCTTGAATAACTTAGCATTTGATCAGGTTTGTCAGTTGATCTTTAAAATCTCTGATTTATCCTACTGTGTTAAGAAATTTAAGTTTACAGTTTTTTTTTTTTTTAATTTAAAAATGAGTTTTCCATTAAAACAGACATTGGTACATTACTAAAAATATATGTTCTAGACAGTTTTCCTTGAAAATCATAGCATCTTACAATTTATTTTTTATTACTTTTAGGAAATGTTAAGCACATAATCAGTTGTTTTTGTTGTAAGATGCTGAATCCAAATTTCTTGAAATTAGAAACATAATTTGTTATTCCTTTAGGGTTTAGATCAGTGCACGCAAACCATTTTAATAGTTTTCAGAGGAAAGACCAAGTATTTTCCTAAAACTCCCCAGTTATTGCGGCTGAGCAATTAATTAGCATCTCCTAAGGTTAAATTAATTAAATGTATTTGCATGACTTATGTAAACACACATTTATTTATTTGTGTATTGCTTATTGATTGCAACAGCAGAAACCCACTTTTTTATGTTCCATTTTAACAAATAAACAGATGGAAGGTTATCGAAGAAAAAATAATAAAGAAAGAATCTGGTCTTTGAGACATAATTTCCAAAAGACGTAAGACTAAAATAGATTTTAAGTGTTGGGCGAGAACTCCCCGGCACCACCATATGCAGAAACGAACATTCTCTGAGTCAGTGGAAGTGCGGGAGCTTTGAAGAAACAGAACTTGGCTATTTTCTTCCTCCCTCTCACACCTGAAAGTTTTCATTTCTCACCTGCAATTTGAACAAAGTAGTTTCATTTAAAAATAATTGGAACAACTTCGTGAGATCCTTTTGAGGCAGGCACTCAAACACACTGTCAAAAAATGTTACTTTCCCAAAATTCTAAAAGCACCTGTATAGCCAGGTGTCCCTTTATTTTAATGGTATGAAATCAGTAATACACACTGATTTTTTGATAAGTATAATGTTTTCTTATTTCCCTTATGAGATGGAACCATGCCAGCATCAGTCATACCTTCTACCAAAGCAGACTGACTTGAAGAGTAGGGGGTGGGAAACCAGTAATCTTGGGTTTAAAGCCCGTCTGTGTCCCATTATTGAAAATGTAGGTTAGAAAAGGTATAGTACGCCTTTGAGTCTTGCTTTCCTAACTGAAAAACATAATAAATACTTGCATGGGCACCAGGACTATTAAGGGAAGTAATGCATAGGAAATTACCCAGTCCATGTTTGTCCCCCAGCAGGCCCTGGTGTCAGCTTCCTTTCCTTGAGGAAGTAGGGCTCTAATTCCTATTAATCGGCAAGAACAGGGACTTAAAATAAATGTTTTTATTTATGGTGTCTTTTTTAAAAAAAACAATACGTAAGTATTCCCTAATTGCAAGACAATCCTTTAATCAATACCAGTAAAACCAGTTTCCGAGGAGTTGATTCCGACTCCTGGCAACCCCATGTGTGTCAGAGAACGGTTTCCAGTGGCTGAGGTTTCGAAGTAGATAGTCAGGCCTTTCTTCCGAAAAGACTATGTGCTAGAACTTCTAATCTTTCGGTTAGCAGCTGAGCACATTAACTCTGTTTGTACCACCCAAGGACAATACAGAAATATATAAAGAAAAAAATAAAGTCATTTATTAGGTAATCAGACCACTAGACCCAGTTCTTTTTTTTTCCTCCTCTAGATGTACTGGGTTTAGATGTGAACATTAACTCTTCAGTGATTTTTTTTTTCTCCAAAATTATTTTCCGTATGCATTTCCATGTTTTTGTGCATTACTCATCTATTGTTTTATTATTTTTGCTTTCTGATTTGCATTCTACTTTTTATCCTTAACTATATGCAATATATATTTTTTTTATATGCAATATATATATTTTTTTATATGCAATAATAGTGTATGAATAATACCTCACAGGTTTGAACTGTTATATGCTACCCCATAGCATGAATGGACCAGTATTTATTTAGCCATTCCCCTATTGATAGGCATTAAAGGCTACTGTTCCTCTTGCTGTATGAAATATTGATAAAATTAATATATTTTACATGTATGGTTTCGCATGAATGCGAACATGATTGCATAACCTTTCCTAGGAGAAAATTCTTTCGTCTAGTTGTATAACTGTCTTTTACATTTGTCAAATTGTCTTCTCGGGATGAAAACGTCATCAATTAACCCCTCCATCTTCTTCAACACTTCATATTATTTTTATTTTTTTCCATTATTATGGGTGAAAATGATACCTTATTGTTGTTTTCATTTTCATTTCCTTGATTTTAATCAGGTTTGTGGAGCCCTGGTGTCTCAGTGGTTAACAGCTCGGCTGCTAACTGAAAGATCAGCAGTTTGAATCCACCAACAGCTCCTTGGAAATCCTATGGGCGGCTCTACTCTGCCCTACACGTCACTGTGAGCCAAAATCCACTTAGTGGCAAAGGGTATTATCTCCTAATAAAAGTTTTATTGGTATTTGTATTTCTTCTTTGAATGGGCAGGTATATGTCCACAGTTTATAACTGATTAGTCTTTCTTTTCTTGAAATATGGAATTTTTCCAAAAATATATTTATAGGGAAACCCTCGTGGCACAGTGGTCAAGTGGTACAGCTGCTAACCAAGAGGTCGGCAGTTCAAATCCGCCAGGCGCTCCCTGGAAACTCTGTAGGCAGTTCTACTCTTTCCCATAGGGTCGCTGTGAGTCGGAGTCAATTGGGCGGCAGTGGGTTTGGTTTGGTTATATATAAGAGAGAGGCAGCACTATATTTTGTGTAGTAATCCACTGTGTGTTATATATTATAGAATATTTCTCCCTCTAACTTCTTTTAACTTTGTTTATGATGTTTTTGGTCATAAGGATTTTTCTAAGTTATTTATACTGTCAAATCTGTACTCAGTTCTTTCTCTTTGTCTTCTGGTTTGCGTCTTCCTTTACATTGCATCTCAGATTAAAGCCCTGTAAACGTGCAAGGTTTCCTTTTCTCCAAGCACTTGGGTAATTATTTAATGTTTTGCTCTTTAACCTAGATGAAAAGTATTTTGTAAACTGTTAAAGATTTACATAAATTATACTTTTACCCAAGAAAAAAATGTTCAAATTTGACAATACCCTTTATAGATGAGTCAAACAGTTTTTTTTGACTGGTTTTTATTATGAAATATCATAGAACAATTTCAAGCTTATACCTGTTTTATTTCATTAATCTGTTTGTTACTTTCAGAGCTAATGCTACATTGTTTGAATTTCTATGGCTTTGTGATATATTTTGATATGTGGAAAGTGAAATTACATCCCATTATTCTTTTAATTTTTTTTCCAATTCCAAGAAAAGCTTGTTTAAATTGCAAAAAAAAAAAAAAAAAAAAGCATCTTTTTCTCAAAGTGTTGTTATAAATACTTATAAAACTTTCTAATTTTTTTACTTAGGTAGATTTTCAACAACTTTTATAAATTCTATCATACTGGTATATTTGGATTTTCTATCTCTCTTTGTTTCACTTATCCTATCCCCTTATAGGAGCTCTGGTGGCACAGTGGTTAAGAGCTCAGGCTGCTAATCAAAAGGTCAGCAGTTTGAATCCACCAGCTGCTCCTTGGTAACCGGATGGGGCAGTTCTTCTCTGCCCCATAGGTTCCCTATGAGTCGGAATTGACTCAAGGGCAACAAGTTTGGTTTGGCTCTTCGGTGGCACAATTGGTTACTTGATTACTAGCCAAAAGGTTAGCAGCTTACATCTACACTGAAGTGCCTCAGAAGGCAGGCCTGAGGATCTACTTGAAAACCCTATGGAGCAATTCTGCTCGGCACACATGGGGTCACCACAAGTCTGAATCAACTCCATGGCAACCAACCACAGCTTAATACACACAGTATTGATTCGGTTAGTATTGGTTAGGTCACGATTCCCAGGATTGTGTGGTCGCCCTCCATTTTGCGATCTCATTGTCCTCCATTTTGTCGTGTGTTGTAAATCCTGGCCTCTATGCCTGGGGTTTAGGTGCCCTGGTGGCTTAGTGGTTAAGAACTCGACTGCTAACCGAAACAGGACTGCAGTTCAAATTCACCAGCCGCTCCTTGGAAACCCTATGGAGCATTTTTACTGTGTCCTATAGGGTCACTGTGAGTTGGAATTGACTCAGTGGCACACAACAACATCCCCTTATGAGATGAGCATAGTGATTTGTGAGTGGCTTTACATTTATGATTAAACCAATCACACACAATACCCACAATATACCTGGCACGCTCAGTACAAATTCAATAAATATTGTTAACTTCATCATTATCACTTTAGTTATTACTATTTTTTCCAAATCTATATCTTCATTATTTTTTATTACTCACTTGATCTTTCCATTTCTGATTGAAGTGTCTCAGGATTATGGCAATGTGTGTCTCTTTAGGCTGCTATTTAATTTTTGTTTTTCTCCAGAATTTAATTTTAGAAGCGTTATAATAGCATATTTATCTTCATAGAAACTATTACTTTTTTGCATTTAAGGGAAAGCTGAGATACTAACTTACATTTTGTCTTATGTTGATATTGCCATCCTGCCTTGTCATTGCACTTGTCTGGTAGGTTTCCTTCTTTCATTGGCAACACATTTACGCCATTTAAAAAAAAAAAAAATTAACGTTTATGTCTTTTAAGGAAAACAGGTACTTGCACATACACATACGTCCCACATACCACAAGTTTGTCCTTAAGTCCTTTTTTAATGAATAATTGTATTGATTCATGGGAATAAATCACAGGTGTGTTTGGGCTCTTCCTTGTTTTATTCCTACTTTCTCGTCGTTGGGTTACCGAAGCCCTTCTTTTCCACCTGATTGCCACATCCGTTTCTGTTATTTTTTTTATACAAAGACTTTAAAGCTATGCATCCTATTTCGATTCTTCTAGTAATTAAAATTTAATTTTTAGCAACACAATTGAAATACTTTAAAAGTAATGTTCAGAATTAATCAGCATCAACAACTGTTCCCAAACAAGATGAGAATTTTTACTTGATATCGTCTCTTCTTTTCATAACCCCAAATGCCTCCTATTGCTTCCACTATTAAAAGCATCGTGAATTTTGTTTCTGGAATTGGTATTCATTCTCTTTAAAATCATTCCTCAACATGTGGATTTGGCTATAATTCTTTCCTCTGCCATTACATGCATAGCCACAGCAGAGATGTTCATCACATAATCACTCCAGGGTGGCATTCAATGTTGAGCATGAGGTGAAGGAAGGGGAAATAATAAGATCTGCCAGAATAGAGATTTTTAATGTGGAAAAGGTGACCACATAACGGCAATCATTTAAAGCCAGACTTTATCAATGAAAATGAAGGGAGGAAGACATAAAATCATGACTGCCCTTTACTGAGCACCTGCAATTTCAGGTTTGACATTGGGTATTTGATATCAGATTTTATTTTTGACCAAGAAAAGTGCAGATGATTATCTCCAGTGTGCAGGTAAGGAAACTGCCTAGGGTCAGATGAAACATCAGAACTAAAATTCAAATTTAGGTCCTTCTTTTTTCCTACAAGGAATCCATGGTGGACGCAAGCGGTCACGCTCGACTGCTAACTGAAATATTGGATGTTCGAGTTTATCCAGAGGCTCCTGGGAAGAAAAGCCTGGTCTACGTCCAAACAATCAGCCACTGGAAACTCTGTGGAGCAGTTTTACTCTGACACACGTGGAGCGGCCATGAGTGGGGATGGATTGAAAGCAAACAGCAACTGATTTTTTTTTTTCCTACTGTTTCAATTTTTTTTGACTATCAAACACAATTTTTATGCAATCCTAATGGAAAGAAAAAAGAATAGAAAAGAAGAAAAAATAAATAGAATTTTACAACGAATGTCAATATACATTATTTCTACAGACCATGGTCCAGTGATGTACTGACTGAAACCACTGCAGCGAATTTACAATGAATACAACTCTTCACCTGCCGACAGGAATACCTGACACAAGGGTTTTGGAATATTGCAGGCTCCGATTCTAAACGTCTACATCATCTTTATTCACCAAGGTAAACCATATATTTGGTGACTTTAACAGTGCAATGAGCTACTCAATGTTAGAAATATTTAGTCACAAATACAGTTCAAAGCTCACACTTTGGCATTGATGTAGTGCTTAATAATATGGCATTACCTACACAGTAACGTCAGCCTACATAAGTATCTTTTAAAATGTTTTACCTAAAGATCTTAGATCTGTACATAAAACCAAAATAAAAAGTTGTTGCTCACGATGTGTTACCTCATTGTATTATTTTAATCCATCTTTAAAACCATATATAGATAGAAACCAAAGACAGACAAATAGTCATTTCCTATAATACTGAAGTGAACAAAGGAATCTAGATTTTCTAGTCTATTTCAGCTTAGATTGTTGGCCTTAGTTTTTAAAGACTCTGACTGGCATCAACTTCAATTCCTTCTTCTAGAAGCAAGGGCAAGGTGTGGTTTTTTTAAGTGAAGGCATTATTTTTCTTAGCATAACTCTTTTTTTTTTTTTAAAGAAATTCTTAGCTTTAAAACATTCCAGGCCATGTTATTTATGCTTTATTAGATAGACTCTACCTGGTAAAATAAGAAGAAAACTTAAAGACCATTTAGTTTTATTGGTTGGTAATCTTTAGGAATTGACTATGCCCTGGTGGTGCAGTGGTTAAGAGCACAGGCTGCTAACCAAAAGGTTGGCAGTTTAAATCCACCAGCCACTTCTTGGAAACCCTACGGGGCAGTTCTACTCTGAGTCACTATGAGTAGGAATTGTCTAGGCTGCGTACAACAACAACGACAAAATAAAAATGAACAAATAAATAAATATATGTAAACATGTAAGAAGTCCTAGCAGCACAGTAGTCAAGTGCTGGGCTGCTAACTGAAAGGTTCACGGTTCCAACCCCACAGCAGCTCCACAGGAGAAAGACCTTGCAATCTGTTTCCATAAAGACTACGGCCAAGAAAACCCTATGGGGCAGTTCACATGGGGTCACTATGAGTCGGAATCAACTCGACCGTGCCTAAGAACAGCATGTTCCATATATAAATACATATATATGTATATATATGTATATGTACGTTATCCTCTGCTTTTGATAATTTTTTAGGGGGAAACACAGCATGTATCTCAATATTGCAAACAGAAGGACTATAATGAACACAGGAACAGAGCGTCAGGCTGCTTGCTGTCTTTACTATGTCAGTCTCTGCCAGAAATGAAATGTCCACTTCATGTTTCTTCAAGATGCCAGCCACCTATTGACAATGTCCATGAAATTTATAATTGTCCCTTTATAGTTTATATGTCACAACTGACATTTTTAATACAAAAGCAGTAATCCAGCCCCACAGTGGCTGGGTGACTGGGACAAACAAGTCACGTGAATGCAAGAGTAAGTGCTGGCTGCCTCAAATCCAAATGTCTTCCCGTGTCCCTCCTGTGACAGATTCACAACGAAGCATGTCCTTAGCCTCCATTCTCTTACGCCTAAGGTTGAGCTGTCTCACAAATCATATTGTAGTGCTCTGAATGTCTAATAAAAGCAGTCTGTTGAATGAAATGTTTTACGGTTTTTTAATGAAAATTGTCATATTATACGAACAGGAAAATCTGAGAATAATTAAATGGGATAGATTTATTTATAGAGTTGTTGTTTGTTAAGTCCTTTAAAAAACCTCAATGAGTTGTTAATTTAGCTCATTGTTGGAAAAGGGGTGGGAGATGGCCAAATAAAAATTGAATAATATTTGTATTCGATATCATCACTATTAAAATATTTGGCAGCATTCATACTGCAGCGTATTTTAACTTTTAACGTAACAGGTAAGTGTTTAATGAAATTAGATCTAGAGATAATATATATATTTTAAGATTATAGTTATAAAATTATTTTAACCACTTGATTTATTACGTCTACTTAAAAAAATAAAAAAATAGAAAGGTGTAAATTTTGAGCTATGCACAACTGTCCCATTTTGGGTCGAATGATCATATATCAACTGGCCCTGTCCTTTGATTTAAATGTGATTAGTTACTACAGATCTGATACGGTGATTTGGTTATACATAATAAAAAACAATGATCTGAAAACCTTTCTCTCAGCTGTATATATACCTGTACGTGTGCATTTGAAAGAAATAGCTTTTGAAGCAAATACCTGAAACAATTTTGGTTAAAAAAATTTTTTTAGGATAGGAAAATATTGCCATTTATACCTAACTAAAGAAAAACAAATTTATCCGTAACAAGTATTTTTTGCTATTTATTAAATCAAAGTGACTTATGCTAATAAGGGAATGGATTTGTCAAAATAAAGATTAAAAACAATGCAGAAATTATTTAGGATATGAAGATAATTGTCCCAATAGGTACTATATGTAATTGAGAATTAGCTTTAGATGAATATCCCAATAGTTGATTAAAAGAAGAGGGCTATGACAGGTTATGACGGAGCCCTGCTCGCTATACGTCAGAATCAACAATACAAGAGCTGATTCTGACTCATAGCGACCCTACAGGACAGAGTAGAACTGCCCTATAGAGTTTCCAAGGAGCCCCTGGTAGATTCAAACTGCTGACCTTCAGGTTAGCAGCCAAAGCGCTTGACCGCTATGCCACCAGGGTTTCCGAATCAACAATAGTGGCTAGGCTAGCTCACATCTTACTATCTAAAAAAGAAGCTGATGAGAATATTTGAATCACCTTGATTTGACATACTTGTTCTGTGTACTAATAAGCAATATATATATTGCTTACTTAAATTACTTCTGGTAGCATAATATATATGAGTCCCTGTGTGGCACAACTGGTTACTCACTCAACTACTAGCCAAAAGGTTACCGGTTCAAACCTACCCAAAAAGTACTTCAGAAGGCAGGCCTGAAGATCAGCTTGAAAACCCAATGGAGCAATTCTGCTCTGCACACATGGGGTTGCCATGAGTCAGAATCAACTCCCCAGCAACAGCAGCACAATATATACAGTTTTGGGTGAGATTACACATAAAATTTATAGGACTATAAACATAAGTAGTTGTTGTTGTTACGAGTCGTCAAGTTGGTTCTGACTCGGTACAACAAAACGAAAACACTGCCTGATCCTACCCCATCCTCACAATCGTTGCTATGCTTGAGCCCATTGTTGCGGCCACTGTGTCGATCCATCTCATTGAATGTCTCCCTCTTTTTTGCTGACCCTCTACTTTGTCAAACATGATGTCCTTCTCCAGAGACTGGTCTCTTTTGATAATATGTCCAAAGCACTTGAGACAAAGCTTCACCATCATTGCTTCTAAGGAGCATTCTGGCTGTACTTCTTCCATGACAGATTTGTTTGTTCTTCTGGGAGTCCACGGTGTATTCAATATTGTTTGCCAATGCCGTAATTTGAATGCACCAATTCTTCTTCGGTCTTCCTTATTGATTGTCCAGCGCTCCCAAACAGATGAGGTGATTGAAATTAACAAGGATTGGGTTAGGCGCACCTTAGTCCTCAAAGTGACGTCTTTGCTTTCAACATTTTAAAGGGTGTTATGCAGTTTTTTTTTTTTTATGCAATAGATTAGCCTGATGCAATACATGGTTTGATTGCCTGACTGCTGCTTCAATGGGTGCTGATTATGGATCAGAGTAAAATGAAATCCTTGACAACCTCAATATTTTCTCCATTTATCATGATCTTGCATATGGGTCCAGTTGTGAGGATTTTTGTTTTCTTTATATCAAGATGTAACCCACACTGAAGGCTGTAGTCTTTGATTTTCACCAGTATAAGTGCTTCAAGTCCTCTTCAGTTTCAGCAAGCAGGGTTGTGTCATCTGCATAACGCAGGTTGTTAATGAGTCTTCTTCTAATTCTGATGCCATGTTCTTCATATAGGCCAGCTTCTCATTAAATAAATATGACGCATACTTTTTCTGATTTTAAACCTTGCAGTATCCCCTTGTTCTGTTCCAATGACTGCTTCTTGATCTATATACAGTTCCTCATGAACACAATTAAGTGTTCTGGAATTCCGATTCTCCTCAACATTATACATAATTTGTTATGATCCACACAGTCAAATGCCTTAGCATAGTCAATAAAACACAGGTAAACATCTTTCTGGTGTTCTCTGCTTTCAGCCAAGATCTGACACCAGCAATGATATCCCTTGTTCCACATGCTATTCTGAATCTGGCTTGAATTTCTGGCAGTTTCCTGTATAAACTTAGACAATATGCGAGAAACATGTCTTGAACTCACTTTTATCTAAAATTATAAATTTAAACATCTTTAATCATAACTCAGTGGACCTTTTTCTTCTTAGGGAAAAAAAGCTTATATACATTTTAGCTTCATCATCAAATAGAATACAGAGAGCCTAGTACAGAGCGATAAATAAGTGCACACTTCAGAGTGGTTATCTCCTGTAATATTGGACGTACTTGAGCACAATGACTTCAACTGCTTTGATTCTTATCTTTACTCTAACCAGTGTTTTATTCATAGTAGGCCCTCAAGAAATAATTGTTCCATGACTGTTGCCACTTTGTTCCTCATTTGGTTCTTCATACTTGCCGTACTTATTTGCCAAAGAGGCTTTGTCAACGTTGTTTGCTCCTCACAGAATCTGATTCTCTCTTCTATTCACTGAATCAACTCATCTTTCAGTTCTCAGCTCAGGAATCACCTTTTCTTAGTAAAATTCACCCTGGTGGTGTAGTGGCTAAGAGTTCAGCTGCTAACCAAAATGTCGACAGTTCAAATCCACCAGCCGCTCCTTAGAAGCCATATGGGGCAGTTCTACTCTGTCCTATAGGGTCACTAGGAGTCAAAACTGACTCGACAGCAATGGGTTTAGGTTTTTTTGGCTTTCTGCCATGGTCACATACCACAGCAACACATTACCATTTTTTCTCTTGTTTATATCAATATTTCATTTATGAACACCTCCTACACTAGAATACTATCACCTTAAGTGCAGTTGCTATGTGTGTTCTTGTTCCGTTTTATCCCAGGTGCCTATTATGGTGCCTGTTGCTAGGGAAGCCATTAATAAACACACTTGAATGAATGAATGAGTCACCATAGTATTTAAAATAAAATAAAAGATACTGATACTTAACATAAAACTGGCATATATATGTGATCATGCACCATCTCCACAATTCAAGTAATTACATTTAGCAGTAATTTACACTCATCAGTGTTCTATAGAGTTTGCACATTTCACAGTGGTGAGTTAATACATATTTTCTTAAACCAAAGGTTGGTACAAATTCACTGCTTTTACTTTGTATTTCTAACTCTTATTCAAGGTTATCTTGTTTATCCTCTGCAAACAAAAAATACAACTAAGTTTTTGGTATGTTTATCCTCTCTCATAGCTGAACAGAGAATTTTAAGTAGAGTGGTTTTAGAAGTATACCCAGCCATAGCAGACCACAGAAGCATAGGTTTCTATACTTGAAGTCAGTTCATTGATTCTTCTATTATTTGAGTTTTCATCCAAAATAAAGCTACGTTGATTTTTTTTTTTCCTTTGTTAAGTTAACATGATCGTCTGTAAGAGTTAAATATGGTCTTCCCATAAAAAAAAAAAAAGAAAAACTGAGATACTTCTGTACTTTTTTCTGACACATTTATTAGCTCTTCCCTCCACATTACATATATGACTTAAAACTATGTTCTCAAAGCCTTTTGAAGCTTTTTAAAATGCAATTGGTGTTACAAATTTTAGTATTCATATTGCAAAGAGGATGGTGAATCAATCATTAGAAGTGGTACCTTCTTTATACATGAACACCATGCTGATTAAACATTATCAAATAAGTCAGAGAAACCCGCTTAAGTAATGTCAGATCGCTAAAATACGCGCCAAGGCAGTTGTTCGCACTAGGCAAGGGGCAACTTTTACTTTAACTAAATATATTAAAATCTTTTTTTTTCAGCCAGAGTTAAAGTACAAAAGCCACAATATCGATTTGAACATCATTGAAGAGGCACACATACAGAAACACAGATCTGACACTATGACCCTATGGCTATGCGAACCTATATAAAATAATATACATATTTTTGATTTTTATATTTTTTCTTACATACCTATATATTGATGAAGTCTGTTTAAAAAATATACTCTGTTATCTTTTCAGGAATAAATAAAGCACTGAATGTGATTTCCAAAGTAGAGTGGAACCTGTGAGAGCAGAAACTTGACGTAAATGCCTTGTTTTTCCAGGTCTTGCAAGTTTTCTGCCTTTGACAGGATACAGTCTTATTACTCTTCTATCACTCATTTTAGTGGACAATATTTGAGTTTTCCTTCTCTAACAGGCTTCCACCTTACACAGCTTCCGGCTTTCACAAGCTTTTCTGTAATACCTTAATGTCATGTTGTACGTGAAACATTTCAGATCTCGACTCATCCTTTGCAACACTAAACACTATTGTGCATTACTGTTATCACACTTTGATCATTGCACTATTCTCTTTCTTCCTCTCCATAGTCTTTATGATATTTAAATTATTTAGTTTATTTTGGAATAGGTAATACATGTATATGTTACAAAATTCAACTTATAGCAAAAGATATAAACGGAAAATAAGTCTGCTTCTCACCACTGTAGCCTAGCAGGCCTGGCAATAAAGTTACCAGCTTCATTTCATGTGTGCATCCATGTAGTAATATATGCACACACCTATATATTTTTGTCTTAGTTATTATTGCTTTTTTACAAACATGCACACCACACACATACAGAAGCAACAGGCTACCATAAACACATCTAGCACATTTCATTTTATATTTAACAGTAAAACTTGAAGGCTGTCCCCTATCAGTTACATAGACTTGTGTGGTATTCCATAGAAATGAATGTAAAATACCTTTGCCTATTAATGGACAGTTAGACAGCTTTCAACTATTGTTTTTATTACAAATATTTCTGAACTGGTATATGCCCACAATTTGAATTTTGACAAATATAGGATGAATTTTATGAGATAATTATTGACCATTTAACAACATAGGCAATTTTCAGCAATAAGCATATATTCAACAAAAATGGAGTACATTTAACAACAACTTAGCATTGCTGCAAATACAGAGATAAAGACAGACAGATGGACAGAGAAAAAGGCAGAGAGAGAGAGGAGACAAAGAGAAAGAGAGAGGGATTGCATCTGGATTTGCTGGTGATTCCCTTAGCTTGAATAACACTGAAAATAAGAACAACTATTTTATTGCTGTACTATTTTTAAGAAAAGCAGAATTGAAACTCAACATTAGTTAAAGCTTCACACATGTAAGAAAATTTCAAAATCAAGAATCCTCTACTGGCATTTAAGTGATTGTAATGGTCTTCCAAATATGAATTATAAATTGAAGAAAACTAAAATATAAGTTGTCACCTAGGCCAGATAAAACAAACAAACAAAATCCCTCTTACTGAGGATAACATTAAATGGCATCTAAATTTCATAAATATCTGCCAGGTCAATGTCTCACTCAAAACATCCTAAAAAGCCAACAACTAGGTCTCCTGTGACAAAACGGTAAATTACCAAAAAGATTAGGCCAATTTCTTACAGAAATACCATGAGATATACATATATATATAAAATCACAGAAAATACATACAAAATAAGGTTGCTGTATATAATTCTGGAGCCCTGGCAGTACAGTGGTTAAGAACCACTGCTAACCAAAAGGTCGGCAGTTCTAACCCACCACCAGCTGCTCCTTGGAAACCCTATGGGGCAGGCAGTTCTATTCTGTCCTATAGTGTCGCTATGAATCAGAATTGACTTGATGGCAAGGGGTTTGTTTTTTTAATATAATTCTATAGCTAGCCAATCAGTATTTTAGTAGCATCTATAAAGGTATCTTTAAAAATAAATAATCTGAAGCATGTAATTTGAAGCTAAGAGTCAAATTTTTAAGTTATTTTAAAAGACAACACCAAGAATCATTTTAGTTCCAATATTAACAACCGTCACTAAGAAATTAGGAGTGACGGTTTGCTTAAGAAAGAAAAAAAATAGAGAAAATACAATCAAAGTACTGTATAACACTGTCAGTCATTTATTGATGTTAATTAACTGCAGGTAACCAAAGAAGCTATAAAAAGAAAGTATAATGGATGTAGAACAGCCAGCAAAGACAAAAAAAGAAAACTAGCTGCAGTAATTTCTGTCATTCATAACTTTCCATAATTATTACTCTGTAAAACTGCTGCCGTAATTTGAAATGCCTCCCTTCTGATCCAGTCCACGGGCTGATGTAATGACTTGACTAAGGACCAGGAATGTAGACCTTACCATTATGTCAGATCAGTTTGGATTTTAACACAATATTCCCTCAGGAAGACCCTAATTTAATTAAAAAACATTGTGTTTCAGTGACCAGCCCAGGACCTGCAGCCTCACTTACTGTGTGAATCTTGATCTCCTGGAGTGAATTGCAACTGACCTTTTTGATTTTCAATTTAGCAATCATTTTATGAATAAAATTACCGTCTTTTATACTTAGCTCTTAAACGTCCTTCTGTGGTTTCAATTCCTGAAGCTTCATGTTTTCCAAGCAACTTCCATACTGTCTTCTATTTGTTTGTTTGTTGGTCTTTTACCCCTTAAGAATAATATTGTGCTAAAGTGAACAAAAATCTTAAAGAATATCTTTAATGATTTATAAACTCTTTTCTACAAAAATATATACAAATTGTATAAATACTCAAACAGATCTGGCAACTCATAGCCTATTTGGTGGTAATTAAAAATACCTATAAACCTAAGTATATTATTACATGACAATATACTTTGCAGCAAACTTTGAATAGAAACCATTCTGTTTAAAGCTAGTTATACAGGACTAACCCTTTGTATGAAAGTTGTCTAACGGGACCCCATAGCTCTAAGGAACAGAGCACTGAAAGTGTTTAAGCGGTACTATAAAGAAAGAGAAGAAATTTGCATCCTTTCAGCAGTAGGATCTGCTGTTAGGCAGAGTCTTCTAGCTTCGATGATTAAGAAGTATCCCTCAGCTCTTCTTTTTACCCATTAGTTGTATGAAATCCCACCAATAAGAATAAATAGTTTTGAATTTACTAATTTGCTATTAAAATTCAAATAAATTCTCCTGGGAAGAGCAAGAGTAAAATAATACTGAAATATGAAAGGTCCTTTTTGTTTGTTTGTTTGTTTTCAATAACCCCTTGGAGGACTGATACCAGTCTTAGAGAAAGACCTCAGTATGAGAAAGAACCATGAGGACAGGACCTAATTCAGTGGTGATGTGGAAGAGTTTCTCAGCTGCAGAAGAGGGGTCCTGTCTACCACCTTCTCGGTATCTCTAAACCCTCGTCAAATCCCAACGATTAAAATTAGAAATAATGTCAATCCACAATCCCTGAAAATTTCACCCTGTCATTTTCAGAAACAATGAAAGTATGGAAAATATATTTCCCATACAAAACTGACAATAATTTCCTACGTGAATAGGATCATTACAGAAAACAAACAAAAAAATTTGTTTTAAATTTGCACTTCTCACAGTGCTCTGGCAGAGCAGATGTAACCTATATATTAAAAATAAAAAAAGCTGGCTATTTGAAGAGGTAAATGACATGCCCAAGGTCACCCATCTGGTGAAGCCCAGTTCTGACTCAAAGCCTACCTCCCAGGATACCCCACTGACTCTCTGTGGACACAAGGGGGCTGAATAGAGACCAGGACCGAATTATTAAACTGATACATGAGTAAACAATAAGACAGTCCACCATATAAATCAGCCAGAGGTTCAAGAGTGCTGTGGATATGCTCTTGCTAAGCACTGAGAAAGGCTAGAATGGAGATGGGTAGCATTCGTGTGTCCTGGCTTAAAGCAAAATTTCTAGGACAAATTTAATGTTACAGGTAATTTCAGTGATGGCTATAGTGATATGCGGAGCCCTGGTGGCATAGCGGTTAAGAGCTTGGCTGCTAACCAAAAGACATTCCTTGGAAATCCTAGGGGGCAGTTCTACTCTGTCCTATAGGGTGGCTATGAGTCAAAATCAACTTGATGGCAACAGGTTTGGTTTGGTATAATAATATGTAACAGAAAGTTTGACGTAAGGATCCATATAGGTAATTATTTCTAAATCACTACCTTTACTTGCTGGGGACATTTACTTTCCAATGAGAAGAGCATGCAGGCAGCTTTCTGTCATATTGTCCAATGTTTCTCTGGGGCATAGGAATGTGCCACAGTGTCAACCAACATAGTGGAATTTGCGAAGATATTCCGCACTCTACGGTAGTGTTAGAGTAGAAATTAAAAATAGCAGGACCTTTTGAAGCTCTCTAACATTTTCCTGCCAGCACAGGAGTGTTCCCCACAGTGTATTTTTGGTGCTCTATACACTCAGCTTTTAAATGTCAGAAGCAATGAAATCCTGAGAGTACTATTCAAATACGTCTCTGAAAAAAAGTTCTGTTTGATGTCTCTCCTGTGATTTTGATTCAAGGTTTGTTTCACCTGTTAAGTAACACACTATCCAGCCATTTTCTGTCACTTGATGGAGTTCTGGGTTTCTAGACTCTAACCGATGACCCCTTCCTTCTCTACTCTATCAGATACATAGTTGAAAGTGTCATTTCCCTAACTTGGAAAATCTCATAAGCTCTTTAGCCTTCAATTTTCTCAGCTTCCTAAAGATCTGAGGGTGGTTGACCAGTGAATACGTTCCAAAAAAAAAAAAAAATCCTCACGAAAATTATGATTTCTTCTCATTAACTATATAGTCTAAGGCTCCCACCTTCTGCTTTAAAAAAAAAAGAATTTTTTTTTTTTTTATCTGCTTTAGATATTCTTAAAGAGAACCTACCCCTTTGCCTGTACTCTCTAGTCTACCTCACTAATAAAAATCACCCACCACAGTGGTTAAGAGCTTGGCTGCTAACCAAAAGGCCATTGGTTCGAATCCACCAGCTGCTACTTGGAAACCCTGCCGGGTAGTTCTACTCTGTCCTATAGGGTTGCCATGAGTCAGAATCGACTCAGCAGCAACGGGTTTGGTTTTTGGTTATCTCTTATTGTTCATTATTATTTCTCACTACTTCTTAAAATCTCCTTCCTCAGGTTCACTCTTTTCCTCTAACTAACTCCACTTTTGCAGGAAGCCTGACCTGATACATTGAAAAAAACAATGACAACAACAAACTACTACTGTATGTGAAAATGCCGAGACTCTTGGACGTCTGGATCTGACCAGTAAGCAAATTACCTGGTAGATTATATAATAAGTTTATGGATGCCACAAGCACTCCCTCTTTAAAGGAAACTCAATATGGAAAAATCCATGCTTATAAAATTACCCTTTTTACCAGCGGGAGGAACTGTTTGCTGGTTAAGCTCTGGAGCTAGCCTTTTGCCAGCTCTTTTCCAAGAGAACGTTAATAAAACAATACACTTTGTTGAATTAGCCCTCCCTATTTTTTTTTAACTGTTTTTTAAGTAATATTTCACTTCAAAAACTTTCATTTAGCTCAGGCTATTGTGGCGTATAAATGGCTCTACCAACTTAAAACCAGGACAATGGTAATTTATTTTTCAGTAATAAAGGAATATATTCTTTTCTATTATTTCACATATCTTGCTTTATTTTTCCATTTTCTTCTAGATGTCTCCAACTTCGTATTTTTAAAGGATCGATTACATTTTGAGCTTCTTCTTTGAATCTACCTTCATTTTGATAATGTGAGTCAATGCAGAAATTCAAGATTTGGTAATTTTTATATGTTGTGAAACGGCACTATACTGCTTAGATTTAACACAACAGTGACAGAATTTCATAATTTGTGTTTGGAATCTTGCAAACAGCAGTCAAGGTTGGTGCTTGAGAGTAAGAGATAATGATAAGATATGCCTGCTTAAATCACATTAATTGTGCTTCAACTTTTTTCAACAATTATTTTATTTGAGATTTTCTAGTGAAAAATAGTTCTCTATTTTAAACCGATTATTTTCTACTTCGTGATACACTGTCAATATGTATTTCCATTATAAAGGACAGAATGGGCCCTCCAGCTGGTGACAGTCTTGAAATACGGCTAAAAGCTTAAGCTTTTGAATGAGGGTAAGTTCAAATCCTCCAAACACCAATGAATGGAAACATATTACCCAATACCACATATTAGGCAAGGTATAGAACTACTTGAAAGCTCAGCACTTGTAGAGACTTAAACTATTCTACTAATGATAGAACTCTCATTAGAATTAAATGGGATAACGATTTTAATGATATTTGTAACCATCAGAAATTAGGAATGAAAACTATTTTTTTCCCCCAAATGAATGGGTTGGTAACATTTGCTAGAAAATAGAAATAAGACCATGACCGTGACAAAGGCATGGATGTTCTTGCACACTTGAAATGGGATGTCCTTTGGGAACTGTCTTGTTTAAAATAATCGTTTATCTTTTGTAGAACTTATAATAATTTATTACTTAAAATAAGGTGTTTACTATAATGAATCACATTATTAACCCAGGTTCTGGCTCATCTTTTATTCCTATTAACCCCAGATCCCCAGAAATTTATCTCCCTCCTCCTTTTGTTATAGGTGTATATAATTTATAATTTCTTATACACTTGAAATACACATCACACTTTCTCAGCGATACATCCTATCAAACATGTTTTTCAATTGAATTTTACCTCTGTACCAATGCAAAGCATCAGGCTACATTAAATGTATCAGGTCCCTGCATAATATGAATTTTTATCTCATTAAATCAACTTTAGGATGAGAAAAAAATAAGATTCTATGTTTATTTATTTATATCCCATAGTGGCTGTTTGTTTGAGATGTACGATGGCATTTGACTAAATGTGTCAATTGTAATCTCTCACAATAGTGAACAATCACTGTATACACTTCTATTTACAAAGAGTTATCAGGTTTTCTGTCAGTATTGACATATACTAGGATGTTATGTACAATTGGTTAGAAAACAATAATTGCCTACTGTTTCTGTGTATTATGGAAAACTATAGCCATCTAGTTGATAAATCTTACTAAAGACCTTCGTTTTCCTTCAAGTTCTATGTTGCTCCATCAGTGTCAAATGACCATCGGTACCATGTGATAATCACCCGTCCCGTAGGAGAATCTGGGTAATGTGTGAGCAGTCGCTGAGGGAATCACCTAACAAACAGACAGGGTGGTGGCAATTATTTTTGAAAATCGTAGAGAAAAATATTGTCAGTTGCTCCACATATTTGTTAGGTAATTCCCTTGGCCTCTGGCAGGGCATATTTTGGAACAGGTCTCAGGAATAGACTTTCACAATACTATACGATTAATGTGTAGGTCTATACCGTAGTGTCATTCACATTCCTTAGTAATTTCCCTTAATGTTAAGTCAGCAAAAGTCTTTACTGCTAACACTTGCCCTTTTAATGCCTCCAGGGATGTTGGAACCTCCTGACAAAAGCAGTTTGCATTCCTATAAGGAAACATTTATATAATCTATAGAATAAATAACTCCTTCAAAATCTGTATAAATGGGCTGAAATAACATGTTCCTATCCCTGGTGGCACAGCGGTTAAGTGCTATGGCTGCTAACCAAGAGGTTGGCAGTTCAAATCCGCCAGGTGCTCCTTGGAAACTCTGAGGCAGCTCTACTCTGTTCTATAGTGTCGCTATGAGTTGGAATCCACTCGACGGCAGTGGGTTTGGTTTTGGTTTGGTATAACCCCACTGAAACTAAATCAAGCCTAGCAAGGTGCCAGGAAACCATGTGGTGAATTTCGTCTCAGGGCTCTAAAGCAGAAGTCTCCAACCAAGTCCTTAGAACACTGAAGTTTACTCATTAGATCTCATGGTTTCACCTCAATTCTCTCCGAGTAATTTGACAGTACACTCTCTGAGGTTTACTGACAATTTCTTCAGAGAAGCTACTCAACTCAACTATTTCATTGCAACACATTTTGGCCCACATTATTTTACGCCCCACCCAGAAAATCCAGCTTTAGTAACTTCGTCATCAGAGGCATAAATTCCCTCTTCTTCTTCTTCTTAGCCTATCTGAGGTACAGTTCTTCAGAACTTAGTATTGAGAGAACCCACGTTTGAATAATGTCATAGTATCACAGTATCAGAGAATACTGGAACTGGAGAACACATTAGAATGTTACCTTATCACAGCTCCTTGTCTGACAAATGCGGAGTGGTCCAGGCGCTTCAAGTGGTACACCTAAGGTCAATGACCTCACATAGCTTCGCAGCCCTGGATACTGGCCACATATTCTCAGCAAAATTAACTTTAAGCAGAGAATTGAGGTCTTTAAAAAAAAGAATCAAATATACTATAAAGCTAAATATAAATATACATACATATGTATATATATATTTAAATGTGGGGAAAAAAATTTAGGAGTCGTGGTTATTTGGCCATTTTTCCACTCAGAAATACCAAAGCTGAAGCTATTTTTTGAAGCATTTAAGTTTCTAAAGTAATGTTTTTATGGTCTCCTAAATATCAAAACACTTGGTTACACTTTGACCCTATGCTAATTTGAAGGAAAAGGGGCAGAATTGTTAATAATGTAGAGTTTGCTGGTTTTACTTTTTCTTTAAGAAGGTGTCACTGCAGTGTGGTGGGCAGAGGAAAGACTCTGATGTTGAATGGAAATACACTGAATCCCAGCTCCACCATTTCTTAGACGTGTGACGATACCTCTGAGGCATCATAACTCACTCTTGGAAGAGCAGTTGTGGTGGTTAGGAAGTACACTGTACAATGACCAAAAAAACATCCCACACGTGCCACTTCTCGGAGAGATTATTGCTATTCAGAATAGTCACATGAACGAGCCTTATAGAACTAGTGACTTATGCTGAGTCACTTCCTAGTGATATTTGAAGATTTGCTTTGCCCTGATTCTACAAGTGGTGGCAAGGGAAACAGGCTCACCCATGGCTATGTAAAGAGAGGGGAAAAATATTAATATTATGTCGGCCATGAAAATGAACATGCCCATCCTTCGCTGAGTGCCTACACTGTGCCAGGCTCTCTGTTAAGCATCACGTATGAAATATCTAACTCTCAACCAGTCTGCAGAGCTAGTGGGAATTGTTAGAATTTACACGAGGAAAATAAGGGTCAAAGTGATTAAGAGACGTCCCAGAAATTACATAGCGAGGGAAAAGCATGGATTCCAGGTTTTTGGGTTTTTTTTCTCTAATGTCAAAGTCTATAGCTTTCTGGTAATTGACATAGCTTCAAAGAAAAACAAAACAGGACAAAAAAGTCAAAGTTTAAAATTTAAGAATAATTTCTCATTGAGTAGGGCGGAGGTTTATTTTCAGACCTAACTAACACTAGCTTTATTAGGAAGAATATGAAAAGGCAGCTGATTGTATTAAAATAACTTTATAGGAATGACAGCAGAGTAAAAGAAGAAAGGGGAAGAGCGTTTAGTTTTAGAAACATAAGTTTTCTGTTATTTTTCACAAGAGTATTTTTGGTGAGTTGTGGAGGCCAATGCTACCGTACAAAAAACAAATAAAACCTGTTGCTATGTTGTGGACTCTATTACAACTCATGGCAACTCCTTGAGTTACGAAGTAGAAATGTTCCATAGGGCTTCCTTGGTTGTAATGTTTACAGAAGCAGGTGGCTAGGCCTTTTTTCCATGCTAGCACTGGGTGGGTTACAGCTGCCAATCTTTAGGTGAATAGCTGAGCACAAACCATCATTGTTGTTGTTAGGTGTGACTTTACCAGTCTACTTTCCTGGGTAGTATCCCCAACACCCACAGATGGTAATAGTCCTGTCCTGTAATCCCTTCCCATGTTTACTTCTGTTGTTATCCTTGTCACATTGCATTGTAATTACTAAAATATTCATTTATAGCCTCCTGTCCCTTACTGGAAAAGCTTCTGGGACATGGGGCCATTTCTTTTCCTTTATTGTTTTCCCAATGCCTAGTGTAGAGCCTGAGTAGAAGCTCAATAAATGTTTCTTTAGTGAGTAAATGACAAGTTGTATATATCGGCATGAAATGGAGAAGGAAAATTTTCCCAGGGACCTCATTTAAAACACAAGCCCTGCCCTCAAAGGACTCTACGGACATGTCCCCATATGTGCACCCACAGCACATTTCATACCCTTCCAAGCCACATGCTTTTGCAGCACTTGTTGCTGGGCCGAGGTGGAGCTTCATATCAGCCAGGAGTATTCTGCAGACTAGAACTCCATCCTCTTGGTTTTCCTGACTGTAATTAATCTTAGGAAGAACCACTGACAATTCTGTAAGCGAGGGAATAGTCCTCGTGTTTCTGGAATCATGTACACATTGTCAAAGTGCATGCCAATGTTCCTGCCATATTCTTTGGGGCTTCGTAACTAGAAGAGCCTCTTCTGCTAGCAGCTGTAAAGATGTTCTTGTTTGGATGGAACCCAATTACTGTTCATCCTTCTTAATGAACGTGATTATCAAAGGAATCTATAAAAAACAGGTCTGTAATTAATTATATCCACTTAAGATTTTAAACTATAAATTCAGCAATAATTAATTCATCTATCAGGTTTGATGTTGTCTTTTTGAAACAACATTTCCTGAAGAGACACATGATAATATGATATCTAAGTTATTTGAGAGAAATATTGTAAACTTATGGATAATTAATTTGAGTGGAATTCCCAGAATAATTTCTTTCTATAAAGTACATCCAAGGCAAAAGAAAAAAAAGAAGAATCTGAAATAATGAGACTTTATAATGTTAGAGATCAGACAATTTGTGTTAAAAATCTACAGAGTGATACACATGAGTGTGGGGAGGGAGGAGGAAAGAGAATCATTTCATTTTAAAAAATCAGAAAATACAAATGGAACAGAAAATACAAATGGTAACTTTTGCAAGGTTACCAGCAGATTCTCAAATAAGACACTAATTCATACAGTGAATTTTTAGAAGGTAAGAAGTAATAAAAATTAAATATTCTCATATTCAAGAGAGTAATGTGCTTTCTCAGTTTGCATAACCGTACAAATAAGCTCATGTACAAATAAGCTCATGTCCTAGAACAACATAAGGCCTGCAGACACCCTGTGAGTTTTACTCAAGTTTTTTTCATAAAACCCAACTGAAAAATCACAAGACAGGCACTTATTATTCACAGTACCCCAATCCCAAATTAAAGAAATTATGAAAAGGTCATGTTATCCAGACATGATAATACCCTTTCTGCTTTGCGTCAAATTTCCAGGCAGTAGCCATTGCTCTTCAATTGGATAAAGATTCTAAAGGGACGTTCTGTTCTTAATATCTAAAGATGGTGCCACTTCAGTGCTTAGACACTGTGGCTGCAGAGTGAAGAATATGAAGGGTTTCCAAGAAGCAGCTGATGGATTCAAGCTGCTGACCTTCTGTTTAACAGCCATAGCTCTTAACCACTGCGCCACCGGGATTCATTAAAATATTTATTTTTTTTAAATTCTCGGAAAGAAAGCCATAGTACAAACACCCCTCCTATTCACAGGCTTGCACCTTGACTTCACTTCTGCCAAGAAAAAAAAAAAAAAAAATTTACTTTATGGGTTTACTGTAATGTTAAAACGCTACATTGAAAAATTGCATTACATATACATGACGGTCACGGAATCTGACATACGTTTTACTTGAAATGTTTATATTGAATAGTAAAATATAGAGAAAGGGCATCATATTTGCCTATAATCTTCCTTTCCCCAGGTCACTAATAACTTGGATGTTCTTTCTCTCTTTGGTTCCAAGAAAGAGAACACATTTCAAGTACAGCTCTGAGGTTGCATTGATTTTTACGTCCAGTAGAGGGCAGTAAACAGAAACAGCTGATTACCCTTGTATCAAAATTAACTCTGGGTTATTATAGGTGCTAAACCTCCCTGCATAGACCTTAGAACAAGTGCACGTTAATGTTGGGCAGCAAGGGGTTCTGTGAGAGCACCATGCCATAAGCATCGTATCCAGGTTTGAAGACAGACATCCATTTGGTTATTGTTGGCAGAGGCTCAAACTTTTAGCAGAGACACTTGATGCATGGAATACTTGGTGTCTTGGCTACACTTAGGCCCATCTGTCAGGATGGCGTCCTGCCTCTTTTTAAGTTGGTTGGATCTTTTCAGTAAACCGAAGGCGCCAGGCAGGAGTGGATCTTCACAGGGCACACGTTCACAGCTGCAAGTGCCATCTCTCCTGGTGAGGAAGCCCTTCTTCCCGCCAGTACCAATCCCCTGGTCCAGCACCTTGCAACTGCCACACCTGTTGACACTTGCTCTTAGGATAAGCTAGATTTGTCCTGGAAAGGCAGAACCAGCACATCCAATCTTGTTCAGGTGCCAAGAAGACAGGTGGTGCTTCAGCAGGCATCTGATGAAGTCAGGAAGATAACTCAGGGCATAAAAATGTTTTTATAAAAGAAAGTAGAGTACTCTCCATGGGAGCTCAGTTCCACAGATGACCACAGCTATAAAACTAAATACAATATTAACTCATTAGAATTGCAGGAACAAAGCCTAATATCAAATGAAGAACCTGTTCTGAATATCAGCAGGTATAGTTGAAGTTATTTACATGCAATTTATAAATACAGTACACACCTTTGAAGAAAGTATTATGGTAATAGGACCAGTTTACAGTAGACCACATAATATGACCTTCATTCACTTTAAATCTACTGCCATAAATCAAGATCGTTTTCAACTTGTGAAGTATGTTTGCTTTCCTACTCATTGAGACACAAGTCTAAAGTCAATTGTCCAGAAACAGAAAGTGCGTGAGATACCCAAATGCTGCCGTACAAAATAAAACACCTTGGAAAGGTAAGCTAAGGATTCTAAATATCAGATCACCCTACTTTGGCACCTCTGCAGTAATGACCTCTAATGAAAATATTTTACTTAAAGGACTCTATTTTTTTTTTCTCTTATGTATGATTTTCTTTAAGCAAATCTTCTAAAATAACTTAGCTATTGTGGCATGGTGACATTTAAAAAGACTCCAAAGTTCATATTTTAACAATTTTACAGCTAAATGCAAATTTAGATCAGGAATTTTAATTAAGAACTATACTTAAATTAAAAATGGGCAAGGTGTTTCACAGAAACCCTTAGAATAGTTTTACTTCTTCGAGAAATTATATTGCTATCCTCTTCAACATAGTATCTCTCACCAGTAATGCTTATAAAACATTTGACTTTTTACCAGCTATCTCCAGGTATACAGACTTGAGTAGCACTGAGGGAATGTGAAGATTTATAAAACGTGGATGTCAAATCTACAATTCATAGCAATGTTGTTGTTGTTAGGTACCTCTGAGTCAGTCCTGACTCAGGGCAACCCTACATACAACAGAACGAAACACTGCCTGGTCCTACTCCATCCTCACAATTGATGTTATGCTTGAGCCCATTGTTGCAGCCATTATGTCAGTCCATCTCATGGAGGGTGTTCCTTTTTCTTGCTGACCCTCTACTTTGCCAAGCATAATATCCTTTTCCAGGGACTGGTCCCTCCTGATAACATGTCTGCGGTATGGGAGATGAAGTCCTGCCATCCTTGCTTCTAAGGAGCATTCTAGCTGTACTTCTTCCAAGACAGACTTGTTGGACCTTCTGGCAATCCATGGTATATTCAACATTTTATATATATATATATATATATATAATTCATACAGCAATCACACACAGAAAAGCCTAAGTGATGGCCTGTGCTCAATAGAAAGGGAATGTTTAAAAATGTATTAAACGTGACTGAATAATTGCTGGGGTCCTTGGGTGGTGTAAACCATTAACAAGCTCCACTGCTAACCAAAATTCTGGAGGTGTGATTCCACCCAGAGTTCCCTCAAAAGAAAAGCCAAGAGGTCTACTTCCAAAAAATCAGCGACTGAAAACGCTATAGTACACAGTTCCACTTCATCACATAGACACAAAAAGTTATCAGTATCATGGAATGAAGGTTTTTGTTGTTTGTCTCTTTCCTCTTGTTTGTAATATTACAACTTGAAGATAGTGAGATCTTTTTTTGGCTCCTAAATTATCTATAAAATATTTTAACCACAAAATAAGCACCGTAGATATTGGGATGAATAGGATATAACAGAGCTGCTTCCTTCAGGGAGGATAGTTACACACAGAAAATAACAATTTTTACATCTCATCTTAAAAAATTTAGTACATGAAAGTATTTACTTAGCTAAAGTCTCTGATGTAAAAATTAAAATCCTGCAAAGTTGAAACATTTTTGTTTTAATTAAAATACATTATAACTTAGTCATAGCTATAATTCAAAAATAATCTCGAATAAAATAGTTCTGCCAGTTGAGGTATATTTGGAACAACTACTTAGAGGTATATGCCAAATTTCTTTTTCCTCCTGAAAAACTTCCCTAGTACTTAGATTTTAGAAGAAATAAATACACTAAAAATTTTTGAACAATAAAAATATGGACTTTTTGTAGTGTAATAACAAAAACACATTTGGGGTCGATTTATATAATCTATGATCCATTGTATATAAAAAGAAAAGTAAAAAAAAAAATTTGCTTTTCTTTTTATGATCCATTGTATAGTGATTTAAGGTATGTTATCATTTCTTTTGTTAGAAGGAGGGAAATTTTATATAAAGCTTCATCTCTTCCACAAAATGTTTACATAGTATGTAATGATTCGATAGCCAATAGTCTAATACTTTGTACCAATTATAAACATAATAAGAGGGAAATAAAAAGAAATTAAAATAAAAAAACAATGTTGAGATAAATCAAGGTAATTTCTAGGCAAATTCTATCTCATATCTGTAATACCTGTAATGCAGAGTCATAACCCTTCCAACAGGTCATAGTTTTCACACCCAACTGTACTCATAATTATTGAAAATAATGTTATTTTCATGATTGTCCGAATCAAGTGAGTCAAGTGATGAATTATTTGAGTCAACAGTAGGGAAAATTAGAAAATTACAAAACCTTTAGAGAAAAAATGCTCACTGAAAAAACTGCTAATATGAATCTAGAAAATTCAGTCATGTTTTGAACATCAAGTTTAATAAAATTCTTTTTTAACAGAAAAACATCTCAGCAACAAGATCATTTTTCTCAGTACTCATGTATGAGTCTACTTAAGAATGTTTCTCACAAAACGTAATTGTTATTTGAGGGTCAGAAACAGCCAACTTTCAAGCTGCTTGTTATTGCCCTCTTCTTCCCACTCCATATAGAGCTTCTTCTACCAACTAGACTGAACACTCTATGTTCTGTCTGTCTGAACGAGGGTGCTGAGTGCATTTTCTTATCATAAAGTATACTCAAGAAAATCCAAATTCTATTATAATTTTAATTTTCCAAGACTTTCACAAAAATCATTATTGTTTACCACAAAACTTATGTATATAGTGAATTGGTGTTTGTGAATTAATTATATGAATTGACTAAGTGTGAGAAGATTTAAAAATATTTTCTCAGCGTCAATTTTGTGGAAATAGAACTGGATTAAGAGTTGAAGAATCTAGGCTTAATTCAAATTCTACTGCGAACTAGATATATGCCTTTGGGTAAGAACCTAAACTCCTGTAGGCTTTTAGTCTTCCTCATGTGTGAAACGAAGAGGGTAGACCAGATTTAACTTCCTCTCTATTTCTGGTTTTATATGGCTCTATAAATACTCATGTTAACTGTGCTATGGTTAGACTGTTAGACAAATGCGTTGGAAAATTGTATGTGATGCCAACACAGATACCATTAGCCAGATTTGAGTGAACTAGAACTAAGTACAGTTTGTGGAAATTTCCAGAGATGCCACATGTTAACAATGGGTTACAACTATTTCAAGCACCCTATTCACTCTATTTATGCCAAATACTATAACCTGGAATGTACATATGCACTCAGAGTAAACAACCTGAAATATAAGAGAAAAAATTAAGGTGAGATAATAAAATGAGGCAAAACATGTCCAGCACCTACAGTTGTTTGTTGCATTTTCAATTCTGACAGAACACTTGACTTCCTGAATTAATATTCTGTTAGTTGTTTTGCATATAAGCTGTTGCCTTCAAGTCAATTCCAACTCACAGAAGCCCTGTAGGACAGAGTAGGACTGCCCCATAAGGTTCCCATAAAGAGGACAGAGTAGGACTGCCCCATAAGGTTTCCATAAAGAATCCAAGCTGGTGGATTAAAGTTGCCGACCTTTTGGTTAGCATCCAAGCTCTTAGCCTCTGTGCCACCAGGGCTCCGTGTTTTCCGTACAAGCTAAGCTACACTGGAGGCACTAATGTACACGCATCTCCTATCTTATGGAAGTCTCCTGTGTAGGCACGGATGGTGATGACCTCTTATTTCAAAAGTCCTACTCTCTTGCAAACTACTGTTCTTTTTCTCTCAGTAAAGACTATACAGAGCATGTGTGATGAAATTACCACCTCTTACAGGAAAAGAAATATTTTCTGTTGTTCAGACTTTGAGCCAATACTGAGGGAATACCTAGAGTTATATCCCCATGGTAGACCTTGTCTACATTGAGCATTTCCTTTGAGGAAGTAAGTATACTTTGTGTCCAGAATGGTACACAACTACATCCCTCATGAGAACAATACCGTAGAGTGCTGGAAGGTCCCATTGAGATAGTGTTCCTTCAGGGTCATTATGGTTTAAATAAAAAAAATTCCAACATAGCCCAGGAAATTTTCATTTGCCAAAAGAGTTTCCATAGGAAAATGCTTTATAAGGTCTTAAAAACACATAGTTACTAGAAAACATACCAATCGAGAGTCAACCGAGATCTGTACATGTTAATGTATCAGTGATATTAAAAATAATTCATTTTGCATTGAGTAAGAAGTATGTTCTCTAGAAAAATCACACACACACAACACCACATGTATTTTTAAAAACTAACTCTTAACCTGAAATGAATTGGTAAATTATTTGATTGGTTATTACGTACTCAGGTGATTGATTGGCATCTGAGTAGGAGTAATCACAATGACACTCTTTCCAAGACCTTCCAAGGTTGTAGAGGAAATGTTTGTGTTTCTGATGAGACTTTTATTTGCTGTATTTTGTGATTTTTTTATCGCTAAATTTTATTTAGTATACACACACACCTTTAAATAAGGGAAATAAAAGATGGCTGTACAGACTGTGTTTCAAAAGGAAGCTTAAATGCAGCAGACCAGTGCACTGTAGGGAGAGTTAGATAGGGGGGACAGGGGCCTACAGATAATCTTGCCACTGAAAAAAAAGGAAAAAGGTCAGGGCTATTCCTCAAAATTTTTCTGTCCACGAAAAGAAGGACCTAATATCAAAATGCGTTATCACTGCAGTAGACCAAATGAATAGGGATTTGAAATGATTAAATACTGACAAAACACCAGGCCTAAGTGACTTAAAACTTACGTTTCTGAAATACTATAAGCTAAGAAATGTTCTTCAAGATTGTCTGAAAGATAAGCATTTCTATACAGTGTCCCCTGACAACACAGGATTCCCCATATGCACTTATATGCCAAACATAGTAATCATTGTTAAAATGACACCTTAAACTAGGAATATAGAAATTGAGAAGTATATGCAATACAGATTTTCAAAACATATCTCATTTCACTCAGATAATAGAAGGGCATGCAATAAATATTCCTCACAGAAACGTATGGTATATGTGTGTATGTATACGCAGAAATATGGACATAATATTTACTAGCCCTAAGGATTCACTATAAGTTGGAATCCACTAGATCATAACAGTTTTTGTTGTTGTGTACCCCTGGTATCGTTCTGATTAATTACTTGCCCTAAAAGAAGATTTCTTCATTGCCAGTGTTGTTCTTCTGAATAATTGTTCTTCCCACCATCCATTTTCTCTTACATGTTGGGTACACAGGTCATGGGCAATATGTCTTCATCAAAGTTCTGAGGAATTTCAATTAACCTTCAATGCCCAACAGTGACTGTGTTCATCCTATGTTGAAGGTTCATGCAAGAAGCAAACCTCTGGCCTGTAAACATGTTTTCCGTCTGTCTCCTCACTCAGCCAGCTCTACTTCAGTTCCAATCTTACAAGTAACTTCCTATGGACAGCCTTTCGAGAATCCTCCAGGGTGAATAAACTGCTCTTCTGTCGTATGCCCAGAGCACGTGGACTTTCTCAGTCACAACCCTGAAAACCACTGTGGTGTGATTACCCATTGATTTCTCTGTAGCTCCCTCTGGATAGTATATTCTAGATGGTCAGGGACTGAGTAGGTGCCACTTTTAATGTATCCCCAGTTCTTATGGCAGAGCAGATGCACAAAATGTGCTATGAAGAAAAGAATCAATGAATATGTGAAAAGTCTTCATTCATCCCTGTTGCATAATCCACGCATGTCTCATCCCATCTAACCCAGGTTTTCTGAGTATGTATAATTATGTAGACCAAAATATTTTCCAAAATCCTGTTTTATATTAAAGAGTCAAAGAGACATTTAGCAATAGGAACACTTAAAGCTTGATACTGTAACTTACAATGTCTCCTTTCCATCTTAAAATTTAACTTGTTCTGAATCACTAGACAAACCACTGGCGCTCTCAGTTCTTTTAATGCAAGTACATATTTTCTAGCAGAGTAGGTATAGCACTCAAAACAGAAGAAGTGCAAATATAGAGTGCGTCATATAGTGTCTACATTTGAAATGATCCAAGCTGAGTAACTGCCCTAATAGCAACCCACAGGCTTCAAATTATACGTCCTCCCGTTACAGGAATTAAGTGTCCTTATGCTCCAGTAGAAGCCCTGGTGGTGCAGTGGTTAAGAGTTCAGCTGCTAACCAAAAGGTCAGCAGCTCAAATCTACCAGCCGCTCCTCGGAAACCCGATGGGGTAGTTCTGCTCTGTCCTACAGGGTCGCTATGAGTCAGAACCAACTCAACAGCAATGGGTGTGACTATGCTCCAACAGTATCATAAATTCCCAAAATAAGCTATCAAAGAGCCCCAAAGTTACCGTAAGAAGTATTTTCTTTTAAATAGGGCAATGACTCATTAAGTCTTTCCTACAGGAAAGACAGTCAACCAGAGACGGTCAACTGCAGCCATTTCTAAGTGTCAAAACATAGCCTCACTTCCCTCAATTTTCCTCTTACTTTGAGGGTGGATATATGTACATATTAAGTACTTTCCAAAATATAAATTCATACATACAATATTGTATTTATACTTACAATAATGAGGTCCTTCATAGTTATCTAAGCTAGAGAGGAAAATGATGCTTAGGGATCACTCAAAGAATTTTAAAATCTGGGAGCGCTACGGTGAGCTGGATTTGAGATATGGGAATATAAATTAAGCTAGGATTGGGTTAAGTATTCTAAAATGTATAATACCATGTTTTTTTTTCCCCTTGGATGGCCGCCAAAAGTTTGTTTTCAACAGCAACATAACAGTAGATATGTTTGTTCTTTAAACAGCTTTTTTTCTTTTCCTCCTTCACCTTTGGTGCACTTACGCCTTATTTTCAGAGGCAACATGAGTTGATGGCTTTGCCTGGACTAAAAGGATGACCAGCTTTTTCAGAAAGTGTTATTAACTAGAGAAATTAGAATTTTAAGAATGAAGCCCCTTGTGATGACCTCATGGCAAGTTTAACTTTGTATTCTCTACACTTGGTATATTCCATAATGCTTCCTGCACCATTATGTGATCCCTTCAGGCTCCTATGTGGCGAAAAAGCTCAATCAGGTGGAATATCAGGGCTTTGGTGTTAAGAGTAATCCAGGAATTTACCATGCAGCTTAAAGAAAGCCATTCCATATCTTTGAGATTCAGTGTTCATAAACTGGAGATGAAGATAACGTCTAATCCATTAAGTTTTTCTCATTATAATCAAATAAGATAAAGTAGAGGCAACTGGTCCATAAAGTATAAGAAGTATACAAACTTTATTCACTTTTATAGATTTCTTTGATTTGGGTTCAATGGAAAAGAATTTAGCTTAGCAATCTTTTCTCAGCTTTGGAATTTGAGTCATCTTCAGATTGTTTTAGAAAGTCTTTGAACAGAATTCATTTTTGTCCTCTGAGACACTGCATCTCACTTGAAATCCTAATCGCAGCAAGGCAAAACTGATGAACAAGGCTTGCCTCCATGGTCATGATGCTGACAATCTAATAAAGCATCCAGACACAAAAAATAATAGCAAATGTCTATGAATGGTTAACTCTATATGGTTAACTCTGAGTTCTGATTATGTAAGGTTTATTTGTATTTATGTGATTATGAAAAGACTTGAAAAATAGCTTTGTATTATTTTAGTAAGATAATTTAACCAAATCTGTTAATTATAGCCATGTAAAATGAGTTTCCTCTTTTAAATATTTTGGTTATATTTTTACGGTACTAAAAATTATTCATATGGTATTTTCAGTGTCAATAGTAAAATAATAATAACTATAAATTCACAAAGAACTTCTATAAATATCACCTTATTTAAGGATTGCTCAGACTTTTTGATATATACATATTAATATTTCCATTTTATACAGATTAGGATTCTGAGGGTAAGGAAAAAAAAAAGTAATTTGCCTGAGCTTACCCAGCTAGCAAAAGGCACAGATGGGATATGAATCCAAATCTCCATTTCCCAAATCCCATTTCTTTTTAACACTATGGTATCTAGCGATCTTTGGATCTGCCATAGTGTCTACACTGCACAAATAGATTCAACAAATATTTGTGGAACAAACAAATGAGTGACTTGAATGACTGCACACATCAGGTTCTATGAGTTATTATGTTTAGTCTTATGTCCTTCCTGTCTTTAAAATGTGTGTTTGTTCTGACTTCTCCTACGTATGGAATGGTACCCTATAATGCCCAAAACACAAAGTGTTTACATCTTTTATTTCCCTATGTATTTAAAGCAGTCCCAACCAGGGGTTTATATTTTGTTTTCCTATCACACTTTCAGCAACTTGGAATGTTCTGTGCTTTTGAATTAAAAAAATAATAATAAAATAAAAATCTTTTTTTTTAATTATATCAATTCTAATATTCTTGAGACTAGCATATCATAAATCCACAAGACAGGCCAGCCTATCAAGCTTGAGATATGCAAATTACAGGGTAAGGTAGGAGCTGCCATCACATTTATTTTTTCTTGTGGAAAAAATGAATAAATGGACATATCAGATGTAAACGTGAAATGTTTATGGTTCTGACTAAAGACAGTAATAAAAACACCTGTCGTTTTGGGTAATATCCTTTTCCCTGCCTCTGCCATGAGCTTTTCACCATTACGATATTTTTCCTATGTGTGTGCTCTACAAATTTGACTATGTAATTCTTTCATATTTAACGCCAGTAACTGCATCTACTAAAAAATTTGGAATCTCAAACTTAGAAATAATTTTTCAGTGTGAATATATAAAGTCTGGTTATCTTCTATGTTTTTAATGAACCACTTTATTTCTGTTTTTATATAGAAATGATATAGGCTGAGGGGGTGTGGGAAGCCAAACCTAAACAATTGGGAATGAAGAATACACAGGAAGTATGTTGTCTCAGTCTCCTTGCAAAAATAAAAAAAAAAAAATTGTGGCAGTCATTTTCTGCCCTTTTTTTGTTTTGTTTTGGTTCTGGTTAAGGCAAGTGACTTCTACATGACTTTATAATCTACCGTGTGATTTACTTTTATATTTACTGTTGTGTCTGTATTGATGCACCCGTTATAGGTTTTTAAATGTGTGCACAATAAATCTCTATGTACTTGTTATCTTAATTCATTCCAGCAGTTTAGTATCAATGGAACTTAAGATGTTTTCACTTATTTTGATATAATAAAAAAAAAACAAACCCATTGCCCTCAAGCCAACTCTGACTCAGTGGAATACATCTTGAGCCTAAATCACGTGCCACCACAGGTCTGTCAGTTTGTCGTACTATGGTGGCCTGTGTGCTGCTACGATGCGGGGAGCTATGACATTGGTATTTCAAACACCAGCAGGGGAACCCATGCTGGACAGGTTTCAGTGGAGCTTCCAGACTAAGGCAGACTAGAAAGAAAGACCTGGCAATGTACTTCCAAAAATTAACCAATGAAAACCCTATGGATCACAACAGAACACTGTCCAACATAGGGCTGGAAGATGAGCTCCTTAGGTTGAAAACCACTCTAAACATACAGTAGCCACAGCAATAACTCAAACATACCAACGATCATGAAGACAGCACAAACCAGGCATCGTTCTGTCCTGGTGTACATGGGGTCACCATGAGTCAGACCTGAGTTGATGACAACTAGCAACGACAAATGAGGTGTACTAAACTCTCACCAAAGCAGGATTCTCCTGAGTGTGCAATTCAAGCTAAGGTTAGTTGAGCTTGTCTTAATAGGAACTTTTATTCAGACAACTTTGATATTTGTTTTAAAAGCATTATTCAATTTAATATAAATATAATGTAAATTTCTGTCATATAGCTCTACTAACTGTCATTTGAGTATAGTGTAAAAGTTAAGCTTTAGGGTCCAATGACTAGGTTCAAATGACTTCTTTGCGTCTTAACAACTCTGTAATTCCAATGCTTTTTTCCAGTGAAAAATTGAATTGTAAAGAGGCAGTGACTGACCTATTAGAGCTACGATTTAGAAAAAAAAATAACCTGAAGGAGTTGACATGTTGGATGGGAACAAGGAGAAACAATAGGTGGGGCACCTCCTCCACTCCTGTAGTTTTTCAGGTAAGTGGTAATAATATAATGAACCAAGGTCATGGGAGTAAGAGAAAAGAAAGATGTCAGACGTGACATATTTGAAAATAAAATTAATAGCAGTAGGCAAATACATTTGTCCATTTTCTCAGACTGAAAACCTTGGATTTAAATGTTATTCCTCTTCATACTCAATAGCAAATACTGTAAAGTCTATCTTAAATATATGTGCTGGATCTGACCAAGAGTTACCAAAGATTCCAACCTTGCACAATCCACTATTACCTCTCCATTGGGATGAAAATGGAGACCTGGTGGTGCACTGGTTAAGAGCTTGGCTGCTAACCAAAAGGTCGGCAGTTCTAATCCATCAACTGCTACTTAGAAACAATATGGAGCAGTTCTACTGTGTCCTATAGGGTCACTTTCAGTTGAAATTGACATGGGGGCAACGGTTTTGGAATCAAAATAGTTTTCTAAATGCTTACCCAACGTCTCAGGTGGTGCTTTAAAACACAAGACTACTCAAAACTCCATAATCACTCCCCAAGTCTCTAGAGGAAAAAGCCAAAATCTTTCATTGGGTCTGCAATGCCTTCCAAACCTGGACCTGTTACTTCTCTAACCTGACCTCTATCCTTAGCTCCCTTTGCATTTGCCTCTGACCTCTTCACTCTGCTTCAAACCTGCCAACAGGGCTCCCACCTCAGAATTCTCCACTGGCTTTTCTCTCTGCCTACAACTCTATTCACCAAGATGTCAATCAGTATAGCTTACAGGCTTTCTTCCCTCAGGTCACATTAGCAGAATGACCTTTCCTGATGATCCTGTATACATACACTACATCTCTTCACAGACAATCTATCCCTCTTTCTCTGTTTATTTTTCTTCCTGGCAATTCTCTTCACCTGATACGGATTTGGTTGTTGTTGTTAGGTGCCATCAACAGATTTTTGCCTGATAGCAGCTCATATGACAAAATAGAATTGCCCCATAAGGTTTTCTTGGTTGTTATCACAGTTCTACTCTGGCCTATAGGGTTGCTATGAGTCGGAATCGGCTCAACGGCACTGGGTTGGGTGGGTGATCTTTATAGAAGAAGATCATCAGGTCTTTTTCCCTAGTTGCTGCTGGGTGAGTTCAAATCTCCAACCTTGTTGTTAGCGTCCCAGCACTTATGGAAATTAGTCGGTTATTTACTGATGTTCTATTTACTCTGACAGCATGAGTGCAGAGATTGGACCTATTTTGTCACTGACATATCCTCAGTTAGGAGCATAGTGCCTAGTCCAGAGAGGGAACATAAGAATATTTATCAAATAAATGTATGAACTTTGAGCAAGTTATTAGCCTTTCTGAACCTGAGATTCCTATCTTCAAGATTACAATTCTCTTACCTATTTTATAGGTTTGCATGATCATTGAATAAGGTTACCCAGGAAAGCACTTAGAATGTGTCTAACACACAGTAAAGGACTTGCACAGTGTTCATCATTACTGTTGTCATCCCTATTTTATGTACGAGGAAACTTAAGGGTTTACTTACCGAAGGACTTCTTCAAAGTTACAGATCTATAAAAAAAAGATTTCTAATAAAAGAGTTTCATTCAAAAAGATATTTCTAAACTATGTATAGTGTTGTAAAATAAGACCTCTTAGAGAGTTCAGGAAAATCCTGTGTCAGTAGTTTAGAAATACTGTGTGACAAACAACTCTGTGAAGACAAGGGACAAGGTAGTCTCATGTGTGTTCTGTCCATGTGTCCAAATTACTAGTCACATCTTTCATCTGATTCAATTAATGAACACTTCATTCTTATATTTCACAGAAATCTTCAACTTCTATTTTACTTTTATCTGGAGACTATACTTCAAAAAAGGGGTCACATTAACAATAAGCCACGATTACTAGAAAGTCAAGAGACATGGTGGCAGCAGGAGATAAGATGCCAGCCACATCCATAACCACATTCCCTAATTGCCAAAAATATCGTCATTGGTAGTTTTAATGTTAACGTCATTCAGCATCCCAGTATTAGTAATTAAATTCTCTAGTTACTTTTTTTTTTTTTAGTTACTTAGGAAAAATAAGTAGTAAGTCGAGTCGGAATCAACTCGACGGCACTGGGGGTTAGTTACTTAGGCAAAAGGATATTTGAAGAGTTGATTTAATCTCTAACTAAAGCCACAGTTTGCAGTTAGGAGATCGGAAATATGAACATTTATTAATGTTAAGCCATCACTTGTCTGTCAGTTTGTCCTACCGTGGTGCCTGCGTGCTGCTGTGATGCTGGGAGGTATGCCACTGGTATTCAAATACCAGCAGGGTCATCCATGGTAGACGGGCTTCAGCAGAGCTTCTAGATTAAGACAGACCGGGAAGAAGGACTCGGCAGTCTACTTCTGAAAAGAACTAGCTAGTGAAAGCCTTATGAATAGCAGAGGAACACTGTCTGATACAGTGCCAGAAGATTAGACCCTCAGGTTGGAAGGCCCTCAAAATACGACTAGGGAAGAGCTGCATCCTCAGAGTTGACCTTAACATGGATGGAGTCAACCTTTCAGAACCTTCATTTGCTGAAGTGGCATGACCCAAAATATTAAGAAACAGTTACAAACTTCCATTAATAATTGGAATGTGGGATGTACAAAGTATGAATCAAGGAAAATTGGAAGTTGTCAAAAATGAAATGGAACACTTGCAGATCAATGTCCTAGGCTTGAGTAAGCTAAAATGGACCAGTATCGGCCATTTTGAATGGACAATCATATGGTCAGCTATTCTGGGATGACAAATTGAGAGGAACAGCATTGTATTCATTGTCAGAAAGGATATTTCAGTATCTATCCAACCGAATGTGGAAACTATAGAACAATATCATTAATATCACATGAAAGCAAAATTCTGCTGAAGATCATTCAAAAACGGCTGCAGCAGTATATCAACAGGGAACTGCCAGAAATTCAGACCAGTTTCAGAAGAGGACGTGGAACCAGGGATATCATTGCAGATGTCAGATGGATCCTGGCTGAAAGCAGAGAACACCAGAAGGATGTTTACCTGTGTTTTATTGACTATGCAAAGGCATTCGACTGGGTGGATCATAACAAACTATGGATAACATTACGAAGAATGGGAATTCCAGAACACTTAATTGTGCTCATGAGGAAACTTTACATAGATCAAGAGGCAGTTGTTTGGACAAAACAAGGGGATACTGATTGTTTTAAAGTCAGGAAAGGTGTGCATCAGGGTTGTATTCTTTCACCACACCTATTTAATCTGCATGCTGAGCAAATAATACGAGAAGCTGGACTATATGAAGAAGAATGGGGCATCAGAATTGGAGGAAGACACGTTAAGAACCTGCATTATGCAGATGACACAACCTTGCTTGCTGAAAGTGAAGAGGACTTGAAGCACTTACTAATGAAGATCAAAGACCACAGCCTTCAGTATGGATTATACCTCAACATAAAGAAAACAAAAATCCTCACAACTGGACCAATGAGCAACATCATGATAAACAGAGAAAAGATTGAAGTTGTCAAGGATTTCATTTTACTTGGATCCACAATCAACAGCCGTGGAAGCAGCAGTCCAGAAATCAAAAGACTCATTACGTTGGGCAAATCTGCTGCAAAGGACCTCTTCAAAGTGTTGAAGAGCAAAGATGTCACCCCAAAGACTAAGGTGCACCTGGCCCAAGCCATGGTATTTTCAATCACATCATACACATGTGGAAGCTGGACAGTGAATAAGGAAGACCGAAGAAGAGTTAACACCTTTGAATTGTGGTGTTGACGAAGAATATTGAATATACCACGGACTGCCAAAAGAACGAACAAATCTGTCTTGAAGAAATATGGCCAGAATGCTCCTTAGAGGCAAGGATGGTGAGACTGCGTCTTACATACTTTGGACATGTTGTCAGGAGGGATCCATCCCTGGAGAAGGACATCATGCTTGGCAGAGTACAGGGTCAGAAGAAAAGAGGAAGACCCTCAACGAGGTGGATTGACACAGTGGTTACAACAATGAGCTCAAGCATAACGATTGTAAGGATGGCTCAGGACCAGGCAGTGTTTCGTTCTGTTGTACATAGGGTCACTGTGAGCCAGAACTGACTCGACAGCATCTAACAACAACAGCAACATCCTGAAATACAATTCTGTCAGGAATAGGATAATAAACATATATACCTAAAAGGAAGACCAATTAATATGACTATTATTCAAATTTATGTACTAACCACTAATGCCAAAAATGCAGAAATTGAAGATTTTTACCAACTTTTGCAGTCTGAAATTGACCAAACAAGCAATCAAGATGCGTTGATAATTACTAGTGTTTGGAATGCAAAAGTAGGAAACAAGAAGGATCAGTAGCTGGAAAAGATGGCCTTGATGATAGAAACTACACTGCACATCACATGATAGAATTTTGCAAGACCAATGACTTATTCATTGTAAATACCTTTTATTGGCAACACAAATGGCATTTGGACACATGGACCTCACCAGATGGAATACAGAGGAATCAAAAGACTACGCCTGTGGAAAGAGATGATGAAGAAGATCAATATTATCAGTCAGAACAAGGTCAGGGCCCAACTGTGGAACAGACCATCAATTGCTCATTCTAGATTCATGTCATAGAAAATGTGCGACCCGACACAACCTGTCCTATTCCAAAGTGCAATCAATGTTCTTTAGCATACTAAGGTAACTGTGCTAATTAATTGTGCAAATATTGAAACATTTATTCCATGCAGAAGTATCACGACTAATATTATAACTAGTATCAACACCAATTCAGATATTATAATTTAATGATGTAATTGAAATATTAAACCTGATTTCAAACTCATACACACACACCTTTAAGAAATAAGCTCTTAAAGGGAAATTCGACATACTGTTAATTTATCAGTTTTCTCAGCACAGCTGTGCTGAAAATTGTTAGAACTGTAGCTGAGTATACAGCTGAATAAGTCAATTCCTTGCACCAGCATATTTTCTATGTAGTTTAAGAACCCCTGGTATGACTGGCAAGGATAAGAATACAATTACATTTATCACCTGTCTCCCTGAAGTCTAGTTCCCACCAAATCCAGCAACATTACTGTTTCCTACCCCAAGTATCATTTTTTAGGTCATTTATATAGTGGATAATACTTGCGAATATATAGGGACATTATTAGCCTCTGGATATTGTGAATATATATATATATAGGTGACATTCAACTGCAAAATTTCTATTTCTTTGACTTGCTACCATTGCATATCTAGGATACTTCTTAAACTTCTTAATAACTCTCTCCTAGAGTTTCGCAGGTGCTGTGTCTAGTTCTTTACGTATCCCACCATCCAGCACACTGTTTGGCACAGTATGACCAGTTGTCCTGGAGTCCATTCCAACTCATGGCAACCCCATGCATATCAGGGTAGATGGTGTCCATAAGGTTTTCCATGACTGATTTTTCAGTAGAGGATCACCAGGCATTTTTCAGATGTACTTCTGGGTGGACTCAAACCTCCAACTTCTGGTTAGCACCTGAGTGTGTTAACTCTTTGCAGCACCCAGGGACTCCTAGCACAGTGCAGGAATCCAAATTTGTGGATACTTACTGAACTTTGAGTTGAAAATTAAAAAAAGAAAAAAAAAAAAGACAGGTTAAGATGATAATTGTATCTTCCATGGGATAAATGACAAAAAAAAAACAAAACTAAATCTGACCTTTAAATGTCTTTGACTTAATTAGCCCACAGAAATTGGCTTTGGAATTCAAGTAACTACAAAAATACTTTTACTTTCCATTTGTCAACTGTAATTGATTTCATTATTTCTATTTTAATTTATATCTTACATTAAATAATTTAGGGAAGACTTAATAAAGTATAACCCACTTCCCTTTTATTACATTATTGGTTTCTCCTTTAATTTAGAACATTTCTTTAGCAGACATTACAACTCTTCGCAGATCTATAGTTCCTTTCTACTCCTAGTACATAGGATGAGTCAACTTCCCCAGTCAGTCCTTTGATGTTAGGCACGGCTACTTCACTTGCTTTGGCCAAGAAAAGGTACGTGGAAATGGTAGATGTCATTGCTGGATGGATGCGTTTATTTGCCATTGTCAAGCACTCAGTCTTCTCCTCTGTTCCACCAATTATGGAAACACACATAGATAGTGGTGTATAATGCTAAGCCATTATATGAAGGACTGCTGCCTTAGGGAATCTCCTAGCCTGTAGGTAATTTCATCTAAAAAGTTTGGGAACTATTCGTTGCTGCACTACAACATAACTTAATCATGAAACCATATAAAACCTATCTCCCTTGGAGGAAGGAATATAAACTTCTCTGTAAAGTAAAACTAACCAAGCATTAATTCCTGAGATGCTCCTGGTACCTTCTTACTGTTTAAACAAATTAGAGTACGGCCATAATAAGGCTGAGGCATGGTAAGACTCAGAAAAACCATTTGTAAATGTTTTAGCTTGTTGAGCATTTTAAACTGATTATATTTTAATGCATTTACAGAAGTCATAAGTTTATTGATTTTATATGATTATATTGGATTTTTTATACTGGATTATGGCATTGACAAAGAATATTGAATGTACTATGGACCACCAAAAGAAGGAACAAATCTGTTTTGGAAGAAGTACAGCCACAATGCTCCTTAGAAGCAAGGATGTCAAGACCTCATTTATGTACTTTGAACATGTCAGTAGAGATCAGTCCCTGGAGAAGGGCATCATACTTGGTAAAATAGAGGGTCATCAAAAAAGAGGAAGACCCTCAACAAGATGGATTGACACAGTGGCTACAACAATGGGCTCAAGCATAACAATTGTGAGGCTGGCACGGGACTGGGCAGTGTTTTGTTCCATTGTACATGGGGTTGCTATGAGTCAGTACCCACTTGAGGGCATCTAACAACAACATATGTGTTTAAGAAATGTTCTTTGGACCCTGGGAAGCTTATCTACAATATCCTAATGTATAATGTGTATTATTCATTCTAATCCAGAGTAAAAATTAAAAACTACAACTAATTTTTAGAGATTATTTAATATAGGTATTTATAAATAAAATGCATATTGCTAACATTAGCTATGTTGTCTATTAAACAACAGCATTATTGAATTTACTAAAGCAATTTTCATTTGGAATTTTCCACCTTTTGATCACGTATCTGTTGTTTCTAGATAGATTCATTAAATAGAAAGACCACTGCTATAATTAAACTATAAACTTTAAATTTGTTCCCTTCATTTCATTTTGGGAAGTTCTTAAAATATAACTTGTCTCCTGTGAGAAAAGTGACTTTTTACATAAAAATTGTTTTAAAAGGCAACATTTGGTATCAAGTAACTCCACGCTTGACGTATTTCTAGAAAAAGGAAAAAAAAAAATACATCACCCAATGTCTGATTTGAGAACTAGAATATCCACATACTGTGCCTGTTCCTTGTGTTAGCTGAAGACACAAAAGCTCCCAGGATCTCTGGCAGTTTGTCTTAAACAGGAATAATCTACTCCCTCATTAAGGCCTAGTTTAATTAAAATGAAATAAAAATGAAAGCATTTAGCTAGAAGCTAATTGAAAATAAAACTCTGTTTATCATATAAAGTCTCGTCTTAGAAAGCTGACAGCCCAGCACGTTGACTAACAGAACCAGTTGTTTTGTACGTTGACTTGTTTCTGTGCATCTTTAGGGAGATCTGGTAAAGGTTATAGGAATGGCGTGAGCCAGTGAATACCAGCCCAGCACAATGGACTGACACAGAAAAGAGCTGTGCGTTAAGCGTTATTCTTAAATAACACTTAGGTTTAAGCTTATTTAAGCTTAAAAAATATTTAATAAGGTCTACAAGCCTCCCTTTCTACTCAATAGTTCAAATCTTCAGCTACAGGTGATCCCACCCACCAAAAAAATAAACATACTAAAATCTATTTTAGCAATGGCTTACCTTGCTGCTTGACACTGAAGTACACTATTTAAAAAACCAAAAAACAAACCCATTGAGGTCAAGTAGATTTCAACTCATAGCAACCCTATAGGACAGAATAGAACTGCCCCAATATTGGTTTCCAAGGCTGTAAAACTTGATGGAAGCAGAGCAGCCACTGGCCTTTTGGTTAGCAGCTGAGAGCTTTAACCACTGTGCCACCAGGGCTCCTTGAAGTACACTATTGTAGGTACATTATAGCTATCTACATGGAACCCTGGTGGTACAGTGGTTAAGAGCTTGGCTGTTAACCAAAAGGCTGGCAGTTCAAATTCACCAGCTGCTCCCTGGAAACCCTGTGGGCAATTCTACTGCCCCAAAGGGTCACTGTGAGTTGGAATCAACTCAAAGGCAACAGGTTTTTTATATCTATCTAGCCAAAGTGCAGAAATTAAAACAGGATTTTAAAGATTACTATTCGTAGTTCCCTTTGCTGCAGAGTTAAAAGTTTTTGTTTCCTTTTCTTTTCATTCTAAGGAATCAGTGCTTTCTTTGGCAGCATGAGCTATTTAATCACCTTAAATCCTTGCATGGATTTGTTCTCTATCCAGTGTAGATCTTGCTCTCTCTCTCTCTCCCTCCCTCCTTCTGCCTCCCCTCTTCACTCCCTCAATTCCTTCCTTCCTCCCTCCCTTCCTTCCTCTCTTCCTCCCTCCCTTCCTTCCTTCCTCTTATCCATTTTCTTTCTCCCACAAAGTACGGTATAATGGGACTAGTGAATTTTAGAAAAGCAAGGCCACATTCTCAGAGGGAACACAATCTGTCCAGCTGTATAACTGTGTATTAATATGCTGTTTAAATATAGTACCCCCCTTTTGGTAAATTGTAAGTGCTGCTGCCTCCTCACCGTCTGTTCCTATGGGGAAAAGTCATATTTTGGGTCTTTGTGTCACGATAAAGAAAATTAATTTCAAAGCCAACAATGAGAGAGCTGCTAGTGCAGAAGGTAAGTAAATGCCAGCAGTTGCTCTGTGACTTCTGAGACAGAAGGAAAAAAATACTTCTGAAAAATAAATTTTGATACAAAGAGTGTAGGAGGTTATGCCGGAGCCTAGGGTCTCGAAGGCACTAGCTACTCACCAAATAGGTGCTGAATGAATGAATGAATGGTGACAGGAAAACAACTTATAACTATTCACAGATGTGGGCCTGGAGCAGATCTATACCCTTATGTCAGATAAAAAAATAATTTGATATAAACATTCAAAAAGATCTATTGAGGCAGATCAGCTTCATTTCAAATAAACATTTTCATTTTTTAAAGTGTTCAAACTTCATATATACCAGAATCATGTCATACTTATTTCTGCTTCCACACAACGCCCACCTCAACAGTTATTTATTTTTGCTTGTTTAGCGGCGTTAGATTTTACATAAAGGAATGATGTTCTCCTATAGTGAGTGGAAAGGAGAGACCACAGAAGAAGTTTTGAGAGCAGCAGCAGTGAGGCCAAGTAGACGACTTTGAAAAGAGACCCGTGGTCACTTACCAAGATCAAATGCTCAAACCCCCTATCATAGCATGCCTCATGATCACCTCTGCTCACTTTATTACCATATTCATGTCTAATAGCTCCTCACTACATGTATCAGTCAAATAAAAGGATTTTACATTCCCTTTTTTTTTTTTAAGTATGTATGTTACGCGTCCTCACACCTCTGCCGTCTCGTACGTGTTTCATGTTCCTAGATCACCTACTGCCTCACACTCTTCTGCTGTGTTTAGATATCCTCGCACTACAACTGTTTTTCATGACTGAGCTCAGGCAGAGCTCCCATTAGGAAAAAGTTTCCTGTCCTCTCCAGATGGAGATACCCTACAGTTTATATCCCTAAGCCTTTATCACTCTGTGTTGAAATTGCTGGTTTATTTCAATTGCTTGAATGAGATAGTAAAACTATTAGAAATAAGAAAATGTGTTTTTTTTAACTCTTCAATACACTAGGCCGAAGAATATTTGTTTTATATCAGGCAGCCAAATGTGTGTCTGAAGAAAGAATGAATGAACACAGCCAGGCGTGCTTCTTAATTTTTTCTTAATTTAAATATTTCATGCAATGGGATTTTAAGTCTCTGCTCCCTTGGCCTGACACTCACATATGCAGTATCCATGGATAATATGACCACTGCAATTAAAGAAGTAAACTCCACAGGTTTTCACATCTTGGCAAAATAAGATTGAGAAAGGAACCAACAGCTATTTCGACAGAAGAAAAAAATGATTTTCTGTTATTAAGAATAAAGGAGAAAAGAGTAGGCATTACAACTTGAGCAAGTCCTTGGTTTACTGTTTACCAAAAGCAGATTTAAATGTCATCAAACAGGAAACGTCACCTGCGTGTTTTAGGTACCACCTTCTATTTCCAAAGGGATGCTCATAGGTGTCACACTGTCTCTTCAGAACAGTAAGTACTCACACCACCTTTTCAGCAGGCTCCCAGAAGAATCAGCAAAGCAGCCAGGAATAATAGGAACTCAGAGTGCAATGCAATAGGGAGAGAAGACTTAATCAAATAAACAGCAAAGGGAAATTGGAATAACCATAGGCAGGCAGTGAGGTAATTACAGCTATAAAAATGGTTTCTGCCCTGTTCCCCGTAACCGTCCTGTCTACAGCTAAATCCCCCAAACTACATGAAGCCGACAGGCAGGAATCTATCATTTTCATATGACAAAGAACAGTTAAATATGTCCATGGATATTAGATAGCGTATTTTATTTCTTTGAAATTTTAATTTATGAATTGTATGCATGGGATTGTGAATAAATAAGCAAGGCAGAGGAAAAATTGAAATAATAAATCAACCTGTTTGACATTTTTGAGGTGGGAGAAATGTAATTTTTAAAAGGAGATATGCTCAAATTAAAATAAATAGGAAAAAAATTAAAGAAGGAATTCTTGTTCAGAGCATGTTATCATTAGAAGTTTCGTAATTGTCTTCTCCTTTTATGGTTATACTTCTTTTTTATAGACCATACCTTTCTAGATAAATGCTTGCAAGTGGAATATATTAAATAGCTTAAGTAGAACTAACCATGGAACACACCATTAATATATATGCCAATGCTTTAAATTGCTGGTAAACTATGTAGGTGAATTTTAATCCAAGAGTGGGTTACTGACATTACTGAATATTATCTATGTCTATTAAACCTATTACTGTGATTCTTGAAACATCAATGTTAACAGGCAAAGAACTAGATACAACTCAGGTTACAGCTATTTCTATCTATTGTCCCTAAAATTAGACTAGCATACGATTGGATTTTTTCCTTAAAAACAACATTGCTACTGAATAAAAAACACTAACACATTCATATATCTAATATGCATTTTTGCTGCTTTTGTACCCAAATTATTCTCTTATGCCTAAAAAACAACAAATATTATTAATTTTTTGAATATAAGGAAAACATCAGATGGCATAGTCCTGCCTTCTCCACTGGATTTATTCATGGAAACCGAAAGTTAATTTCCGCCTTTTTTTAAAAAAAAAAAAAAAACAGTAAAAAGGACATTTTTTGAGATTTGATACAGTGTGTCCTCACAGGGAAATTTTGTAGGTTTAGCTGTTCATATAAAATTTCTGTTTGTTTGTTTCCTATCACAAATAATACTGAAGAAAGACATGATTTGATGTGTTGGATAAAAAAGAAATTTACAAAGCCCTGAATAGTGGTACAAATGATGGTTAGTAACCTACTGCACCAGATTTCTCCTTTTGTCAGCATGATAAAGAACAAAGAGAGGAAAAGTCCTCTAAATATCTCAGCAGTGTCAGAATATCTGAAGGGAACATAAAATAAAGCACATGAATGATTTCATCCCATTTAAAGTAGAACCGTGGTTCCTTTAGGTATATAAATGGTGTCTTGACTTTCTACCCTGGTCAGGGTAAGATAAGAGCAATCTTAACTGGAAGGGGGATGGTTTCACAGTACGCGTAACGCACACACACACACAACCACAAAGTATCAGAATGTGGATAACAAGGCAATTTGACACTCATAATCAAAGCAGAGAGAAAATTAAACACTACACTTTCCACTTGACCTATTTCCCCTCTTTACCAAATGCCTGCTATTCACTTCTCTAAAATTGGTTTTCAATTAATGTATTTTTGAAAATAGTTCTATTGGCATTTGTGATTCATCTTCCCCAAAGCCATCTCTGTATTCAAAAATATTCAGAACAACAGTATACCAAAAATTATTAATTTTCAAATGCTTCAACATTTACTTCTTTTATTGGCAAGAAAGAATTTTATGTTAATAATTGAAAGTATCCATTTACATACTAACCTCAAAGTATAATTGAGAGACCGCTCAGGAATACAGAACGCAGAGCTGTTGACTTTTGGATACTAGCAAAGCTTTGAAGAGACTGGTAGGCTAGAAAATACTTTGAAATTATTTTCATGACTACTTTTACTGGACTTTGAATAGTTACATATGTTTTTTTAAAAAAATAAGCGTAAGTACAATATACTCATACTTTAAGAAAATTAAAAAATCATCTGAGTACAATTATCCTATAATTATAATAAATTTTATGGTACGACATCTCTACTTCCCATGAAAAAAATGACAAACGCATATTGAGCTGTCTTCTGGTAAAGGAGACAAACATTTCCTAAGATCTTAAAGAAAATCAATTCATTCATTGCACAGATACTTAGCGAGTGTCTAGGCACTGTGTTAAACAAGATAGAGATATTCCCTGCACACACAGGACTCGCAAATTGTGGGGTGCATAGATATTTATAAAAACACTTATACATACATATATTTACATAAGCACCTTGTAACAGGGGCTAGGAAGAAGTGGGGAGGACTCCACGCTCAAGCTTAAGAAGAAAGATTGGATGAGCACCGAGGATATGTTCATATGTTATTTGAACTGAAATCTAAATGTATGAACGGTGGCAGTGAGTAATATCAGCGTCAAGAGAGGGGGATAATTCGAATAAAAATTTTTGAGTAGGTACATTGCATGTTTGAGAAAACTAAAAGACCAATGTGACTGGAACCTAGTGAAGGATAGGGAGTGGGGAGAGAAATGAGGTTGGAAAGCCAAGCAGAAACCACACCATGCAAGCTATTATGGGCCAAAAGGATTTGGATCCCATTGTGAGTGCAATGGGGTGTCATGAGAGTGTTTTAAGCATATTAACTGATCTACTTCCTTTTTAAGAAGATTATCATTGCTACCCTACTGAGAGTGTTATTGGAGGGAGACAAGAGTTACAGAGTGAGCAGTTAAGAGGCCATCGAAGGAGAAAATGCACAGCAAAGCGATATCCCTTAGTTCTGCGTTATTTCCTAGTTCTGAGTTTTTTCTCAGTTCTGAGGTTGCTTACATGTAGTTTAACATTTTAAAACATGCAAGTCAAGTGGAAATATATGGTCATATTACATGGGTTAAAAACCCCACTTATGTGAAAAAGAGGTACTTTTGATTTACTTCATTTGTAAATATAATGACAGCCCGCTCCAATTGTTGGAAAGGCAACGGTCTTCATCTCCACTTCATCTGCTAATCTAGACACTCAAATTTATTTTTCAGAAGTCGTCTTAGTTATCTAGTGCTGCTATGACAGAAATACCACAAGTGGATGGCTTTAACAAACAGATTTATTCTCTCACAGTCTAGGAGGCTAGAAGGCCAAATTCAGGGCATCAGCTCCAGGGGAAGCCTTTCTCTCTCTGTTGGCTCTGGGGTGAATGTCCTTGTCATCACACTTCCCTTGACCTAGGAGCTTCTCAGCACAGGGATCCTGAATCCTAAGGACACTCTAGTCTCCTGGCTCTTGTTTCTTGGTGGTATGAGGTCTCCCTGTCTCTCTGCTTGCTTCTCTCTTTTGTATCTCAAAAGAGATTAACTTAAAAAGCAACCTAATCTTGTAGATTGAGTCCTGCCTCAATGACATAGCCGCCTCTAATCCTGCCTCATTAACGTCATAGAGGTAGGGTTTACAACACATAGGGAAATCACATCAGATGACAAGATGGTGGACAGTCACACAATACTGGGAATCGCAGCCTAGCCAAGTTAATACATATTTTGGGGGAACACAATTCAATCCATGACAGAAGTCATACTGAAAATGATGTCTAAATAAAATCCACTAGCCTCCTTACGTGTAGGGACGCAGGTTGGTGTTTCAATACTGTTTACTTCAGGGATAAATCTTCACTTAGATGTTAAATGTGTTTATCTTCTTTAACAAAAAAAAGAATCCAATACTTCAAAAGGGAAAAGCAACCAACCAACACATACGTGATTTGGTTACAAAATCTTCAACATAGAAGCATAGATGATAGCAGTAGAATATATGCCAACAATCATAAGGCAAGAAATATTTTAACCGTAAGCCTAAGCCATATATAGGCCCCTGGTTTGTGGCCTAGGAATCATTGCTTAGAATAGTTTTTGCTTTGGGTACTTTTGTCTCCATCACTTTTTTCTCAAAAATGAGAAGCAGTTTGGCAATATTTTTTTAACATCTCTTAGACATGATTTAAAATAGGCAATTTTTAAAAACTGAAATAAACAGCTGCCAATCTTAAAAAAACTGCTTTTCATTTAGATGGTTTTTTTTGATAATCCGAAAGATAAACAATCTCAAATATTATTATATTGGGATTTAGGATTTGTCTTGACCTCTGATTTTATTAATAATGTTTGTAATCTATTAAATCTCATTACCCAAGAAATATTAAAATGAAAGCAAAAAATATATATTAAAAAAATATCAAGTTCTTTATTGTTTTAAAAGGTTCTTTTGATGTAATGTACATTATTCTTAGAAAAAACAAAACAAGACCCATTGCCTTTGAGTCGATTCTGACTTATAGGAACCCTATAGGACAGAGTAGAACTGCCCTATAGGGTTTCCAAGGAGTGGCTGGTGGATTCATACTGCCGGTCTTTTGATTACCAGCTGAGGTCTTAACCACTGTGCCACCAGGGCTCCTATTCTTGGAAAGCATAGATATTTCACTTTCGGTACCAATGATTTTCATCCTGCAAGCTGTACTGCCCATAAATTTTCCATAATTTCAGAAAAGATTTGAGTTTCTTAAAAAATCAATTTCTACATACAATTATTGGCCTGTACTCATCCAGAGCTAAAGAGAAAGAAAGAAACCAAAGACTCAAAGAAGAAAGCAGTCTACAGACCAACAGTCTACATGAACAACAAGGACACATACCTTGAGACCTAGGCGGTGTCTGGCTACCACTACTGACAGTTCCAACCAGGAACTCAATAGATGGTTGCAGGAGGAATGGGAGAAAAATGTAAAACAAAACTCAAATTCCTAATAAAAGGCCATGCCACTAGACTAGTAGTGACTAGATGAACCCCTGAGACTACTGCCCTGAGATGCTTTTTAAACTTGAAACTAAAATGCACCCAGAGGTCACCTTGCAGCCAAATGACAGATTGATCCATAAAATAAATAATATCATCATGAGTACTGTGCTCCTTAAAGTAATAGTCTAGATGAAATCAAATGGTTAACATTTACCCTAGACCAAAGATGAGAAGGCAAGGGGGGACAGGAAAGCTAGATTAATGAAAACAAAACAGCCAAAATGGAAATAACAAGAATGCTGATATATTGTGCAGAATGTAACCAATGTCACTGAACAATAAGTACAGAAATTGTTAAATGAAAACCTAATTTCCTGTGTAAACTTCCACCAAAAGCAAAAGAAAACATTTTTTAAAAAAATCGATTTCTACATTTGTGAGTTCTTTCTTCAGTATTTGTCAATTTTCTCATTTCTATTATGTTAATGAAAACCATCTGAAATTTGATAACTCTACATTTGCAAAGAAGAGACTATAATCTCTTTTGTTGGTGTATGAATGTGTATGTGTATGTCTGTGTGTGTCTTTGTGATTATCAGCTTTAGATGACAAGTACGACAGGACTCAAACCATTAAACTGCTCAAAGTTACCCTAAATGAACAACTTACTGATAGATCTGTGCCGCTCAGCTACTTCAAAACCTTCCTTTGCTCCTGTTTTTACAGATGACAGTCCAAGCTTCCTAAATAGTCTATGGCAAGCGAATTTTAACCTGTTGTTGCTGTTAGGTGCTGTTGAGTCAAATTTAGTCTCATAGCGACCCAGTGATGGAGCAGAACTGTTCCCTAGTATTTTCTAGGCTGTATGCTTCAGGAGCAGGTCGCCAGGTCTTTTCTCACGCAAAGCCACTGGTTGGGTCCAAATCGCCATCTAACTCCTATAGACACTAATCTTTCTCTAAAACACACACACACAAACACACACACTCATACACTGTGGGTTTTACTCTTGTTCCTTTCTTTCTGAAATGACTTCTTCCCTCCTCCACGTGGATAAACCTCTTTATGATTCAACACAGTCTCTCTGGGGATCCTAGCCTCACTCCTACAGATAGAACGATCTGTCACTTTCTTTGTGTCCTCATAGTTCATTGCTTATTTGCTAGTATTACTCTTACTATATCATGCTAAGTTAATTCATTCGTATCTGTATAGTCCCCATAAGACATATGGAGTGTTCACTTATCTTTTTTTTAATCTTCCAGCACCCAACATGATATTTTAAGTTACATTTGTTAACTCCACGGTTTTAAAAATATTTTTTCCCAGCTATTAAAGTAATGCATGGATTAGTAATTCTCACATATTTAAAAGTGAGACTTCAATCTAATGAGAAAGCCGTTAAGAACCAATGCCCCAATATGTATTTACTACATTTCACAACCTATCCATCAAACACTTGTGGCATAGGTAACACATTTGAGGCATATGTAACACATTGAGATAGGTGCTATGGTGGACACAAAATTAGCAGAGCATCACATTACTGGCCTTGATAAACACAGCAGGGGAGAAACACCATACATAGATGATATAGCTAGGGAATTATAAACAACATAAATAAAGTTGTTGTAATAGGTGCTAAAGAATTCCAAGGCAGTGAAAAATGTATTTGTGTTTAAGTCATTCTCTAAAACCTCTTTGGGAAGGTCTGAGAATTGAAACCATGGTTGAGTGTTCATTCAGGACACAGAACAATTAAGATAGTTCCAGAGCAAATAAAGTGACCTCAAGAGTCTGAATAGCTTGTCATACCTTCAACAAAGCCAAGTCAAGAAGTAATGAGATGTGAAAGTAATTGTTTAGAATAAATGAAACCTTTGGGTGACACCACATATTTTATTATTTGAAGAAATTTTAGAGGGTTAATTTAACATCTACCCAGTTAGTGGCCCCCTCATTAAGTATAACTTTCCCAAGGGCTTTTAATGTTTTTTATTGGAAAAATACTACTTCTCTGTAAACAACTGCATTTGTAAATACCTCTAATAATTATGAATATATTCCATAAATCAAGTTAAAATTACCGCTGTGATGTCTACAATATAACTAAAGCCATCCTCCCTAGATCCTTGCAGAATAAATCTAATTCTCTTCTATGTTGCCCCTTAAAGTATTTGAAGATACCCATTTTGATTTGTTAAGGGCTTCTGTGAGTTGCTTTTCAAGAAAATCAGTAGTATACAGATGAAGCCAAAGCCAAGGTGCAGACAGGAACAAGTGAAACAGTGAGACTCCAAAAGTTACACAGAATTGACACCATGAAGACTGGACTTTGATTGTAGAAAGAAAGGATATACATTAAGGAAGGAAAACTGGCATTTGTTGTCAACAATTTTCTTTGGGAAATAAAGGAAAATTAAGAGTTAAAAATAAGGGTAAATGTCTGGGGCAATCAGAAGTGGAGTGGTATGTTAGCAGACATGAAGGAAATTTGGTGTGAAAGAATAAATTCATTCAATTTTTCATTCTGTTGCTTTTTAGACATCTGAATTTCTTGGAAATGTAATAAAAGAAATAAATATCTTAAAATCCTAAGTAGGTGTTATAGTTAAATACCAAGTAATTATAGAAGGAAGAGGACTCAAGCAGAGTTTTGAGGTTTGCACACAGTGAGGATTTCAGAGGTAAAGGCAAAGTTTGCAAAAGAGACCAAGAGGGCGGTAATTGTCAGTGGCTTCAGAGGCAAATTAGAAGGGCCACCAAAAAGTACACAACACCCCAATCAGATGGTTACAGGAACTCTATTAACCAAGCTTTTTAGAATATAGTTTTCACTGTTTCTTGACATCCTCAGATGAAAAACCCCAGTGTTTCACAGAGCCTGGGAAAAACCTTGGACAAGAGTATATCCGAGACTTGGAATTACTTAGACTCAATTACTTCAAGGAGTTTACAATCCACCAGAGGAGACAAAACTAACACACCAGAAACAATTAGAAAAAAAAAAATTCAAAAATCTGTTAAACTGAGAAAACGTACAAGCGAAAATTGAATAACCAGAGAAAATGTCTGGAGAAAAAATTATACATGATGCATGAACTGTGGTAAAAATTGAATATTTGAAAGAGTTTGAGAAAAAGGAGATCTTTTTAAATGTAAATTGGAATTAGCAAAGACACAAAGAAAGAAATTATAATCATTGGGTGGTACAGTGAGAAAATGAGGCTACCATGAGTAGAAGATGCACATTGGAGAATGGCAAGGGGTGAAGTTAAATAGACAGCAGAACTCAACTTTGGAGAGTCTGTGATAAGACACTGAAACTCAAACTTGAGGTGATATTGACAGGGAAAGACATACTCCTACCCCCACCAAAAAAAAAAAAAAAAAACACTTGTTTTCATCAAATCAATTCTGACTCATAGCTACCCTATAGGACAGAGTAGAACTGCCTTGAAAGGATTTTAAAGGAGCCACTGGTGGATTTGAACTTCCAACCATTTGGTTCGCAATTGTAGCTCTTAGGCTCTGACTTAAAAGGCATCCAATTTAGCATGCTCTTAAAAAAAAAAAACAGACTTCTATTAAGAAAGTCTACTGGAAGGTATGTGCAACACAATAGGAAAGAGGAAGAAGTATCCGGAGACTAGGTAAAAACTTGCAATAAGAGTAAGGGAATTCTTGTGCAAATCAAGCTTTTCCTTTTTACTGTTTTTCTTCATCATGACTGCTAGAAGTTTATATAGAATTGGATGTCCAGCTTTCTCTAGGTGGCTCCAGGTCAAATGTTTTTAAATGCAAAGGTTAATCTGCTTCATGCCAAAATTTTGACACTCAGCATTGAGAAGATCTTTGCGCCAGACTAGCTTACCATGGAAACCCTGGTGGCGTAGTGGTTAAGTGCTACGGTTGCTAACCAAAGGGTCAGCAGTTCAAATCCACCAGGCGCTCCTTGGAAACTCTATGGGGCAGTTCTACTCCGTCCAATAGGATCGCTAGGAGTCGGAATCGACTCGAGGGCACTGGGTTTACTGGGTCAGCCTACCATACTCCAGCGTTTGATCATGATAGTTCTAAATGTCTCTCTTGGTGAGTTCTCAGAGACTGATGCTTCTGAGGCTGGGATTTTGTAGGGGAAAAGAAGACTTCCCCAGAAATGCTAGCCTCAATTAGATAAGAAACAACAAGAAAACAAACAAAACAAAACCCTTTGCTGTCAAGTCAAATCTAACTCATGGTGACCCCATGTGTGTCAGAGCAGAGCTGTGTTTCACAGGGTTTTCAATGGCTCATTTTTCACAAGTAGATTGCCAAGCCTTTCTCCCAAGGTGCCTCTCAGTGGATTTATACCTCCAATTTTTCCGTTAGCAACTGAGTGAGCTTTCATCAACCAGGGACTTCCAGTCAGATAAATATGACCTGTTAAAACCTCGGGACAGGTTTTGAGGATGTTGTGTTCACCATTTTTGAAATATATGCACAGTGTGAAATGTACTAGATTATCAGGTATCATCTATTGTGAGATCTTCTGGACAGTGTGTTGGCCTGACCAACGACTCTTGCCCAATGCTTCTCCATGGAGTTTGTCCCGTCCACCTGCAACCAAGAGGCCATGCCCTGAGCTTTACTCAATCATAATGTCTGTCTTCACAAATAAATACTGAATCAATATGACTGGATAAAATATTAACTTTTAGACATTCACCTAAGGAACGCTATGCCAAATTTATTTCACATATATATTCTGATTTCTTTATTAAAACCAAAACATTGTGGTAGTGTTCACCCTACTCACTGACGCTCCCCAGAGGTGAAACGTGTGTGGGTGGGCTGCAGGTCAACAGAAGAATATTAGCTGTTTCTCAAACTGATGTTACTGTAGTAGCTGGGTGGTTGGCTAGCAATCAGGTGATGATCTTATTTCCATAAAACGTGCTTTAAATTGCAGTTATTTTGCCACAACATTTTAAACCAAAGCTATGGTTTACTTGGTAATTAGAGACCATCAGTGTTTCTTTAAAGAAGACTTTAATATTCTTCTTCACATATTACATAAATCAGGTTGAGAAGCTAGTAATTGATGCCTTTGGAATATAACTGCTAATAAATCAATCAGCAAAATAATAGCTTTGTATTACCAGTAACGTATCTTGAATACCACAAAATTCATTATAGGATAATTTATTCATGATTACTGTAATTATTTGTGCATATATCGCTAAGATACAAATGCAAAGCAAAACAAAATAGGAGAAAAAATCAAAACAATAAATTCACTGTAGTTACTCACATGAAGCCCTGGTGGTGCAGTGGTTAAAGCGCTTGGCTGCTAACCCAAAGGTCAGCAGTTTGAACACACCAGCTGCTCCACAGAGAAAGATGTGGCAGCCTGCTTCCATAGAGATTTACAGCCTTGGAAAACCTACGGGACAGTTCTACCCTCTCCTACAGGGTCAACTATAAGTCGGAATCCAGTGGAAGGCAGTGGGTACTTATCCACATTGCTTTTCTGGTTTTCTCCACTTCAACAATAAATTGTTTAAAAATTATGCTAATTATCTTTGCAATGATATACTTAGGAACCCTACACAATAACTTAGCAACGTGTGCAGACGCCACTTCTCAGCTGATGCGCACATATATAATTTTAAAAATGTTTAAGGAGAAATTTCCTAGAAACAATTTTAAAAATGACCATTTTTCCCAAATAGACCCAATTAAAATAGCAAGTTTTGGTCTTCCCACCTGTTCAGACCATAAACATGGGAAATGAGAAGTCTGAGGTGACAGCATCAACCGCACATTCAGTCGTATAGGTGCAGGACAATTTTCTGAGTATCAATTAATTCTTAAGGAAATTGTTAAGCTTTCTCTTTCATTCCTACCTATTGTTAAACTTACATTGTCCCTCCCCCTCCCTCCATGAGAGGTAACCACCGCTTTGAATTTTGTGCTTATCATTCCTGGCTTTTGAAAATATTTTATCATATGTATCTATTATCCAAAATATATGGTTCAGTTTTGCTTGTTTTATGCCTTGTGATATTAGAATTCTACTTTGATTTGCCTTTTTTGAGTCAATAATGTATTTTAAAAATCCATTTATGTTGCTAAATAGAGTTGTGTTTCATTAACTTTCACCGTTATAAGATGCCACGTGCAAAGAGCTGGAGATGGAAAACCAAAAGGGAAGAACACGCTCAGTGTTTCTCAAGCTGAAAGAACTGAAGAAAAAATTCAAGCCTCGAGTTCCAATAGTGAAGGATTCTATGGGGAAAATATTAAACGACGCAGGAAGCATCAAAAGAAGATGGAAGGAATAAACAGTCATTATACCAAAAAGAATTCATCAATGTTCAACCATTTCAAGAGGCAACATATGATCAGGAACCAATGGTACTGAAGGGAGAAGTCCAAGCTGCTCTGAAGGCATTGGTGAAAAAGAAGGCTCCAGGAATTGATGGAATATCAATTGAGATGTTTCAACAAACAGGTGCAGCACTGGGGGTGCTCAATCATCTATGCCAAGAAATATGGAAGACAGCTTCTGGCCAACTGACTGGAAGAGATCCATATTTATGCCTATTCCCAAGAAAGGTGATCCATCTGAGTGTGGAAATTATAGAACAATATCATTAATATCACATGCAAGCAAAATTTTGCAGAAGATCATTCAAAAACGGCTGCACCAGTATATCAACAGGGAACTGCCAGAAATTCAGGCCGGTTTCAAAAGAGGACGTGGGACCAGGGATATCATTGCTGATGTCAGATGGATCCTGGCTGAAAGCAGAGAATACCAGAAGGATGTTTACCTGTGTTTTATTGACTATGCAAAGGCATTTGACTGTGTGGATCATAACAAATTATGGATAATGTTGCGAAGAATGGGAATTCCGGAACACTTAATTGTGCTCATGAGGAACCTTTACATAGATCAAGAGGCAGTTGTTCTGACAGAACAAGGGGATACTGATTGGCTTAAAGTCAGGAAAAGTGTGCATCAGCGTTGTATTCTTTCACCATATCTATTCAACCTGTATGCTGAGCAAATAATCTGAGAAGCTGGACTAAATGAAGAAGAATGGGGCATCAGGATTGGAGGAAGACTCATTACCAACCTGCATTATGCAGACGACACAACCTTGCTTGCTGAAAGCGAAGAGTACTTGAAGCACTTACTAATGAAGATCAAAGACCACAGCCTTCAGTATGGATTGCACCTCAACATAAAGAAAACAAAAATCCTCACAACTGGACCAATGAGCAATATCATGATAAACGGAGAAGAAATTGAAGTTGTCAAGGATTTCATTTTACTTGGATTCACAATCAACAGCCATGGAAACAGCAGTCCAGAAATGAAAAGACGCATTGCATTGAGTAAATGTGCTGTGAAAGACCTCTTTAAAGTGTTGAAGAGCAAAGATGTCACCTTGAAGACTAAGGTGCACCTGGCCCAAGCCATGGTATTTTCAATTGCATCATATGCATGTGAAAGCTGGACAGTGAATAAGGAAGACCAAAGAAGAATTGATGCCTTTGAATTGTGGTGTTGGCGAAGAATATTGAATATACTATAGACTGCCGAAAGAACAAACAAATCTGTCTTGGAAGAAGTACAACCAGAATGCTCCTTAGAAGCAAGGATGGTGAGACTGCGTCTTACATACTTTGGACATGTTGTCAGGAGGGATCAGTCCCTGGAGAAGGACATCATGCTGGGCAGAATACAGGGTCAGCAGAAAAGAGGAAGACCCTCAAAGAGGTGGATTGACACAGTGGCTGCAACAATGAGCTTAAGTATAACAAAGATTGTAAGGATAGCTCAGGACTCGGCAGTGTTTTGTTCTGTTGTGTATAGGGTCACTATGAGTCGGAAGTGATTCAATAGCACCTAACAACAACAACAACAAGATGCCATTTGGGGAGTGTCTTAGTTATCCAGTGCTGCTATAAGAGAAATACCACTAGTAGATGGCTTTAACAAAGAGAAATTTATTTTCTCACAGTCTAGGAGGCTAGAAGTTCAAATTCAGGGTGCCAGCTCCAGAGGAAGGCTTTCTCTCTCTGTCTGCTCTGGGGGAAGGCCCTTGTCATCAATCTTTCCCTGGTTTAGGAGTTTCTCAGAGCAGGGACCCGAGGTCCAAAGGACACACTGCCCTCCAAGTTCTTTTGTGGTGGCATGAGGTTCCCCCTGCCCCCAGCCCAGCCCATCTCTCTGCTCACTTCTCTCTTTTATACCTCGAAAGAGACAGACTCAAGATACAACCTAATCCTGTAGATTGAGTCCTGCCTCACTAACATAACTGCCTCTAAACCTGCCTCATTAACATCATACAGGGTAGGATTTACAATAGGATAATTACATCATTTCACACAATGGTGGGAATCATGGCCTAGCCAGATGTACACACATTTTGGGGAGACACAATTCAATCCAAAACAGGGTGCATACCACCATTTATGTGAGGGCATTTGGATTATTTCCTGCTGGACATTTGAATTATTTCAAGATATTTTAGTTGTTTATTCTTATTAATTTGTTGGTTTTTTATAAAGAAATTCACTGCTGTGCACTTTCTTGTAGGGCCCCTGGTGGCAAAGTGCTTAAGCACTCAGCTGCTAACCTAAAAGTCGGCACTTCAAACTGGCCAGCCACTCCAGGGGTGAAAGAAGTGACAGTGTCTTCAGTAAAGATTTACAGCCTTGGAAACTCTGTGGGTCAGCTCTACTCTGTCCTATAGGGTCACCAAGACTCAGAATTGGCTGCACGCCAGTGAGTTTGATTTGTTAGCGAAAGTGCAAGGATATGGAATATGAATACCTTCTACATTTCAAAAAATTGTTTTCCAAACAGTTGTGTCAGTTTATACTCTCATCAGCAAGGTCTAAGATTTCCTGCTGGACAAATATTCTCTAACACTTACTATCCCTACAAGTCTAGTGGGTATCACAGAGTATGCAAGGTTTTAATTATCATTTTCCTAATCACTGAGGTTGAACCTTTTTATGATTTTAGATGCAGCTATGGATTATCTGGAAACCCTGGTGGCATAGCGGGTAGGAGCTATGGCTGCTAACCAAAAAGTCGGCAGTTTGAATCCACGAGGCACTCCTTGGAAACTCTATGGGGCAGTTTTACTCTTTCCTCTAGGGTCACTAGGAGTCAGAATCGACTCGACGGCACTGGGTTTGGTTTGGTTTTTGGTTTATGGATTATCTTGGTGTCTTCTTTTGATGTGCCAATTCACACTACTTGCACGTTTCTATTGGTTCGAGGGTTTGAGTGTGTGTGTGTGTGTGTGTGTGTGTGCGCTTTCTTGCAATAATTGTTTATGTATTTTGTAGTAATCACTTGTTAGTTACATTCATTGGGGGCATCTGCTCCTGCTTTGTTTCTTGCTTTATATTTCTTTGTTATCTCTTGATGAACAGAACTTCTTAATTTATCAATCTTTTCTGCTACTGTTAATGCCTTGATTGTGTTTTATTTAAGAACTTCTTTTTTCAGGACAGAAACATGTTTATTTTATTCTAAAAGTTTTAAAGTTTACTTTTCATATTTAAGTCCTTAATTTATCTGAATTTTTTTTGTAAACGATTTCTAATTTTTTTTTTTTAATTTAATAGCCAGTTGTTTCCATATTATTAATCAAAGGGTCTCTCCTCTTTCCATTGATCTGTGAAGCCACAAATTCATGGATCCTTGATTATTTCTGACTGGTCTCACAGTCTATCTGTAAATTCATAAAACACTCTGCTAGTTTTTATAACTTTAAAATAAATGTCTTAATCTAAATATTATCACTTTTTTGTTCTTCTAAATGGATTTCTTAGATATTGTAGATACATTATGCTTTCTATAACTTTTTTTTTTTTAATCAACTTGTCAAGGTCCCACAGTTCTCCTGCAGGTACTTTTGCTGGAATGGCCTTGACTGTATAGATTTATTGGGGAAAACTGACACCTTTTTGATGGTGAGAGTTCACATTTAAGACCATTGGCCCCATCTTTCCATTTATTAAGAATGTTTAAATCATTTTCACTAAAGTTTTATGATTTTCCAAATAGTGATCTTGCAAATCTAAGATTATTAGTAGCTTTTTTTTATTGCAATTTTAGATGGTGTCTTTTTAAAATGCATTTTTAAAGTTATTGCTTAGGTACATAATTGCAATAAATATATACATTATTACATAGCAACCATATTGCTAACCTTTTTTATTATTTCTAATGCTTAGTACACATACTATTTTGGATTTTCTCTGTACGCAAATTATATTATCTAAGAATAATGATGGTTTGGTTTCTTCCTTTATCGTCTTGAAACTTTTAATATATTTTTATATGTCCTTAATGTCCTAGAAAGGAGCCCTGGTGACACACAGTTAAGTGCTATGCTGCCAGCTGAAAGGTTGGTGGTTCAAGTCTACCCAGGGGCTCCACAGGAGAAAGACTTAGCGATTCGTTCCTATAAAGATTAAAAAACAGCCATGAAAATCCTATGGGGCAATTCTACTTTGTCATGTGGGGTTACAATAACTTAGAATCAAATCAAAGGCATCAAATAACAACGTCTTAGAATGGAGCACCAGTATAAGGTTGTTTAGAAAAAGAAAATGGGAAGAATTTTTTTCTTCTGATTTTAAAGAAAATGTCATGTTTTTCCATCAAGAATTATGTTTCTTGTAGATTTTTTGGTAGATATATTTCTAGATATACTTTATATAGCAAGCTTGATATAAATTATCACTTAGAGGAAGCTTCTTTCTATTCCTAGTTTGTTAAAACCCTTCATCATATGAGTATAAAGTTTTATTAAACACATTTTCTATTTCTATTTAGATGATAATATTATCTCTGCTACTTTAATCTGTAAATGTGGTAAATGATATTTTAAAAGTTTGTTGCACTTTCCTTGTATTCTTGGGATAAATTTTTTTTTTATTATATTCATATATACCTTACATTTGGTTTGTAAATAACTTTGAGATTTTTGCATTTATATGCATACATGAAATAGGCCTGTGGCTTTCCTTTCTCATACTATCAGGGATTTTTGTATCAAGTTATATTGACTACATCAACTGATATTCATCTTATTAAATTATTTTAAGTATTGGTATAAAATTTTAGGTTTTATACACCACATTTCTTTCACTCAAGCTATTTCTGCTTTTGATTGCTAATTGTCTCGGCTAGGCTAATGCTGAAGGTGTGACTATCCTTCAACACATTCTGTAAAAAATATCTGTGGAAAAATACGCGTAAATACCGGCGAATGACTTCCGGGGTTTTGAAGCGTTTTATGTAGTTTTTCCTATATTTAGTGGAAAATGAGCAGTCTCTGGTCATGGTGTTGCCCAGAAAATTCTTTCTATATTAGTGATAAGCTATTTACAGTGCCTTCCTTCCAAACCCCTCCAATATCCCAAATGATTTCTTACAGCCCCTATTGAAGGGATTTCAGAGCTTTAACTTCTCACAGCTCCTTATGATTATAAATGAGTTAATAAACTGTTTGAAAGACGTTGACCATATGAACACGATTATGTACTATAAAATATTAATTAGTGTCCATTTTATTTATACATTTATTTATAGACATTCAGGGAAAATGTCATCCTTTTTTTCCCGCACCTAAAAGTGACAGCTCCCTGAGAGTCCAACAACTAAACATTGTGCACCTTGGAAGAATTTAATTTTATACCATAAATAGAATATATATATATATATAAACAGTATAACTACAAAAAATTGTGGGCATATATCTTGCTTTTAAAGTTAATGAATTCTAAGCAGGTTTGGATGTGTGGTCTTAATTTCATTAAATATCTTGCATAACCACAACTTTTCTCAAGCTGAAAGAACTGAAGAAGAAATTTAAGCCTCACCTTGTAATACCGAAGGATTCTTTGGGCAAAAAAAATTAAATGATGCAGGAAGCTTCAAAAAACAAAGGAAGGAATACACAGAATCACTATATCAAAAAGTAATGGCATTCAACCATTTCAGGAGGTAGTATATGATCAAGAACCAATGGTACAGAAGGAAGAAGCCCAAGCTGCACTGAAGGCATTGGCAAAAAACAAGGCTCCAGAAATTGACAGAATAGCAATTGAGATGTTTCAGCAAACTATGCTGAGAAATTTAGGAGCCAGCTACCTGACCAACTGACTAAAAGAGATCTGTATCTGTGTCTATTCCAAAGAAAGTCAATCCAACAGAATATGGGTTTTATCAAACAATATCGTTAATATCACACACAAATAAGATTTTGCTGAAGATAATTCCAAAAATGATTGCGGCAGTACATCAACAGGAAACTTCCAGAAATTCAATCTGGATTCAGAAGAGGACACGGAATGAGGAATATCATTGCTGATGTCAGATGGATCTTGGCTGAAAGTAGAGAATACCGGAAAGATGTTTACCTGTGTTTTATTGACTAAGCAAAGGCATTCTACTATGTGGATCATCATAATTTATGGATAACATGGCAAGGAATGGGAATTCCAGAACATTTAATTATGCTCATGTGGAACCTGTACATAGACCAAGAAGCAGTTGTCTGCGTGGTAAAACCAGGAAAGTTGTGTGTCAGGGCTGTAACCTTTCACCATATATATTCAGTCTGTATGCTGAGCAACTAACCTGAGAAGGTGGAGTGTATGAAGAAGAACACGGCACCATGATTGGTGGAAAACTCATTAACAACCACCAATGTTCAGACACAACCTTGCTTCTGAAATTAAAGAGGACTTGAAACACTCGCTGATGAAGATCAAAACCGTCAGTACAGGCTACACCTCAACATTAAAAAAAAAAAAATCCTCACAACTGGACTTATAAGCAACATCATGATAAACAGAGAAAATATTGAAGTTGTCAAGGATTTCATTTTGGTTGGATCCACAATCAACGCCCATAAAAGCCAACCAAAACCAAACCCACAAAAGCAGCAGTGAAGAAATCAAATGACATATTGCATTGGCAAACCTGCTGCAAAAGGCCTCTTTAAACCAAAAAAAAAAACAAACCCCTTGCCCTTGAGTTGATTTCAACTCATAGCAACCTATAGGTCAGGGTAGAGCTGCCCCTTCGAGTTTCCAAGGAGCACCTGGTGGACTTGAACTGCTGCCCTTTTGGTTAGCAGCCATACCAATTAACTACTATGCCACCAGGGTTTCCAAGACCTCTTTAGAGTGTTAAAAAAAAAAAAAAAAAGATTTCACTGGAGAACTAAAGCACACTTGACCCAAGCCATGACATTTTCAATTGCCTCATATGCATGTGAAAGCTGGAGAATGAATAAGGAAGACCAAAGAAGAGTCAATGCAATAACAACATCTTGCATAAACTCAGAACTTATAATCAGCATGTATACTTTTCCTGTATAAGAAGAAAGAATTTCATCAAAATTTAAATAAAGATGTGTTTGTTTTCCTTTGGAGCTTTAGTTTGGATGATTTCTTTCTTTTTTTTTTTTTTTTTAACCATATGAGATAAAAATAAACTATTACGGATAATAAAGTGGAACAGAAGTTTTAACAAATAGCCATAGGTGATACAACAACCACTTAATTTCTAAACAAGTGATTATCTAAACCTTTTTTGGGAAAGAAAGTAAATCCACTTAGAGAGACATGAAGACTGAATAATTTATACATTGATTCAGAGGCTCATATATTTTCACATTAATATTATAAAATGGGCAGGCCTATATTTGTGAATCATAATTACTGAATTTTGATTACCTATAGACAAAAGAAATACACGATTTTAAAGGATATAAAAAAGTTTACTTTTTTCTGAATTACTGAAAGTCTGTTTTCTTCAATATTTTATTTTATATAATTTTGAAATCTTTAAAAAGTCTGGAAAATAGATTTATTTTCAGATTATTTTCAACATCATTAATTTAAAAATTCAAGTAAAGGTCTGGCTATGAAATTTAAAATCTATTAAAGACAAAACCAGGTAGAATTCAAATGAATTTTCATTGTGAGACTATCAAATAATGAGATATTATTTAAATATTAATGTAAAAATATATAATCCCTAAAAGACGTAACCACTCCAATTGAATTCCGAAAGAATATTGATTCAAATTAAGAATTTGTTCTGTAGTGTATCATTTTAAAATCTGTGAAAATCCTGAACTTATAGAATGCACTTATCATTTTAAAGAGATTATTTTATACAACTAAAATCAACTACAGAATGAATTGAGGGTTAATATATAATCTGTTTTTTGCCCCATGTGACTGAATTCAATCACGATTCAAACACCGAATGATGTCAGCTTTTCAAATTGTGAATAGTGCCTGAAGTGATAGCCTAGGAAAACACAGCTTCAATCAGAGAAAAAAGAAAAAGCAGTTGCAACTTTATCCTTAACTGAATTAAAAAAAAGAAAAACCTTATATATCCATCTGCATTATCATGGCGACCCCACATATAGATGTATCTATAACTTACATATTTACAGAACAATGCAGAAAATTATGGGAGTATAAATGACAGTTGAAAAACTCAAACATTTAAAGTTTACATGCAATTACGTACAGTATAATGAACCAAATTTTCCAACAAAGACTATATAAGCACTAAGAGTAAAATATTCTAGGGAGTGGAGATTTGACAAGTATACAATTTAACCTTTTATTCACATCTTCTTTTTCCACCTGCTCCACTGCTTCCTTGCTCATTACATAAGATTAATGAGACGTAGTAACATTCTCTCCATGTCAGAGGGGAGCCCTTAACACAGGACTCGCTCTTTGTCCCCAAGCTTTACCACTTAACTCAAGGGAGAGAACGCACAACTTGGGCAGCGTAATCTTGCTCACTGACTCTTGTCTCAGCCAAAGCTAAACTCCAGGTCTAGCAGGGAACTTGAAAAGAAATGCAGCGGGAAAATGCCCTTCTCAGAGGAGAAGACATAAGTACTGATTTGGAATTGTATCCAGGCATGTTAGAAATATGAATTTGAAAACAGAAAAAAATAAGAATAATAAAAATAAATGAGAACTGATAACTGCGTAAAGTCTCTCCATGACATCTGAGAACACTGATCTGTAGACTGAAGGCTATAGCAAGGTACTCCATCTCTCGTGCCAAATTCTGTCAAGTGTTGCCTTCAAGAATCCTGGAGTAAGACTTGAAATTCTTACCCCAAACCAGGAGCAAAGGCCCGAATAATTCTTAAACAAGGGGAAAAAAGGATAAATGTTTTTCTTTATTAGGGGTTGATGTTTAAACAATTAGACACAATTAAGTAGTGACCATAGTCAAAAAATTATATAAGACAGTATCTGCTGTTTGCCTGAGCTCTCTCAATAATTTCAGGAGGAAAAAGCATGTTAGAATGGAAATAACTATTTTTTCTAAAGTATTTTATATAAGAAATTGGTTGTGATGTTGGTGCCTTTACAATCTTGTAAAATATTCTTGTATAAAAATATGCACTGAAGAGATCAATTACATTTACCCTTCAAGAGTTAAAATTAGCAAAAACATAAGAAATGTAATTGCTATGTTAAGATTTTTTTTTCTTTTTAAATATGCCTCTTACCATCTCCCTTTCTCCTATAAGTACTCATTCTGCTTAATTTAAGACTATTAAACCAACTAAATAGGACAAGCGTATGCTAAGCAAATGGATAGTACAATTAGAAAATACTTGGCTCGTGCATATGACTGTGCCAACCTTCGCAATATGGAAGTGTAAATTGATAAAGCTGGTGTCTACAAGAAGTATTTTAGTCATTTACTTGAAGTACCCCTTCTGCTGCTGCTCTCTCCTTAGTAAGATGTTATTTTTCCATAATTGCTTGATGTCAACAGATGGTACAAGTCACGAAGATGAAGAGAAAGAATCTTTAGAATTCAGTTGATATTATGGAGCTATGAGTACTTGATATTTCGTAATCCATAAAATAGACCTTTGGAATTCAGTGAGGTCTTTTGTGTACTTTAAACCTACGTTCCTAAAAGAAAAATTTCCTTTTGATCAACTTTGTTTAATCCATTCTATTTCCACATTAATCATTTATATAGTCTGTGAATAGTCAGTACATTCAATATGATATTGCAAAAATGGGTCCAACAAAAGTCCTCGTATCTGATACATCAATATTGTCATTTTAGTTTTTGGAAACCTTGCCAATTGTCAAAATTAATTTAAAAGTTAACATTGTTGGTCCTCACTTGCCTATTTTCAACTGAAATTAGAAAATCTAATGGACAAGGGACATTTAAAATGTGATTCTGTAATAAAGCTATAACAAGATCAAAAGTATTAAAAGAAAATGTCATAGATATTGAAGATACTGAGGCTTACTGAACCAAACACATCATAGCTCAGCCCAGAAATATCCCCATAGTTAATTTATAAACTCTTGAAATGAATAGAAATTCTGACAGCTTCTTAAGCACAGCAGTACTCCTAGCTCTGCTGTGATAATAATAAGCTATTCAAGTATGGAATCTGTATGAATCAGTCTTTCTGGTTTCATGAGTTACCATGGAGTTTTTAAGAATAATAGACCTAATTAGATTTAGTGACTCAATAAATAAATGAAAAATTTTAACAAGTTATCAGTAATTTTCCCCTGTATTTAAATTACAACTGAGAAAAAGCTGAGCTTTGATGTAGAAAATATACCCTATGCTCCTGACAAGTGTCTGAAAAATGTATGTCCTTTAGTCAAAGAAAGTAGATAATTTATTGACTCTTCATTCATTCAACAAAGAGAAATGAATATTTTTAGAAGCAAATATAAAAAGCTTCCTTTCCCTTCCCTAGGTCTTTGGAAAACTACAAAATTAAAAATTAGAAACTTGAGAAATCTTAAATCTTAACTGCATGTTTTAGCTGAGATGATTAATCTTTACTATATAACATAAAAAAAAAAAAAATACCACATTAAAAGGAAGATGATTTTATCTGGAAGAGAACAGTTCAGGCTATGTTTAGTTTTAATATATTTTTAAATGTTATATTTTAAACATCATATGAAAAAAATTGGAAAAATTGCAAATTTTCTTGGTTTCTATGACAATTCCAAATATGTGCTATACAACATTAGTACTGCAAAATAACGGTTGCTATTTATTGCAGGACTTCTCAGAGCCTTATTATTCAACATTCACAAGAATGCAAATCCCTCAGAATACCCTGTTTGTCCTAGCCTTAAAAATATCTGGAATCCAACCAGTTTTCAGCATCTTCATTGTTACCACCTTGGTCCAAGCCATTATTACCACTCAGTTATCTAACTGGAGCCCTGGTGGCCCAGTGGTTAAGAGCTCAGCTGTTAACCAAAAGGCCACAGTTCTACTCTGCCCTATAGGGTCGTTGTGAGTCGGAATCAACCCCACAGCAGCAGAACGGATCTAACCAGGCTAGCCTCCTAGCTGGCATCCCAGCTTTGCTGCTCATCCCTTAGTTTAGAACACAACATAGAAATCTGACTGCAAAATTTTACATGTAAGAGGCCTGGTACCCTACTAACTCACTCTTTTCCACTGTTGAAAGCTACTTCCAAATGGCACAGGATGGGGTAGATAATAGCAAAATGAAAGTACCAGTGTAGACTGGATTTCCCTTTAACAAATTCTTCATGGAACAAGACAGAGGTACAGTTAAGTGGTTGTACATCACGGGATATCCTGCAGTCTTCATGTAACAGAAAAACTACAGTAAATAAATGATACATATACAAATGATTGCTTGATTGGTTTATTCCAGTAATTTCCTACAATTAAAAGTATTAGAGTTTCTTTGTCTCAATGTACACAAGCTTCTCAAAAATAGGCAAGAATGGATGATCAGCCACTGTAAAACGACAAAATAATTTTATCAAATAAATACCTTTACATTTGTCTGTAAGTTATATTAGTAATAAAAGCCTAATATAAAAGATACCCCAACTACTGAAACACAACTATTTACAACTCATTTGGGTGCTTCAGATTTAGCAATGCGTTTTTAAGGTGCTTGTTCTACCCTATCTACTGGTTTCCTACCATGATAAATGCCCTCATAGAAACCTGTCTCTGCTTCTTATCCTCCACATCGGTACCCATACTTTTTAGTTAAATTAACCTTCAGTGTTTACCTTATAATGACTATAAAAGCCTAAAAGTTTTCCATGATTAATTTATTATCTTGTGTACAGTGTTGGCTTTCCCGGAATGATGTCTCACTTTCTGAGTGTTTGACTTTCCTGGAATGATGTCTCACTTTCTGAGTGCACCATTTGCTATGGACCTAGAGATTTTTTTTTTTCAAACACCTCTGCAGCTCTGGAAATCTTCCAAATATTAATTTCTACATCATCAAACATCCGACATAATCTGTTCTATTCTTCCCCTGGAGACCTCTGTCTTCGAGGCTCCTGAAATTCTCATTTAGTCTGGCCTGATTTCTCTCTGCGCATTACGTAGAGCTTAAGGCTGAACTGGAAACCCTGGTGGCGTGGCGGTAAAGAGCTCGCTGCTACCAAAAGGGAGGCAGTTCAAATCCACCAGGTGCTCCTTGGAAACTCTATGGGGCATTTCTACTCTGTCCAATAGGGTCGCTATGAGTCGGAATCGACTTGATGGCAACAGGTTTATGTCTGTACTTCACACCTCTAACCACAGGTTCTTCATTTCTTCAAATGTCATTTCCTTTCTTAGTTTATGCCCCGAACTGGTGAAACATAGTGAGAAAAAGTCTTTTTAAAAAAAAATTTATTATTCAGTAATTGTTTATTCTACAACAGTATTTGCTTGTAAGTTTGACTGGTTTGAAAATAATGTCCTCATAGAATTTTGAAACAATTGTTCTGGTCATTTAATGCTCACAGTTTTTATGAAAAGTTTAAACTTTTATATAAAATACCTTTCTCTCAGGAGTTCTGAAATTTTATAATAATGCACTTTTACTTGGCTGGATCTCTCCTTTTTTAAGTCAGATAGCGCTGTCACTTTGTAATTTATATCACTTAGTTCTGAGACTATTTTGTATTATTTGTGTGATAAACAAATCTACTAATTTTCTATTTTTACATTGTTTATAATTTCATTTCATTTTAGATTGTCATTATTTTTTTTACCTTCTAGGAGATTTCATTCACTTTTTTCCTCCAATTTATCTACTGACTTTTATTTTGGCCTCAATATTTTTAATTGTGAGGAGCTCTTTCTTGTCTCTGTTCATTTTTTAAAAGTAATATTTTATTGTGTTTTGGGTGAAAGTTTACACAGCAAATTAGGTTCCCATTATATATTATTTAGTGACGTTGGTTACTTTTTTCACAATGTGTCAGTATTCTCATTATTTTCATTCTGGTTGTTCATTTCCATTAATCTAGGTTCCCTGCGCTCCCTTAGCAGCTGGTTTTTGATTGAACAACTCCCAGGTGACACCAGTACTGCTGGCCCATGGACCACACTTTGAGAAGCAAGGATCTAGAGCTCTGTATGCTCCATGATGAGGCTCCTGGGTTAAGATCAATAGGTCTGGAGAAGCAGCCTGGTCCAGGGAGGAGGAGGGGTGTGAAGGTGGAGACTCAGAGGAGAGCAGGGCATGGTCACCCCACTCTGGTCTGGGCCTCACGCCACTGCCAGCAGAGCAGGTAACTGACCACTGCCCCGGCTTCCATTCCATCTGCCGTTGCTTTGGCCAGGGCAGAGGCTGGCTTCCCTCAGCAAACACTCCTGAAGGAAGGCAGACAGGATAGTACAAAAGGCCACTTCAGAGGGGCTGGCCCACATTACATGCTGGGTGACAGTGCCCTGCACTTGACCCACCAGAGGGATGCCTTTCCTGTATCTGATGGGCTAACAGCAGCCTGGAATCCCTGGGTGGTGCAAATGGCTAACAGAAAGGTTGGAGGTTTGAGTTTACCCAGAGGCACCTCAAAAGAAAAGCCTGGCAATCTACTTCCAAAAAATCAGCCATTGAAAACCCTGAGGGGCACAGTTCCATTCTGACACCCACAGGGTAACAGAGAGTTGGAAACACTATAGCAATGGGTTTTGCTCTTAATGGCAGCCTCCGGATACCCGCTCCCCACCACACACACACACTCCCTCCCCGAAAATTCAGAAGCCAAACCAAACTGCTTTTAGAAAGCAAAACCAGACAGTGTTTGGCACAGACCTTCTCCCTGAGTGAAAAGCAGACGTCTTGGATCCAGGTGTGGTGAGAATGTTAACTATACCATGGACAACAAGAAGAATGAACAAGTCTGTCTTAGAAGAAGTACAGCCAGAATGCTCATTAGAAGCAAGGATGGCGAGGTTTTGCCTCATATATTTTGGATATGTTATCAGGAGGGACCAGTCCCTGGAGAAGGACATCATGCTTGGCAGAGGGTCAGTGAAAGAAAGGAAGACCCTCAATGAGATGGACTGACACAGTGGCTGCAACAACGGGCTCAAGCATAACAACGATGGTGAGGGTGGTGCAGGACCAGGCAGTGTTTTGTTCTGCTGTACACTGGGTTGCTATGAGTCAGAACTAACGGGATGGCACCTGACAACAATGAAATGCTCCCACCCACAGGAGATGTAATACTTTAAGCTGTTATCAGTCATCCCACCGTAACATGAAGCAGTTGATCAGTCCTGGAACATTACACCTGGAATGGGCCTAGTCCAAGCCCTTTAATTTCCACGTGAAGAAACTAAAGCCCTGAGTGGAAGGCAACTGACTTGCGGTCAGGCAGCGCTGGGGGTGACCATGTCAGGGGTATGAAGAGGTGTAGGGATGGATTGTAAACAGCTGACTGCAGTGAGGAGGAAAACGCCAATAGTCAAGGGAAGCAGGCGGCCTATTCAGTCTTGGACTTTACAGACTAACTCAAAGATCTACCAAGTTTTATCCCAAGAGGAGGAGAGGAGGCAGAGTTCAAGGTAGCCCCTACACTGCCTCATCCTTGACCATGGGATACCTACCTTTGAAGTCTCCAGTTTTGTCTTAAAGTTCATTCCAATGCAGCATTCTACTCCTGGTTTGCTTTCTCATAAAAATGATCATCAGATTTATTTAGGGAGGTATCATTTTCCATTTAAAGTACAGATAGGCTAAGAACAAAGTTTGTTCTGGGAAGAAGCCCTGGATGGCTGGGAAAGGAATGAGGAGACTTTTCAATGTATGCCCTTTTGTACCGTTCTAAACTTTGTGCCCTGTGCCAATATGAAAGCCAGTTGTCCTGGAGTCAACTCTGATTCATGGAGACCCCATGAGTGTCAGAGTAGAACTATGATCCATAACGTTTTCAATGGCTGATTTTTTTGGAAGTAGATGGCCAGGCCTTTCTCCGATCTGATCATTCATTTTTATTGCACCCAATTGTTGTTTCATGGACACAGTATTCCTCTTATCTCTCTGACATTGTTGTTTTGGAAGATTTTCTTCCGTTTGTTGCATTATTTCTATTTCTTCTGTGTACTACATTATGTTTGTCTTGGTTTGTCTTATGTATTGGAGGCTTTTTACAGATAGAAAACGGGCGCAGGGCAGTGGGAGCGATGGGAGCAGGGAGCACGCACGGTGTGGGGAGGAGAATCTAAGAGTCTAGCCATTGCATTCACAGTTTACACCAGTCTTCTATTTCCAGCCTCCTACTTCACCTCTGCATTCAATGGTGCTGGGTCACCGACCATTGAGCCTCTCTGGTTCCCTGGAGGAGCGTAGGCTCCATTCTCAATGGTATTTCCTCCTGCAGACATTTTAATTTCCTTCCACATGTTTTGCTAAGTCAGCTGCAATCCTGACATTCACTATCCTCCAGATATATGTTTACCTCCCTTATTTGCTGTATTATTTCTCCTTGTAAGTTTATTCATGCTATTTTTTTCATTATTAGCATTTCTATGCTGCACTTTTAGGGGACTTCAGGTGGAAGTTGACATGTGTAGTGTGGATTTGCATTCAAATTGCTTTGTTTACCCAGAATTCCCTATGAGCGCTTCTTCAACCATATAGTTTTAACACTCAGCTAGACTGCCTTTGGTCTCTTCACAAAACAGCATAATTTTCACGACAATCATCAAGTGATGCGCAATTCATTTATGATTGTGTCACTAGTTACAGAAGATGCCACCGAGTGTGTTCTATCTATGAGGAGATTTGCAGTCAATGTGTACTTTCAGAAACATTGTAAAATAGATTCAGAGAAAAATAATAGATGGCAAGCGATACAGTTAAAAGGACTGTTATTGATGAATTAATTACCCTAAGGAGCTTAGAACAATCCAGAAAGACAGTTTTTTTATAATCTTTAAAATCTCCTTATAGACACTTCATATTTGACTCTTGAAATTCAATAGTGGTCCCTAAGCCAAGTTAGAAAATGAAAACCTCTTCATCCCTTGGTCAGACAAATACACATTGAGTGAATGAAATTATTCTTTATCACACCTTTCCACCTGTTATAAACCAACACTGACTCTGGTTTAACCTGGTGATGTCTGACTTGATTGCTCCAACCACATGTATTGTTACGAGGTGGGATTTTGGGACAATGGATTTTTAGTACATGAGTCCTTAACAAATTGTTCTCAGTCCTTTTTTGTACACTGCCACTTGCTATCTATTAATTCATTTTGTTTTGGATTATTTCTTCACTTCAAAAATGGTCTTGCACAATATGCATTTAATAAAAGCATCAAATATATTTCAAAGGACTCAAAAATATCTATTTTGGCAAAAACTGGAGTCCCTGGGTAAAAAGTAAATAATGTTAATATATGTCCCTGCTTTTGAAAGACAAGCATAAAGCATAAAGAAAATTATGAGTTATGTACCTGATTTAGATCAAACATACACAGGTTTCTGGAATAAGGGTTTCTAAAGTATATCAGATTAAATGATGCAGCCATAAGTAATAATTAAGCTAACATTTATAGAGTTTTTTTCGTTTTTTTTTATAGAGTACTTTTTTTTTTTGGTCAGGCGTAGTAACAAATGTTTTACATGTTACTTCATTCAATGCCAAATCAGTTTATTTAAAGCAATTATACGCATGGCCCACCTATCTGATCATTTGGTTATCCACCCAATTCATTTATTCTGGACATCACATAAGACTTGTTTCAGGAAAAACACAGGGCTTTTGGAGTCAGAGGCTAAGTCCCTACCTCACCATATATCAGGCATGTGTCTTACCAAATTATTAATCTCTTTGATTCCCAGTTTCTTTATAAATGAAAGAAGTCCACTGATCCCTACAGATTACTATTTCACTTCCTGTATCTATAAAGTGGAAAGAAAATAATGCTCTAAGTTCTCCCACGTGGTTGTTTGGACATCCAAATAATACGTTGTTAGTTGCCCTCCAGTCGATTCTCACTCACAGTGACACTATATGTACACAGAATGAAACACTGCCCAGTCCTGTGCCATCCTCATGACCTTTGTTGTGCTTGAGCCCATTATTGCAGCCACTGTGTCAATCCATCTTGTTGGGGAACTTCCTCTTTTTCGCTGACCCTGTACTTTACTGAGCACAATGTCCTTCTCCGAGGACCGGCCCCTCCTGATAACACACTAACAGTTATACTTATGAAGGAAAGATTGTCTGAATTTAAATCTATTTTATGGGCTGCTGTGGGCATGTAAGGCACACATCAATGCATTCTCACACTGGCTAGAGGAGAGACATGTTACAATAGTGAAGATACATATGTGTGTGTGTATGTGTTTAAAGACATAGAGAAAAGAATGTGAAGTGGGAGCTACAGGTAATTCGAGAATGATTCCTGAGCACTCTTGAAAATAGCAAATATTTACACCAGTTACAAAGATCTTTAATGCACTTTATGATCTTTAAAATATTTTAAGTGAATATTAATAACAGCTAGAAAAATTAGAAGAGTGCTAAACTATTCCCTGATATTGAACCAAGTTTGCCCGTTAATCTGACGGCATCGATCATTTCCAGAACTCAAAGAGTTATATCCCAAGGCTCTGACAGGGCCTGTAGGCATCTGAAACACCAGCTCAGTGCCAGTCCTAGGAAAAATGATCAGTCGGACCAAACTGGAGTAGTAAATGTATTTGTAACTGAGACACGGAATCTTATTTTCATCCTTTGGAAACATAAGCACAGAGGAAAAGCAAATATACCATAAGCACAAATTTATAACTAAAACCCCACAAGTGATCATTCTGGTAATTTTTATTTGGGGGAAAAAAGAATAAAAGGATTGGTATTTAATATGTGTTTTGAGTAAAAATAACACAGATATACTTAAACTATAAAAATCCAAGGAAATTATGGTACAGCGTCAACATACCCTTTAAGTTACTGAAGTTGATTTTAGAAGAACATCTTTTTCTTATTCACACACACTGTTAAAAATACCAAATAAAATGACTGAGCCATGGGCAGTCTAACACTGCATATCCCCCCAGAGAATTTTTGCTTTTTATAATTTGCTATTATACTTCACGTGTTTTTGTATTTTTGACGTTACTGCATGGAGGGAAATTGACCAGGGATCACAGTTTACGCCAGAGGGTACTGGTTAGTTGAATTGCTCATTGATTTGAAGTGATTGAGCAGATAAATTTGCCTTCGAAAAAAATTACAGGAATCAATCAAAGAAAAAGACTCACTGTATTAGGGTCGGTATGAGTCGGAATCAACTCTATGGCAACGGGTTTGGTCTTGGTTTTTGGTATTCAGAGAATAACTGTAAAGACTAAAAGCTGTTACTTCTCATTTGTTAACAAAGAGACAGCAGTAAGGGAAGAAAAGAGGCTAAAATGTACTTAGATTGAGTTTATTATCAATTTTTCTGTTCTCTTTTCAATCACATTTAAATCTTCTTCCACTGAACAGTCATAGGATGACAGAAGCATTCTGAAAAACAAAATCATAACCTCTATCATTGGAAAGCCACTGTATCTATCAAAAACCTTTATTAAAAAATTATTAATAAATACTATTTAAAAAAAAAGTTGCTGTCAAGTCAGTTTCGACTCAGGCTTCAGAGTAGAACTGCACTCCTTAAGACTGTCAACGGCCGTGACCTTTCAGAAGCAGATTACCAGGTCTTTCTTTCAACTTTGGGTGGGTTCGAACTGCCAACTTCTCAGTTAGTAGCCAAGTGCTTAACAGTTTGAGCCACACAGGGGCTCCCTATTAATAAAAACTGCTAAAATAACAGATACTTACATCATGCCAGGGAATATACTAGATGCCTTATACGCTCTCTCTCACAATTTTGTTATTCTATCATTGTACCTAAATATTAAGCCAATGCTTTTACCCCATAACAATTTCAAAATTTCTGTTACATATCTAATTTTGACAGTTTAATAGTTTAATAGTTCAGTTCTATAGTCAGACCTTAACATGATTTTACTCTCTAGTCTCAGTGAGCATGAATCCTGGATACCACTTTTTTACCCAAAAGATAAGACTGTGTACATTTCATTAAAGTAGCACTGGCAAAGCAATAATGAGGCTTCTGTTTTTGTTAAGTGACTTACCTTACTAAATAGCTATTAGAATCAGGTAGATAGTGGCCAATCCCAAAGTATAGAAAGAAAACGTAACAACTGAAATACCAATATCGCACCTCTTTTTTTTTTATTGATATACATATGCCTACAGACATACCTGCAGAAGGGTACCAGAGATGGGAACACAGAGCATTCTGAAGTTTCTGAAACAACTGGAAATGACGTATTTTTCTTACACAAAGACAATACGGAGAGACACCAAGGACAGAGTTTCAACATGGCATGGCTTTGCGTAATTGAATCTGACAAATAAACCAAGCCAGGCAAATTATATTTCTTAGGTTAGTTGGGAAATATAGTTTTATGATGAATTTCCATTCAAGTAAGAAAAAGAAGACATGATTTTTTAAAGCAGGAAAAATATAAATGTCATATTCTGAAACAAGATTATATAAGTGCAAAAATATTTACTGAATAGAAATTGGTATGAGAAAATGTACAATTCAAACATTAATTTTCACCTGCACTCCTGTAAATCGATTAATATGAATGTTATCCAAATTGGTCCAATTCTTTAGAATGGGAATAAATGATTACCTTTCATACTCCCATAAGACTATTTTCAATGCAGTATTCTTTCTTACTCCCACAAATCTTTCCACGTCCGTTAACCTCTGAGGTGTTGTTAGAAGCTTGTGAGTAAATGACCTGAATTTCTGCTCTCTACCAGGCCTTTTTTTTTTTTTTTTTACCAGGCCAGAACAGTTTCAGAGATTTTAGAAGGACAGTTAAGGCATGACCTCCCCTGCCTGCACCCATGCTGACTCTCCTTAATCAGAGCAATTTTTCTCACCCCTTTCCATGTTGATTTCAAGCATTCTCCTCCAAACAATTGGGCCTAGTCCAAACGACTTTGATATTTCTGCTTTCAAATTCTCACCTATCCCAGGTAGTGCAGGTATTTGTTTGCTTTTTATTTCACAGACTCAATCGTGCCTCTCCTTTGAGTGAACATGTCTGATGGCTCGTGCTCTCTCCCATTCTCCCATCTCTTAGGATCAATTTCCCATCACTTAGCATTGCACATAAATCTTGAAGTCTATTTCTCAGATCTCAGCCACGACTTACCCCCCTGCACAGCCCAAATACCTTGTCATTCTCTCTATGGCTCTGTGCTCTTTCATGCTTCTGTGCTTTACATTGTGTGTTTTGAAATCAAGGGCATCATTTCCCCTGGAAAACTATTCTTCATTCTTCAAAATTCATCCTGGATACCACTCTGTATGTGAAGTTCTAGAATCGCTAGCTCCTTTCTCTGATGCCCCAGAGCACCTGTGCACTTTCTCTTCATGTCTTCTGTCACGTGATACTATGTTTGCATGTTTGTCTTCTAGTAGCTTTTATATCAATGACTTATACAACAGCCAGCAATGATTAATAAGTTGTTATGTAAGAAATATTTGGAATTCTCAATTTGCTAATTAAAAATTTACATAAGAATTACTAAATATCCGAATATTGGTATTTCCTTGTATAATGTCTTCTTTCTCCACTATGCCTCAGATGAGACAAAGGATGCTTATATCTAGATCCAATGGGGACAATTTAATACGCACTATGAGTCAGAATCGACTCAATGGCAACAGGTTTGGTTTTGGTTTTTTATATTGCGGAGCCAATTTCTAGAAAATCTGTCTAAAGATCATCTATCTATCTATCATCTGAGTATCTATCTATCTATCATCTATCCCTCCACCCAGATAGGAAAAACACAAATAGGAAATTTCACTCTTTTTATCTCAAAGCAGCCTAGTCAAACTTTTATCTTAAAAAGCTAGAATTTATGGAAGTACAACAAAAACAATAATAATAATAAATGTTGCCATCAAGTCAATTCTAACTCACAGCAACCCTAAAGAACAAAGTAGAACTGCCCCGTAAGGTTTCCAGGGAGCAGCCGGTGGATTTGAACTACCCACCTTTCGTTAGCAGCCGTTGCTCTTAACCACTACACCACCACTGCAGATTCCATTATTAGACATGTTTATTCTAAACCCACTGATATCTCGGAATGCCAGCACTACTGGAGCTTATACAGAAGACTCAGGTCTCCCTGGCACTCCTCTCTCCCATGCAGTGCACCCATAATCTACTGCTCTGGTTTTGGGTGTAGAAGAAGAAAGTGAGGCTTCTGTCTCGAATTTAAACATAGTCTAAGTTGAAAAGTCTCCCTTGCATAGTAAATGACTGTAACTCTATTTACTGCGAACATGCCAAAAGACAGATGGTTAAACAGCTAGTTATTGAGGGATTTATTTTCAGTTAAATCACGGTCAAGTTTGTAAATTTAGAAAAATATTTACCATATTTTCATGGTACATACATTAATTGCTTCTTCAATACCTAAATATCAAATGTAATTTTATGTTCAATAATTAAATAGGGAAATGGTAAGTTATTGATTATTGATATTATTGATTCATATAAACTTAATATAGAAAAAGAATTGTACCCTAACACATTATCTGAGGCATGGCTCAATGGAAGAACTGGACTCAGACCCGAATCTGATTCCTCAGTTTGCCAGTCGTACGCTTTGGGTGTCGGGTCCGTTTTTCTTCTTTTTAATCCTCAGTGTCCTTGTCTGTAAAATGGAGCCAAGCATAACTTGCAGGCGAGCTGGCACTGAAGCACTCAGAACAAAATGATCTTTTAAAAATGGTATGAATAATTGCTAATGTTTCTGAAAGATGTTCCATAAGCAAAATGTAGCAAATCTTCTATGAGCTTTAAAAAAAAAAAAAAAAATTTTTTTTTTTTTTTTAGAGAACAGAAATTTGTTTTCTCACAGTTCTGGAAGTTAAAAGTTCAAACCAGGGTCTTAGATGTGTCAAGTCCTTCTGTGGGACTCTCTCCTGGTCTCTGGTGGCTGCCACAGTTCTTGACACATGTGGATCTCCCCGTGAGTGTGCCTCTGGGTCTGTTTTACTCTTTTTATATCACTTAGAAGTGATAAGGTTTAGGAACCACCCTGTCCTGGAATGGCCCATTAACAAAAGAAAACCTCTATTTCTAAGCAAGGTGGTATTTACAGTTACAGGTTAGGATTTCAACACATATTTTGTGGGGACACAATTCAATCCATAATAATTGTAATTCTAATTCTCACATAATAAAAATTTTAATAAGAGTTTATTTTTCTTAACTTTGGATAACTCAGAATATGAACAATAATAGCTATGATTACCAAAAATATCTCTATTTTAGGAAATACTGGAAAACTTTAGTGTGACTATACCATTTAAAAAACATCTTAAAAAGGGATTTAAATAAAAAGTTATGAATACATGGCCCACCTAATGCTGTTTAAACACATGATGTCAGCTCCCTGGCAGAGCTAGTGTTACTGCTTTGGTTTTTATAAACCACACAAGGTCTTCGTTTCCGAACCAAGACGTCAAGTACACGTTAATGCCTTAGTTCTAGTCACCAAAATAAAAGTATCATACATTTTACAATGGTATTTCAAAATTTTACTGTCAAATGAAAAGAGCCAAACAAACTATTACATAAAGGAAATCTGAATTTCCTTAACAGCTTTATGTTTACCTCTGATATCTGTACTTAAAAGAGAATATGAGAACTTTATAAATGTTTCTTTCTAGGGAAGCATCTAGTTGTGCAAGGGTGAGAAGTGACTTAGAAGACTTAAGATTTAGTTCTAATTTGGTCTGAACTATGTGAGTTTTTTTTTTTTTTAATCTTATCTCATTCATACACCAAAACTAAATGGAAGCTAAGGCCCCTTCTCATTCATAAAATCTTTAGTATTTGAGTTTAAAAACCATGAATATGGTGATGTGAAAATGGCATCTTCAAAAAATGAGATTTAATGATATCTAGCAACTATAATAAAAGTTGATAAAGCAGTTAATTTTTTTATATAAAATTCACATAAAATTAAGTTTTTCAATATGGAATTCCTCCACATTCTTTCTGATTATGAAGTTACTCTAATCTTACTAAACAATCAGTCTCAGCAAACTTATGGCAAAAGAGACAACAATTTGAGAGGGTGTAACTAGAAGGTGCTCGTTTCTCTAACAGTATACTAATTCAAACTTAAATAATCCTAGTCTCTTGGAATCAAAGTTGGCACACATGAGCTATTTGCCATAATTATTATGAAAACAAAGAAGAAAAGAAAGGAAAATTTATTTTTATCTCACACCATCTTTTGAGTTTTATGTCAGAAATATATTTAGCAGTAGGCTATGTTCATCAACCTTCAAAGACTATAATTTCTAATTGTCAATGCATGCTAAAAACATTTACATTATTATTCTTATTTCCACGTACACATATGGCTGAAAATATGTTTGAAAAACCGCAAAATTTATTTTGTATTATCTCCTTTGTACAAATACTGTTTTTGTTGTTGTGTGTTGTCGACCTAAAGTGACCCTATAGGACAGAGGAGAACTGGTCCATAGAGTTTCCTCGGCTGTAAATCTTTATAGAGCAGATCACCAGGTTTTTGTACAAATATTATCAACTTTTTATAAGTTATATTTTCTCTAAAATTAATGTAATTCTCATTATTGTAACAGGAAACACAAAATTCAAAGGTAAAGTTGACTTGTAGGGCTGATTCCTATTAGAGGACAAATAGCCTCTAAACCCCTACTAGCTCAGGCATCCTAGTTTGTGATTGTTTATAACATATTTTCATAAAAGCAATTCATTGGCAGTAGACATCAAGCATTTTAGGGGTCAGTTACTCCTATTTATAACAGCCAACAGTTTTTTAAAAAGTCTTAAGAATCCCGGAAAAAAAGAAAAAAAGCTGTGAGAAAATGTTTAAAAAGCTGAGGAGAGGTAAAAGACATAAAATCTGTCTTCATATATTTCCAGATCTGTCTAATGAAATGCAGAATGATACCAGTATATGCAGCTCCTGCAGGCATAAACAGCACCATATATGTAGAGTTACAGAAGTGAAAGCTTCGGTTTAGTGTATATGTGTATATGGCTTACACACAGATGGAAATAATCTTTGATGGTTATGAGGAGGGGAGGCTGAGGCAGTAAAAGCACTAACAAGACAACTGATAAGTAGTAACATCCATGAAGCGTAACACAGTACACAATACTGGGGAAGCCAGCACGACTTGACAAGGACAAGGTCGTGGCAGCTTCACAGACACATCCAACTCCCTCAGGGACCAAATCACTGGGCTGAGGGCTGGCGACCACGGTCTTGGGGGACATCTAGCTCAACTGATATAACACAATTTGTAAAGAAAATGTTCTACATGCTACTTTGGTGAATAGCACCTGGGGTCTTAAAAGCTTGTGAGCGGCCATCTAACTTACTTCACTGGCTCCAATCCATCTGGAGCAAGGGAGAATGAAAAAACTAAAGACACAGGGAAAGATCAGTCCAAATGAGTAATGGACCACAACTACCACAGCCTCCACCAGACCGAGTCCAGCACAGTTAGACGGCGCCCAGCTATAACCGTCGATTGCCCTGACAGGGATCACAATAGAAGGTCCTGACAGAGCTGGAGAAAAATGTAGAACAAGATTCTAACTCACAAAAAATGGCCAGACTTACAAGCCTGAGAGAGACTGGACAAGCCCGGAGAGTATGGTCCCCAGACAACCTTTTAATTCAGTACTGAAGTCACTCCTGAGGTTCACCCTTCCTCCAAAGATTAGACAGGCCCATGAAACAAAACGAAACTAACTGGGCACACCAACCCAGGGTTAGGATGAGAAGACAGGAGGGGATAGGAAAACTGGTAATGGGGAACCCAAGGTCAAGAAGGGGCGTGTTTTGACATGTCATGGGGTTGGCAACCAATGTCATAAAACAGTATATATATTGTTTAATGAGAAACAAATTTGCTCTGTAAACCTTCATCTAAAATACAATATGTAAAAATAAAGCAAAATATATATACATAGTGTATCAGGAAATACTTATTCTTTCTTGAATGCTTTGCTAAATACAGCCTAATCTCATTACTCTGATCACATTGTTGAGAAAAGTCTTTGTTGCTGTTGTTGTTGTTAGGTGCCGTCGAGTCAGTTCCGACTCATAGTGACCCTATGCACAACAGAACAAAACACTGCCCAGTCCCGCGCCATCCCTACCATCGTTGTTATGCTTGAGCTCATTGTTGCAGCCACTTTGTCAATCCACCTCGTTGAGGGTCTTCCTCTTTTCCACTGACCCTGCACTCTGCCAAGCATGATGTCCTTCTGCAGGGACTCATCCCTCCTGACAACATGTCCAAAATATGTAAGACGCAGTCTCGCCATCCTTGCTTCTAAGGAGCATTCTGGCTGCACTTCTTCCGAGACAGATTTGTTCATTCTTTTGGCAGTCCATGGTATATTCAATATTCTTCACCAACACCACAATTCAAAGGCGTCAACTCTTCTTTGGTCTTCCTTATTCATTGTCCAGCTTTCACATGCATATGATGTGATTGAAAATACCATGGCTTGAGTCAGGCGCACCTTAGTCTTCAAGGTGACATCTTTGCTCTTTGACACTTTGAAGAGGTCCTTTGCAGCAGATTTGCCCAATGCAATGCGTCTTTTGGTTTCTGGACTGTTGCTTCCATGGCTGTTGATTGTGGATCCAAGTAAAATGAAATCCTTGACAACTTCAATTTTTTCTCTGTTTATCATGATGTTGCTCATTGGTCCAGTTGTGAGGATTTTTGTTTTCTTTATGTTGAGGTGCAATCCATACTGAAGGCTGTGGTCTTTGATCTTCATTAGTAAGTGCTTCAAGTACTCTTCACTTTCAGCAAGCAAGGTTGTGTCATCTGCATGAAGCAGGTTGTTAATGAGTCTTCCTCCAATCCTGATGTCCTGTTCTTCTTCATATAGTCCAGCTTCTTGGATTATTTGTTCAGCATACAAATTAAATAGGTATGGTGAAAAATACAACCCTGACACACACCTTTCCTGACTTTAAACCAATCAGTATCCCCACGTGTCTGTCTGTCATACTGTGGGGGCTTGTGTGTTGTTGTGATGCTGGAAGCTATGCCAATGGTATTCAGATACCAGCAGGGTCACCCATGGAGGACAGGTTTCAGCTGAGCTTCCAGACTAAGACAGACTAGGAAGGAGGACCCAGCAGTCTACTTCTGAAAAGCATTAGCCAATGAAAACCTTATGAATAGCAGTGGAAAGTCATCCTTACTGAAACGTAAAATGCTTGAGGGCAGGGATCATTCACTTTGGATCCATAGCAAAGAGCAGAACATTGACATAGTTGATGCTCAATAAAGTAAATTGAATAAATATTCTAATTTATTTCAGTAAAAAAAAAAAATTTTAATACATATTAAATCTACTTGAACTGCAAATACAATTTGCTTGTATTGAGGCACAACTTTTCCAAGTTTTGGTTCTAGAACTTTTTCTACAACTGACACGTGTTCCCTTGAAATCCAATATAAAGACAGGAACAGAGTTGACTTCTACGGAAACCACACAGTTTGCTCCTGCAAAATAATCCCCTACCCCTACCTGTAACAGAAACTCGAAAAGCCTCTGCAGTCAGACATAAAACTTACACAGGGTTTTCTCTAATTTTGTAACTCCGCAGGTCTTCCAAATGCCGTCAAGTGCACTCTGTGGAAGAACAACACTGACTTTTGACCCTGCCCCTGACCAGAGTGCCTGAATGCTTATGTTGTGGTGATATGCTTGTTAAGCTTGCTGCATGTGTATTTTTTTTTTTTAATCACCCAGAGATTTAAAACAAAGTTGTAGGATTTCCTGTAATGGTTTAGCTTCTTCCGAACTGAAATGGCAATGAGAAACATCCTTTTTATCCTTTCGTATCAACATAAGAAATCTGTCACCTGACTGAAAAGGTATTTCTCCAAAGTCTACCTGTTTCCTGAAACAAAAGGCAAAAATAAATTTTAAAAAGGAAAATGATTTAAAGCAAAGCAATGCAAAGCAAGAGGAAATTTTAGAATGGTCTGTCTCTGGAAGGCTTTATTTCACAGAGTATATTCGCACAGTACTTAAAAAAAAAAAAAACTTAGCATTCTAACATACCCTTAGCAGCACCATTAGAAAGAGTCCCTCCATTATTTTCAACCTTTACAATTGGAATCTAGATGTGGGTAAAGTTCTTGACAGAAATGGAGAAGATTCTATAAACACAGTCTATAAATTGGTAGGTGCTGAAGAGGAATGATGGATATAGGAAAACGAGTTAAAGAAAAATCAATTAACAGTTCAACATGTACAATTCTTCAGGACAAGACCCTAATAAACATTCTATAGTTTAACTGTGAAGCAAATAAACATTAATATAGACTTTTTTTTCCCATTCTTTATAATGCAGCAAGATTGTATAGCTGGAAAGGAAGAAGAAATAATGATCAGACCCAGAGACAGAGACTGGAGAATAATGCCCTTCATCTTTGTTTTGCAACCTCGAACATGTGGCTGGGAGAGGGTGACTTTTTTGAGCCTTGCTTTCTTTGACAGGAAAACATGAGATGATGAAATAGAGTATTGAGCTGTATCCCAGAGATGTTGTGTGCTACTAGGTATCTTTAGGTACTTAACAACTATATAGAGTTTCATATTGATAAGAAATAATATTTAATGTTCATTCCAGGGTTGAAAAAGAGAGAGAGAGGGTTATTAGACAATAGGTTCAACCCAAAATTTATATAGGACAAAAAAGTGACTCTTGTTCCTACAGCTCTAACAGAGGGAACTCCTATCTAGTGACTGAGGTGGGGAAGGAGGCTTCTGCCCCAAAGCTGCAATAAACACTTACCTTCTAAGAAAGGAAAGAACCAGGTAATGGAGATACTCAGTGTGACTAGCTGGCTTCATTAGGGGACCCTAGAGGTTGAGAAACCTAATTAATTATTACGCGCCAGACTATCGGGCCAGGCTGGTTCACGTCCCTTGCTACCTCACTAGCTTCCTTAAAGCTGTTTTTCAGACCCTGTCGAAAGTCCTACAAACCAGCTCAAACTGGCCCAAAGTGGTACAGCATGTGCAGAACTGAATAAAGTGACCTGCAAGTGACCCAGGAGAATCCCAGTGACAGAAATCGGTGGAACCGTCAAACTAAGCCCCACACAGGCCTTCCGGTTTCAGGGACCTTCTTTCCTCACACTGCCGTTGCGCTGGCCCAGTACTGTAACAATTACCTGTACCTTTAATTCCAGAGCGAAGCATTGGCTAATCGGCAACAACTAACCCGCCCCTTACCCACCCTGATATGAATGTGTATAACTACCCAAGACCAAGAACCCTATAAAATGTGAATGTTCTTTCAAATAGGGGAACTTAGTCTGAGGTCAATACCTCTGAGTTCCCACTTGCTAACCTGCGAAATGATCTCTTTCTTCCTCTCAAAACAGTGTCTCAGAGTTTGTCTTCTTGCACACTGGGCTCGGACCTACTGGTCCGGTTTCGGCTCCACTGAACCAAGATGGAAACCAGGCCCTGGTGCTTTTGATATAAGGTGACTTCTATTTTTCAAAGGGTTTGTGAAAATATCAGGAAAAAAGAGATTCAAGGGGTAATTAATTTCAACTTGCATGAATGACATATGTTTTATATCATTTGAGAAAAAAACTGGGGATTACTGAGTTCATGCTTTAGAATTAAGAAAGGAAAAAGAAAAAAAAAATTCAAAGCGGGTTACAGGGATTACTTCTACTTCCTGGCTACAACTGGCCTTGCTGAATTTAGGCTACTGTGCCATAGCTCTCTAAGTATGGATTGATTTGGTTTGATTACGCCTATACTGAGAAAAGAAGTAAAAAAAATGTCAGGGTTGAAAGAGAAAGGCCTAAACCACTCCCTTTCTCAGAGGAAGAAAATAAAGCTCAGGATTGACCCAAAACTAGAATACAGCTGAGTTTGGACTAGAAACCCCCCTCCTGTAAGCTCCAGTACAGCATCTGAAGAAAATAGGTCTTAATCCAAAGTGAGTCACAGCAATTCAAGAAGCATTCCAAAGGGAATTTACCCACTGTGAGCTCTCCATGACTTCATCTGATACACTGGGGTAAACAAAAACAGCAGCCAATTGTTGCAGTAGATCGTGGCACATTTATGACAAATGTGCGAGTCATAAATTGTGTATACACTATTTGCAATAATAGCAGAAAAAACACAGCTTATTGGCTTAGAATAGGTTGAGATGGGGCAACCAGGAAAAATTAAATATTGTTTCCTGTGTTACTTCAATTGGCAATTATCCGATAAAACTAATTTTATATACTATGAGAAAATCCGCTTCAAAAAAAAGTTAATAGAATGTATACTTATGTATTTTTGGCTTGGAATGTGAGGTGGTTGCTAAACCACACTCCTGCTCTCACCACAGAAGCAGGCCATATTGGGGCTTCAGAATAAAACTGTTTGACTATGTTTAAGCACTTCCCTACTCTTTATATTGTTTTAACTTCAGGGTAATTTGCAGCTAAAAGTCATAAACAAGCTCCAAATAAAACCCGCACCGAATCACCAGACATGAGCAGATAAATCAGAAAACTCACGTTAAGTAACCAAAAGAGTCATGCCAAGGAACGAAAAATCACTGGACTAACGTCATCTGCAGTAGCCAGACCCATCTCAGAAGCGAGGGGTTTGTCAAGTCGCTTCCACGCCAATTCCTAGTCCTGGCCCGCAATGAATAATCAGCAAAAATCATGCTTACTATGCTGACCTCATAAAAGCTGACCCCCGCCTAGTTTTGGGAAGCTGCCTTGGTGACCGGAGTCCTGCACACTCCCTTACTTGGCCAACTAAATAAATGTGTTCTCTTTGCCTTAACAGCCGTGTCCATTTCTCTGTTCAGACAGGCTGCGCTGAGCGGAGACCTGGACCTGACTCGGTCTTAGTCTGGTTCAATAGGTTACAAGTGGACTTTTATTTAGTTGCAGGTAATAACTTCCTAAATGTAAGGGTAAGTATTTGGTTGACATTATTATGAGGCTATCACAAATCATAATTTTTTGTGTGTTAATTTTCTACAAATGTATGGCATAACTGCCTCATAAAATTTGCAGCTATCCCTTCTCTTAGTTTCTTTTGATACTTCTTAAAAACTTGTCTATTTATGTACCAAAATTAGTGAAAGGGTCTCAACATAATGCAAAAAAGTTTGTATTGAATTTTAATAAAAAATATAAAAACCTTTCATAATCTCCCTATAGTACTGTATATTGTATTATTTTAGCTCTTTTTAATGCATGAAGTCCAATACATACAAAGCCTTTCCAATTGGTCTTTTACTACATCCAAAAGAATCCAATAATTTAAAAATACATCATGAAACTCAATTACAGATACCCCTATCTTTCCAAAATAAGCTGAGATGTTACGTTGCTTCGACAGTTTTTTTTTTAAATAAAGCCCACCCACCTCCAGAGTATGTCCTTACTGGAAATTAGTTTCATTTTAGATGTAAATTCTATATGATAGGTATCTTATACGTCTGTTCCTTCCACTGGTCTCTTTCTTTATCAAACATTCATTTAAGTAAGTGCCACTTTAGTGCAACTGTGCTTAAAAGTGCGTTAAGATGCATTGCTAGTCAGCTATAAACACAAAGCAAAGTCCACTACAGCACCAAGTGCTTTCTGAAGTGGCGGAATAAGGGCATATGTTGTCTCTTTTCTCCTAATAGTGTAATTTGTCAGATGGCCCACGTAAGCACTTGAATTGGCCACAGTAAGTGTTGGTGAAGTGCTCGTTTTATACACCTTTTACCATCAGACATCGTACCGGTCTTCTTCTCCAGGTGGAACATGTGTTCATCACTCACTCATCCTTAAGCATTTTACAGAATGTGGATCATTAGTTTTGCACTTTTACTTGTTAACTATTTTCTAGCTCAATTAATAAAAAAGACATTTAATTGATTACATAGCTCCTTCATGAGTAGAGGACCGAGAGCATGAACTATTTTGCAAAGATTAGAATTTACAACTCCATTCACTGAAGTAAAGCAGGAAAGGTTATGCCGCGCTTCTTGGTGTTGTTTGGCGTTGGGTGCTGTGGAGTCCATCCTGACTCAGAGCAACCCCGTGTGACACAACAGAGCTGCCCCAAAGAGCTTGCTTGGCTACAATCTTTAGGGAAGATCACTAGGTCTTTTCTCCCACAGACCGGCTGGGTGGGTTCGAACTGCCAACCCTTGAGCCACCAGGGCTCCTACGTTCATTAAAAACACAGCAATATTTATCCCAAACTCATTTTGACAGCTCTTTATAAGGCCCAGTCTAAATGATTTCAAGTATGTGAGTGGTGTGTTTTTGAGTCTTAACGGACTCATATATCCCTCTTCTCTGAGATCTACAAGCAGCACAGAAACTTGGAGCTCCAAAGGAGATCACATGGCTACTCACTGAATATCACCTTTGGAATCATCTCACTGAGATCACCATCCGGAATGCATTTCCATTCAAATCTATTGCCATACACAACTGTGTAGACCACAAGCGCTCAGTACATGCTTGTTGAAATACTGTTGGGTTAGCATATTTTAAGGAGTCTCTGTCTGAAAACTAAGTTACAGAACCACAAACCAGGTTGCTGCCAAGTTGGCGCTGAGCACGGATGACTGCACTGAGTGTGGAAGCAATGGGGCCTGAAGCAGGATCTGAGTAACTACAGGGCTGGCCTGCTTGCAATGAGCTAAGCATCATCTAAGCAGTGAGGGAATCCATTAAACACTTAATTAACTAATTCACTCAAACATTCGTTGAGGGCCCAATACTCAAGACCTCAAAAGTTGTTTTTTTGGAATATACTGCAGAGGTGCCATGTTTACAGGGTGTCAGTGTTGGCACGAATTTCCTTCGACAGCCAAACTGGCCACGCTTCAGTTTGCATTTCACAACGGCCCCTTGAATTGCAGGTATCCTTATTTGAATATCTCAGTCATGTGGTCTTACAAAGAACATATAATACTAATGTCACAGTTTGAGATTTATTTTTGTCGCTATTAACTTGGAACCTCACACATAGGGCCCTAAATTTTAACATCTCTTCACACGTATTCAAACTTAGAGCAATTACGGGCAGCTTTTTCAATTCAATAGTCATTCACACTTTGAGTCAAGAGACACTAAACTGGGACATGTAAGCAAGAAAGAAAAGGCCAAATTATACTGACTGTAACAGCACTACTGCTTTCTCCATGTTTAGTGTGGGAAAAACGCTTAAGTCAATGAATTGGGCACTAATCATTGTAAAGATTTTAATAACCCAGAGTCACTGATGTTACTCACTCGTTGTTCTTCACATTCAAAAAGTAATAGACTATATTGCTATCACATAACGTATTTAGCCATTCTTTTCAAATGACTCATTCAGCAAGTCATTCCATTTAAAAATGTCTTCTTGGCCAAAATACATTTCTTGGCCAAAACTAATCATTTAAAAAATATATGAACCCTGTCAGCGCACAAAAGCATCATGTGCTTGTTTGGGACACTCACAACTAACACACCAGTATCTGTAGCTTAATTAACCTTCAGAGCCATCTTGCTTTCTAAAAAGTTTTCTATTATTTTATTTCCGTGTTCCTCTGTGATAAATGAGGAGCTCTGGTGGTGCGGTGGTTAAGGGCTCAGCTGCTAACCAAAAGGTGAGCAGTTCAAACTACCAGTCACTTTCTCAGCAGAAAAAGATGTGGCAGTTTGCTTCCATAAAGATTTACAGCCTTGGATACTGTATGGGTCAGTTGTACTCTGTCCTGTAGGGTCGATATGAGTTGGAATCAACTTGGTGACAAGTTTGATATTTTTGGTTCTAAAATAACTTCAAACTTCCCATGCTTTCTGATGTTCAATGACTTGTAAAACACATCTTTTCTAGAAGACTTTACCGAGCATCTGATTTTACTGAAACTGAATTCCATGTATAAATTCAGATTATGATCTTGCTCTTACTATCGCTTCATCTTAAACAGAATCTGTAATTCTTGTCTGTAAATAAACTAAGGAATATAAATGCATTTTGTACATTCTACAGATCTCTAGAACCTGGTATTATGATTATTTTTATAAACCTTAAATATTCACTTACATCCAAATCATTAGTAATCGCCACTTACAAATAATCTCTCTCAGAAAAATAGGGTTTGCTCCAACATTATTTCTGAGATCATATATAGAACGGAGATTCTAATATTTTGGTTGCTATAATAAAATACTTGGTAACATTTATTTAAGTTTAGCAAGTACCAGGCATTGTTCTAAGTTTTTTTTTTTGCAGGTGCTTATTTCTGTAATCCTTGCAATATTAAGTACAGTTGTCACCTCCTTTACCAAGATGAGGGAACTGAGATTCAGAAAGCCTGAGATTTTTCCCAAGGTCCCACACTATGAAGGGCAGATGCAGGATGTGAATGAACCCTGTCTGTCTAGCTCCAGTGATGCTCAGAAACTCATGCCACATAGAATATGGCCTTTCTGTACGGCTATACTCTTCACAACGCAATCCCCAAGCACATTAAAATTAGTATTCCTTTTTCCATCATAAGACATTAAATGCCAACCTAAATAATGAGCTGCTTTTATTTCTATTAAACCATTTCATAATTAAAATTATTTTGATTAAAAAATTTTTAAATGCAATTGTCCAATCTTACTAATTTGAGCAACCCTATAAAAGAGGAGCCCTAGCAGCACAATTGTTAAGCACTGGGCTGCTAACCAAAAGGGTTGGCAGTTTGAACCCACCCTGAGGTTCTGGCAGAGAAAGACCTGGCAATCTGTTCCTTTGAAGATTACAGCCAAGAAAACCCTATGGGGCAGTTCTACTTTGTCACATGGGGTCACTGTGAGTTGAAAATTGACTCAGTGGAACCGAACAACAACTAACAAATAAAATGGTTCACTTTGGTGAAATTTAATGTTTTCAGTTCTTCAGAACTAAACATCCTGGAGGGACAAATTTATCCTTAAAATTATATCAATATAAAAATATTACATATTTACCAAAATGGTATCACAGCAGTAGGTTTGTAAAAAATCAAAAAGAAGTAACTGTACTTAAGTACTTCACAAAGTGACAAAATCCTTCATCACTTTCCCATTCAGCTGAGGGTTTCTGTGGCACTACCAGCAGCTCCATGCTAACTCAGAAGCTGAAAGGCTGAACACTAAGCGTCTCCATGAAAGGCTGAACATTGAGCGTCTCCAGGTGCTAGGGTAATCTTCGGTTTCAAATTGGAGCCCAGAATTTCCCCGGCCATGCTGTCCTTCCCAGAGACTAATCATAAGGGTTGTCTGCATGTTTATACACAGAGAGCATGGCCTCTGCTCTGTCACTTACCCCAGGGGAAAAGTAACAAACTGAGAGGGATACTGAAAGGAAAGCAAGGAGGAGGGAAGTGAGAGACAGGGAGGAAGAAGGGAGAGACCTAGGGAAGGATGGAGGGAGAAAAATGGATTATTAGTCTGGTCTGGCCTGGGACACAAAGTGTTGGACAGTCAGGAGGTGTGTGCTCCCCAGAGAGAAGCACTGGAAAAGGAAAAGGGCCTCAGCTTACCCTAAGCTCTGCCTTAATTTCCCCTAAGAATTTGGGCAAAACACTTAACCACTGTGGAAGCAAATGAGAGGACTGGATTTATAAGCTTGAAGTTTGCTTCAAGTTTAAAAATCTTGTAATTCACTACATTTTGCCGCCACTAAGCTCATGAACATGGTCTGAGGAAATCAGCTCTTCCTTTTTTTTTTTTTTAATTGTCATCAGGTAAACTTTTTTTTTTATTTGTAAACTATTCTTTTTTAAAGAAATATGATATACTTATCAAAAAATCAGACAATATTTTAAGTGTAAGTAGTGTATAAAGCCCAGAAAACCAAACCCATTGCCATCTAGTCTATTCCCACTCATAGTGACCCTAAAGGACAGAGTAGAAGTGCCCCATAGAGTTTCCAAGGAGCGCCTGGTGGATTTCAACTGTCACTCTTTTGGTTAGCAGACATAGCTCTTAACCACTGCGCCACCAAGGTTTCCATAAATAGGATATAGTGTGCATATTTTCAGGTATTTTTTACATGGGTTTGGAAGTATTGTGACATTCCCCTACACGAAAATGGGATCATAGTATTCATACTGTTTTAAATTTTCAACTCAGCATTCATTTGACATGGAAACACTTTCATATATGTAATGGAGTGAGACACACAACAGTTTATTTAACTATTTTAGGATGATGACATTCAAGCTCTGTCCAATTTTTCACTATTAGAAAAAGGGTGAAAACAAACAGATATTTCTGCACAATGTAACACGTTTGTAAGTCAAAATATCTGATCACAGATAATTCTGACTTGTATGGCCAAGTTAACCAAAAAAAATTTGACTTGTATGGCCAAGTTACCAACCCTAAATGTTTCTGGATGTACAATAACAGCGTGAGAGTGTTCTCCTCGTGCCCTTGCTTCAACTTGATTTTATCCATTGTAGTTTCACAAATGCGTTGGGGGGAAAAAAAGTTTAATTTACATTCTTTGCCACTAATAAGTTTGGGAATTTTTCATACATATGTATTATTTAGGTTCATTCATTCTGTAAAATGCCTACCTGTTTTTGTTGCCCATTTTAATCACATCCTACCCCCTTGGCTTATTAATTTTGAGATGTCCTATGTTAACACGTTCCTAGAACAGACTAGTGAACAGAGTCCTAGGGTGGCCTCCATGATCCCACTTGATGGTGTCCAAGCCCTTGTGTGATTCTCACCCTTTTGAGTATGGGCAGAGCCTGGCACTTGCATCTAACCAATAGAATACAGCAAAGGTGATGCTCATGTGTAAGTTTTAGCTACAGACTTATGGAAGTCTCTCTCTTTCCCTGGCTTTAAGAAAGCAAACAGCCATGTTGGGAAACCCCAGGTGGCAAGAACTGCGGACAGCCTCTAGGATCTGAAGGTGGCCTCTGACCAACTGTTAGCAATAAACTTACCCCTCAGTCCTACAACTTTAAGGATCTAAATTCTGCCAACAGCCTGGTTGGGCTTGGAAGCAGATTCTTCTCCAGTTGACCTTAACTGAGACCTCATTCCCAGAAGATACCTGATTGCAGCCTGTAAGACCCTAAGCGGAGACAAAGCTAAGGTGTGCACAAACTCCTGACCTAGAGAAACTAGAAGAGAATAAATGTGTTATTTTAAGTAGCTAAGTCTGAGGTAATGTGTTACATAGCAATAGATAAATAATACAAATAGTATTAAGATGGAAGATTGCTACTCCAGTCTGTCCTTCTTCATAACTCTGTTTTCTAGCTCTTTAATTGTTCCTGGTGGCATCTCGTCCTAAAGAAAGGATAAACATGTGGGACAGAGGGCTACATAAAATTATCTTGCTACAGATGTTTTGGCTTCCTTCTCTATCCCTCCTTATTTAGGGACCAAGAATGAGCAGTGCTATTAAAGGTCAAAAAAGGGACTCAAATCTGTGGTTTTAAGGCTGTAATAAATGGCAGCAAATCTCTAACACAAGTATTAAATCTCTAACATAAGTTTTTTTTTTTTCCTTCTTATAGGTTCTCTTCTTAAAATATAAAGGGCAAGAAAGCCCACTTCACAGAAGAAATGGTAGTCCCCAAGTAACAAATTCTATTATTTTTATACCAACTTTTTTTTAAAAGGCCTCTTGTTGTCCATCCATCATAAAAATGGAAAGAAAAATGCATATGCTAGGAGATCTAAACTGTACCCAGAGTCAGCGTGCCTATAGTTCTTGAACTTTCAGGTCAGAATAATCTCCATCTTTAAATACCCTGACAATGTGTCCCCTCTGTTCCTCTTTCTGCGCTAAAAAAACACTGGAAAGGTAATGTTGTAATTGCAGTTGTAAAAGACAGAGGCTGATTAGTTCTTCTTTGTTCCATAATCCTCTTATGTAATTTTTTTTTAAATTAAAAACCTGAGAGATAAAATAGTCATGAAGATCAAAATGACAATTGTAGGTTGACATCTCTGCTGAACAAGCCCTAATATCACTAATGATCGCTAAAAGAATAAAAAAGCCAACATCCCAAATATCTTACTCTGTAAACCCTTTAAGCCAAACCCTTTGCCTTCAAATCAATTCTGACCCATATTGACTCTACAGGACAGAGTAGAACTGCCCCATAGTGTTTCTAAGGCTGTAGTCTTTACTGAAGCAGACTGTCACATCTTTCTCCCATCTATACTCTATATGGAAACCCTGGTGCTGTAGTGGTTAAGAGCTATGGCTGCTAACCAAAAGTCTGGCAGTTCAAATCCACGAGGCATTCCTTGGAAGCTCTATGGGGCAATTCTACTCCTTCCTGTAGGGTTTCTATGAGTCAGAATCAACTGGATGGCAATCAGTTTGGTTTTGGTTTGGTACAAAAAGAAACAATCATGAAAACAAAACACAAATGAATCAAGCATGTAAAAATATAATCTTGGATACACAGTTTCAAAGCTAATTGTGTAACCGAGTTCTAGCCTTGGTATCTGACATGAGAACTCATCACTGATACCTTCCATAGGTCATCTTCTATGAGATTTTTTTCCCCCCACAAACTGTTTACAACACATTAATTGTGGTTGCTAAAATTGACCCCCACATGTCTGTCAGTATGTCATACTGTGGGGGCTTGCATGTTGCTGTGATGCTGGAAGCTATGCCACTGGTATTCAGATACCAGCAGGGTCACCCATAGAGGACAGGTTTCAGCTGAGCTTCCAGATTAAGACAGATTAGGAAGAAGGACCCGGCAGTCTACTTCTGAAAAGCATTAGCCAGTGAAAACCTTATAAATAGCAGCAGAAAATTGTCTGATATAGTGTTGGAAGATGAGCCCCCCAGGTTGGAAGGCACTCAGAAGACGACCAGGGAAGAGCTGCCTCCTCAAAGTAGAGTCGACCTTAATGACGTGGATGGAGTCAACCTTTTAGGACTTTCATCTGCTGATGTGGTATGACTCAAAATGAGAAGAAATAGCTGCAGTCATCCATTAATAATCAGAACCTGAAATGTACGAAGTAGGAATCTAGGAAAATTGGAAATCATCAAAAATGAAATGGAACACATAAATATCGATATCCTAGGCATTAGTGAGCTGAAAGGGACTTGTATTGGCCATTTTGAATCAGACAACCATATAGTCTACTATTCTGGGAGAGAAAGCTTGAAGAGGAACGGCATTCCATTCATTGTCAAAAAGAACATTTCAAAGTCTATCCTGAAGTACAATGCTGTCAGTGATAGGAAAATATCCATACGCCAACATGGAGGACCAGTTAATACAACTATTATTCAAATTTACACACTAAACACTAAGGCCAAAGATGAATAAATAGAAGATTTTTATCAGCTGCTACAGTCTGAAATTGATAGAACATGCAATCAGGATGCATTGATAATTACTGGTGATTGGAATGTGAAAGTTGGAAAAAAAGAAGAAAGCTCGGTAGTTGGAAAATATGGCCTTGGTCACAGAAACAATGCAGGGGATCAAATGATAGAATTTTGCAGGACTAACAAATTCTTCATTGCAAATACCTTCATTCACCAACATAAATGGTGGCTATACACATGGACCTCACCAGATAGAACACAGAGGAATCAAATTGACTACATCTGTGGAAAGAGATGATAGAAAAGCTCAATATCATCAGTCAGAACAAGGCCAGGGGCCAACTGTGGAACAGACCATCAATTCCTCACATGCAAGTTCAAGCTGAAGCTGAAGAAAACCAGAGCAAGTCCACAAGAGCCAAAATATGACCTTCAGTATATCCCACCTGAATTTAGAAACCGTCTCAAGAATAGATTTGACACATTGAACACTAGTGACTGAAGACCAGACAAGTTGTGGAATGTCATAAAGGACATCATACATGAAGAAAGCAAGAGGTCATTGAGAAGACAGGAAAGAAAGAAAAGACCAAGATGGATGTCAGAGGAGACTCTGAAACTTGCTCAGGAATGTTGAGTAGCTAAAGCAAAATGAAGAAGTAATGAAGTAAAAGACCTGAACAGAAGATTTCAAATGGTGGCTCAAGAAGACGAAGTAAAGTACTATAATGACATGTGCAAAGAGCTGGAGATGGAAAACCAAAAGGGAAGAACACACTCGGCTTTTCTCAAGCTGAAAGAACTGAGGAAAAAATTCAAGCCTCCAGTTGCAATAGTGAAGGATTCTGTGGGGGAAATATTAAATGATGCAGGAAGCATCAAAAGAAGATGAAAGATACACAGAGTCGTTATACCAAAAAGAATTTGTTGACATTCAGCCATTTCAAGAGGTAGCATATGATCAAGAATGGTTGGTGCTGAAGGAAGAAGTCCAAGCTCCTCTGAAGGCACTGGCAAAAAAAACAAGGCTCCGGGAATTGATGGAATATCAATTGAAATGTTTCAACAAACAGATGCAGCACTGGAGGTGCTCAAACATCTAAGCCAAGAAATACGGAAGACAGCTTCTGGTCAACTGACTGGAAGCGATCCATATTTATGCCTATTCCCAAGAAAGGTGATCCAACCAAATGTGGAAATTATTGAACGATATCATTAATATAACATGCAAGCAAAATTTTGCAGAAGATCATTCAAAAGCGGCTACAGCAGTGTATCCGCAGGGAACTGCCAGAAATTCAGGCCGGTTTCAAAAGAGGATGTGGAACCAAGGATATCATTGCTGATGTCAGATGGATCCTGGCTGAAAGCAGAGAATACCAGAACGATGTTTACCTGTGTTTTATTGACTATGCAAAGGCATTCGACTGCATGGATCATAACAAGTTATGGATAACATTGTGAAGAATGGGAATTCCAGAACATTTAATTGTGCTCATGAGAAACCTTTACATAGATCAAAAGGCAGTTGTTTGGACAGAACAAGGGGATACTGATTGGTTTAAAGTCAGGAAAGGTGTGCATCAGGGTTGTATCCTTTCACCATACCTATTCAACCTGTATGCTGAGCAAATAATCCAAGAAGCTGGACTATATGAAGAAGAACAAGGCATCAGGATTGGAGGAAGACTCATTAACAGCCTGCATTATGCAGATGACACAACCTTGCTTGCTGAAAGTGAAGAGGACTTGAAGCACTTACTAATGAAGATCAAAGACCACAGCCTTCAGTATGGATTGCACCTCAACGTAAAGAAAACAAAAATCCTCACAACTGGACCAATAAACCACATCATGATAAATGGAGAAAAGATTGAAGTTGTCAAGGATTTCATTTTACTTGGATCCACAATCAACAGCCATGGAAGCAGCAGTCCAGAAAAAAAAGACACATTGCATTGGGTAAATCTGCTGCAAAACCCAGTAACCTGCTGCAAAGGACTTCTTTAAAGTGTTGAAAAGCAAAGATGTCACCTTGAAAACTAAGTCGCACCTGACTCAAGCCATGGTATTTTCAATCACATCATATGCATGTGAAAGCTGGACAATGAATAAGGAAGACCGAAGAAGAATTGATGCCTTTGAATTGTGGTGTTGGCGAAGAATATTGAATATACCTTGGACTGCTGAAAGAATGAACAAATCTGTCTTGGAGGAAGTACAACCAGAATGCTCCTTAGAAGCAAGGATGGCGAGACTGCATCTTACATATTTTGGACATGTTGTCAGGAGGGATGAGTCCCTGCAGAAGGACATCATGCTTGGTAAAGTACAGGGTCAGCAGAAAAGAGGAAGACCTTCAACGAGGTGGATTGACAAAGTGGCTGCAACAATGAGCTCAAGCATAACAACGATTGTAAGGATGGCACAGGACTGGGCAGTGTTTCGTTCTGTTGTGCACAGGGTTGCTATGAGTCAGAAGTGACTCAAGGGCACCTAACAACAACAAAAAAATTGACAGAATCAAGGAGATGACATAGGCTGTAGAATATTTGTTAATTAATCAAAGAAACAGTTAATGTGTAAGGAAAACACTATGATAATTTGATAGTTTCCAGAGTCTCTCTTATTTCTCCAGGACATTAACATCTATGGAATACAAAGTCACAGCAAACCACAATTAAAAGAAAAAAATAGGAGACTTTAATCCAAATGTTTCCTATGTTATGATTTATGAGTGTTAAACATACGTGACAACAAAATTTAGAAGGAGAAATTGGGTGAGTAATTTATGGGACAGATAATCAGAAGTGGTCTCTAAGATGGATATGTTTGGGACAAATGGAAATAAAAGTTACAATCATGGAGGTGGAAGGGAAAGGCTCACTGATGATAAAGCAGGAAGTATGTTTGTTGCTGTTGTTGTTGGGTGTTGTCCAGACAGTGAGTACATGTGGCAGAGTAGAACCGTCCCATAGGCTTTTCTAGGCTGTAATCTTTATGGGAGCAGATCACCAGGTCTTTCTCCCCTAGGGCCACTAGGTGAGTTTGAACCCCCAATCTTTCAGTTAACAGCCAAGAGCTTATAAAGTGTGTTTAAGAAGTGCATTAAACTGGTTTGATTTGAAGTTGGAAGTAACTAACAGAAAACACAGAAGACAGAGCTGGAAAGTCAGAAGGAAGCCAGGTTACAGAGGACTTTGAAAGTCAGTTTGAGGAAAGTACACTGTATTCTGTAGAGGCAAAAACAGTGCTTAAGGAACCAACACAGGAAGTCAATAGAACATCTTTTTTTTCTCACCCAAGGTTTTGTTTGTGTTACATCCTGGCAGTTGCTACAAACACAACAGAACATCAACAACAAGAATTAGAAGACAACAGCAATCACAGAACTTGAAAGGAAAAAAAAGTTTAAAAATAGCAAAAATTCTAGTTCCCAAGAAATGGATTACCAGTTCAAACAAGGATTGGATCTGTTGGCTGTATATGGAAAGCAGGAAAGAGGGCCTAAAATCAATTGCGCATGTGCGTATTTTAGGAAATAGCACCACAAAAGTGCCTTATCTCCTCCCATATCTAAGCTTTTAGATTTAAGGGGCCAAAGAAGAATATCTGAGAAGGAGAAAGGCCCTGACTTCTAATGAGCATCAATACGAGTAGGTGAATTTACATGACTGACACTTAAGCTGGCCCTCCGTCTCCAAAACAAAAACAAAGGCAGTGGGCTGTACACAGGCCAGTCTCTTCCATCCCCGTCTTCATCTTCACGCACTGGCTCCTGTTACCTTTCTTATTCAAATTCTGTGCCTTCTCTGAGGCTCCTTTGAGTTTCCATCTCCTACATAAACTCCTCTCTAATATCTGCATGACATTCACTGTCTCTATTACACAGTCTAAGGAGCCCTGGTGGTGCGGTGGTTAAGAGCTCCGCTGCTAACCAGTGGGCCTGTGAGAGAAAGACGGGGCGCTCTGCTTCAGTAAAGATTACAGCCTTGGAAACCCTGTGGGACAGCTCTGCTCTCTCCTAGGTCACTACGAGTCAGAGTCGGCTCAATGGCAACAGGTTTGTTTTGTTTTTGTTGTTTGTTTTCTTTTGTTCTGTTTTCTACACAGTCTAATATTTGAACAAGTGCTAATTATGTCAATGATTATAGCTTATTTCTGAAGTAAGAGTGAAAGCTCCTTGAAGACAATCACAGATTAAATTCCTTGTTTGTTAAGGATGTAGTCTAGGTCAACAGTGAAGGCTCAATGAATTCCAGTTATACTGAATTGAGTGATTCTAGTTAGTAAAGGACATATCTTCAAGTGAACAAAATGATGACCATCGTCCTATTTAAGAGTCTTTGGATGGTGCAACAGCTAACACATTCGCTCGGCTTCTAACCTAAAGATTGAGGGTTTATGTCCACCCAGATGTGTTTCTGAAGAAAAGTCTGGCAATCTACTTTGGAAAAATCAGCCTGTGAAAACCCTGTGGAGCACAGTTCTGTCCTGACACACGTAGGGGTTACCATGAGCTGGAATCAAGTTGACAGCAACTGGTTTTATTTAGGAGCCCTGGTGATGCAGTGGTTAAGAGTTATGGCTGCTAACCAAAAAGTCAGTAGTTCTAGTCCACCAGCTGCTCCTTGGAAACTCTATGGGGAAGTTCTACTCTGTCCTACAGTGTCCCTGTGAGTTGGAGTCAACTCGACAGCAGTGGATTTGGTTTGGTTTGGGGTAGTTTTAAGAATACAGTCTCCGCAAATCTCTTCTTTGGCCCTGGGGTCTTCGTTGCAGAGGGTGGGGGTGGGAGGCAGAGAGGGGTACTTGCCTTCTGATACAAGTCCAAGGGGGCCATTAGACAAAGAGCAGAATTACATCTGAGGTGCCACAAATATGCAAAGCACCTGACTGAGGCGGCTGGACAAAAGAGTGAAGGCATTTCTGCAGACTCTTGTCACTTGAAATTGGGGAGAGGTGCCACTTAGAGACTGCCCCTATAGGATCATTGCCCCTCAGGAAGCCTCTGCTTCACTGTTAAGGATCGTGACAGACTAAACATCTGTGTATTCCCGAATAACGGTCTGTCGGACTGTTACTGCTGTTAAGACAATGCCCAGTCATGGCGACCGCATGTGTACGTAGTAGAACCACAACGTAGGGTTTCCAAGGCCGTGACCTTTCCAGAGCAGATCTCCAGGCCTGACTTCTGAAGCTCCTCTGGGTGGGTTTAGAACCAACCTTTCAGATAGCAGTCGAGTGCTTAACTGTTTGTACCACCCAGGGACCCATAAATGGTGGCAGTCCCACCAATATATGCATATAATTTCATCTAACATTAGCAAAATTATTTTTTCTCACTTGTCTTTCTCTTGATATTGCCTAAAGAATCTTTTTTAAGTATTAGGAATTTCATATGGTTTCATGTAAAATGAAACTTTCATGTTGTGCAGGTAACCTACAAATGAAACATACCCATTAAGCAGGTAACCTACAAAGTCATGTATGTAGCAGGTCACACAAAAGAAAAGCCGACAGTTTTGTTTTTCTTTCTTGTTATCCACCATAATTATATTTTTAAAGAAAGGAGAAAAAGAACCAGACAAAACAAGAAATGCAAGATTGATGCTGAAGAAATTTACATTTCTGGCCCATAGAGGGAACTACCTGCTCGGTTCGGTTAATTTCTTATAAGTGTGTGACCTTTCTTATGTTGGCAAGGTTACCTGTATTTTCTGTGTGAAGTGCCAGTCATACCCTAACTATTCACAGCTGTATTATACATCAAAGCACTCCAGTCACCTGACCAAAAAAAAAAAAAAAAAAGATGTTATGCATGGTAACAAAAAAGATTTGATGGCCTTTGAGCACACTCTTAACAGTCCATTCTTCAGAAGAGAAGATATTTATTTAAGGTCAAGAAGCTCATGGCTTTCCTGTAAGTAACCCCGAAGTTTCTCCATTTTACACAATAGTCAAAGTTGTGTTAAGCTGAGAATCAATTTACTAATGAGAAAACAAAGTGAGAATTCGCTCAGGGAGCCACAGGTAAAAAAACCACTGCCATGTAATTTACTGCCATGGAAGTGTCATATTTATGAAGTTATCCCTACAATCTATATTCATATCAATTTTAGGTAGAAAATTACTCACCTGTAGGAGATCAATGAAAGCACTTTCTATTAAAAATAGGAGAAATAAATTTCTCTGAATCAAGACATAGGAATTCACCAGGCATCTGGAAAATTATTGCTTAGAATTCACAATTAATTTCAAAGGCTTTTAACGCATTAGAAGTCACTCCCCAAATAATTCAAACTTTAATCTTATATTTAGCTCTTTCTTATGTAACACTAATCCTATCAGAGTATTATACTAAACAGTAAAAGGAAAAAAAAACTGAAATAATTCATTCATACAGTATTTTTACATGAAAGAGTATAATTATCTCTTGAAGTAGTCCCATAATATAAACATTATGGACAAGGAGCTTGAATCTTGGCTTTGTTGTAAAACCATTATTTCTTAAAGATTAAACAGCACAGAATGATGAACACTGATAGCAGAGCACTGAAAATAAAGAAGAAATCCTCTGAAATAATTGCAGAAATTGAGATATAGTATACTCATCATGAAATCAGTGTGGGCTAATTAAAGATCCTGTGAAGTCTCAATGAATAGGTTATTAGAATTCGATGCCTTTTACTGAAACAGAGGTAGATATATACACATATACACACACATATATATCCAATGAACTATCTTCTATATGTGAATATATTATATGAAAATAGATATTCTTTTCACAACATCAAAATTATAGACCATATTTTACCACACAACCTAGTGTCTAATGTCTTGTTCCTCTAAGTGGAAAACTATCACAGAGAAACGCTACGTGATGGGAGGAGGGTGCTGAGTAAAAATGAAGATTTCTGACCCTGTCCAAAATGCACTGTTTGGAAATCTCTTGCATTTAAACAAAACTTCACATAGTTCTTATGCCAACTAATTTTGTAAATAATAATCCTAGGAAGTATTCAAAAACTCCACATTAGGGTTACAATGTTGACATTTAAATGATATAGGTGACACGTAGTGTAGAGAAAACGAAACAAAACAAAACACAGAGTTACCTAATACATTGAGAGAAATGCGGTTCTGACTCCACTGGGACTCATCTGGCTAACAATTATCTGGATAATTCAGAAAGAATTTTGTGTTACATCTAAAATATCTACACTTCATACAAATTTTCCTTGAATATTATTGCTGAGCTTGAGGATCTCCAAAATATATAAAGCCAAAAAAAAAGGCACTTAGAAATGAGTCAATTTTCTATGTAACTTAAATCTCAGATTGTAATAATATTCTGAAAGTGACTCATTGATATAAAAACTGAGAAGAGGCACCAACATTTGAGTCATTCATGTCTATATTTTTCCTGAGTTTATGTCATTAACAAAGGTAATTTTTAAATTACAAAACATTATTTATGACATTGCTTTTCAAATGATGGGACAAAATTACATTAAGTCTATTAGCACTAAGATGAAAATATCCTTTTTACATTACATATATTTGGATAATGACAAAACTGAAATATCTCTTTCCTTTTTATAACTAACTTTTCCTGAGCTAAATCTAGTAAAGGATAAAGCAGTACAAGATAAAACTAGTACAAGTCAAAATGCAAAATGTATTAATGACATAAAAGATACAGTAGTTACTTTTTAATAGGTGCTCACACCTGCATTTTTTTTTTTTTAATTTACTAAAAAAAAATTTTAGGTGGAGATAAATGTAGCTACTCTGGTTCTAAGGAACACTGACTTTTACTCAAGTTAATTTGTTGAAATGCCATTCCTCAGTAGAATGCTTCTATTATACTGAGGTTAGACTTTGTTAAATAAGACACGCTGCCTAGCGAATGATGAAATCTCTCATCCAGTTAGAATGAAGATGTTTGAGGATAAAGATCTTACAACTTTCCTAAAGTATTGATGGCATTTTCTTCTTCTAGAAATTATTGGTTGACATAAATAGTTTAAAGAAAATTATAGCTGAAATAAAAGTGGAAAAGAGAAATTTCACACTGTACTCTAAAAAGTTCCATCCTTTGTTGGGGAAATTATGTATATGTTCATAAAGCTCCCATAATCATTCAATTCTAACTAGCTCAATTAAATAATTTTCTTCCATTATTTTTACATAAAGGAAAATTTAATTCTGTTACATGTTAACCTCACTGCTAGTAACTAAATTCCACTCCAAGTATAGACATTGATTAATCAAAGGGTGTGACATGTTAGGGTCATTGCACTTAGGCATAAATACATAAATACCATTATTTGATTTTTTTTTCCAATAGGTTTTTTCTGGGAAAGAGACATCCAAGGAGTTAAGGATCTGTGCTAGTGAAGGCAAAGTGAAAAGGTTGATCTCCTTTAAGGCTGATTGGTTTCGGCAGAGCCAAAACATCTATTCCTTTGTCTCAGGCTGTACGTCCAAGCCAGTATTACCGTTTAAAAACAAAACAACAACAAAAAACCTACCTCTGGTTGCTACAGTGGTCAGAGCACAGAGCTGAACTTGTTTGGCTCTACCAGTAGCCACTGATATTCACAGCAGTCCAAGTTCATGCCAAGATACTGTTAAATATACCATGAAACCCAAGAGTACAAATACAGTTAAAGGCTGTAGAATATGCCTAACTCTACTCAGATATTTTCCTCTAACTTATTAGCTAATCAAATAAAAAGTATATCTTTGTTACCTGTGATGTGCAAAGACTACCCATTGAACTTCTTAATTATCTTACTGAGAGAAATGGGCTTAATCAGATAAAATATCAAAGGTAAAATGGAAAATTCAGTTTAAATTACATGTGTACATGTTGTAGTGGCTTATTTTCACTATGAGCTCAGCAGAAAAACTTCCAGAGGCACATTTAGAGTTCAGTAGAGAATAGTGTATTTAATATGTTATTTGCATTTTGACAGCTTAGAAATGTCTACATTGGACTTGCGGTAGAGTCTGTAAGGAGAACTGGCCAATGTGCCCTTATCTGTTTCTTAAAGGAAGCAGAACTGTTTTCTTGACATTTTCAAAGCTTTGTTAGTGTTTGTTTGAAGCAGTCAACTGGAGACTAAGGAAGCATTGCCCCCGGGAGGCGCTGTTTTTGCCTCTAGGAACGTTTATGCACTGCAGTTGTGGCAGGCTTCTCACCAAGTATGACTGGCCAGCTGAAAGCCAATATAAAAACAGCAGCTCCCTTTTCTCACGAGGTCTGCCCTCAGTGGAGGTTCCTGAAACCTGAGGGAATTCTACCACCCCCCTCTATTACTTGCTACTTGCTTTTCTATACTTGTTGGTTGAGATCTCATTGTTCTGCTGTTCAAGTACACCAAACCTGTCACCTTGGAAGCCAGTCTCCCTTTGGCTCATTTTTTTGAGTCTTTAAAACCCCAAACTAAGAACTGGATGGGCACCACAGAAACATTAGAAAGCTTTGGCTAAAACTTTTGTATTGGGGGGGGGGGGATTAAATCCCCTGGATAAGGAAATGTATCTATATATATATACACACACACATATATACATGATTTGCTAAGTAAATCATGAATACTGAAATACTAACTTCACTTTAGCAGATGATGGATTAGGGTTTTTCTGTGAAAGCAGCTGATTCAAGAAGTTTCCGGGCTTCAGCAGGAGGGAGTGTATATGATGTGGCTCTGCCAAAAAGGAATTTGACTGGCTAATTAAAGGTCTCAACACCTTCTTGGTGGTACAGATTTTTAAAAAGGTAACTCATCTAGAAGCTTGCAGGTTTTGGAGCTCTCTCTCTCTTTCAAGCACACACACACACACACACTCCTTTTATTTAAGTTGACTTAAGTGGTTCTGTGGAAATTTGTCAATGTATACCTAGACCTATTTGCTGCGCGTCTTAGTGAATGTTAGAATTAAGAATTTTAATAAACACTCTCCAGCTGTCTTTGCCATGTTCCTCCTGAGGCTTTTTCCTGCAAGTGTTACACGTGCGTCCTTTTAGGATGCTTTCTGGGTAAGTAATGTCTGCAAATACCTACGTTCTCTTCACTGCTTAAACGCAAGAGATAACTGCAAAGCAAACTTTGCCTAAACAGTCATAGATCACTTTCCTATAAAGGCTGCAAACCTGAGTGCTTAGGGAATGAACTATGCCAGCTATTTACTAGTGAAAACGCTTAAAGTCTTCTTCCCTCTCCTAACAACATGGTGCTTTTGAAGAGATATGCACACCTGGGACTCAGGCTTTACAATGACATTAATAGAAAAAAGAAGATCCAATGCAAATTCTTGGAACCCCCAACGTTTCATTGAGGAGTCAGCACCATGGGCTGAAGCTACAGAATGGTTTCTAATGACCGCAACTGCGGACGCCTCCAACCTCTCAGGACTCTGCAAGCAGGGCACGAATTACGACCCACGCATCAAAAACTCTCTCCTGCCCTTGCCACAGCAGGAGACGCCACCTGGGCGCAGGGAGGCGCAGCTGCCGGTGGCAGTGGACCTGCGTCTTGCAACCTGAAGGTTCCTTTTTGGGAAAGCCCTATTGGGTTTAATCTATGGCATGCAGCCGCTTCAGAGGCGCTCCTGAAGGAGTGGCCGAGACTTGGAGCCCGAACACGGACCTCTGAGGCAGAGAGAGGCCCGACCTTGGCCATCAGAGCTTGAGTTGGCAATAGGAACGCGACCCCGCCCCAGTTCCGGAGCGCAGAAACAGCGACTTGGAAGCTGGCGTCATTTGCCTTTTGCCTGCAGCCCACGCTCGCACACACGCTCGCACCTTGACTCGCGCTTTACTTCGGGGCGCGGTAGAGACGCGGACGCGCCCGCTGGGGTTCATGGGGGAGCCGAGCGCACCCCCACCCCCCGCGTCGGGCAGACAATAGCGCCATGAGTGCCGGTGGTTCCAGCGTTCCAGTCCCCGTACACACACACACACACACACATGCCTCCCGCGCCTCGCAAGCGAGGGGCCTGGGACCCCGGGTTCTACTTGGCTTCTAAAGCTGGAACCTGGGGACCCCAGCGCCCGACTCGCTCAGCGTGGGCCACGCAAGGGCGAGCGCACAGGAGGCGCTATCCCTGGAGCTGCCCCTGCAAGCGCACCGGGTGCCCAGGACTTTGCGCCCCGCTGCCCTGTTTGCACCAGGACCTGCCAGGGGACCTAAGGTTGTCCTCTCTACTTTCCCCTTCACACCTCGTTCCCCTGCCCCCACCTGAGCCGAATGCGCGGCCCACCCGTGTGGGGGCGGAATCCACCGGGCGCACACGTGTGCGGATTATTAAACACCAGGCAGCACCGCCGCCGTCTCCACGCGGCAACCTCTGCTAATTGCAGGGGAAGGGACCTGGAGCGGGGGGCGGGGGAACCGAGAGTGCGCTTTGAGGCTGAGCTGCCTGGAAAGGAGGAAGCCCGGGCCCAAGACCGGCTTTGAGAGGGGGTGGAAAAGGGGCGGGAAGTTGTGCGGAGTTGCGTGGCGTGTTTCCTCTCCTAGGAGAGGCTTGGCTAGGCGAAGCTAAGTCCTCTCCCCAGGCCCTGCCGTGCCACCCCACCCCCAACACACACAAGCGTATGCCCCAGGGTAAGGCCCTCTTTGCCCACCACTTTTTCCTGCTTTGCATCCCAGCGAGTACAGAGTAACCAGAGGCCTCTGTCAGGCTGGCCTGGCTCCGCCGGCGGTGCCTCGGGCAGTGTCTCCAGCAACTGCGCCCAGGGCCCGGCGTTTTGGACAGAGCAGGTGGGTATTCAGAGGCTCAGTTCCTGAGGGAAGCTCCCCAGTCCCAAGCGACCACGAGCAGCTCCGGCAACTAAGACCCGCCATTTGAGGTACCTTAGATCTTGGGGTGCATTCCCGCAGCCACCCCTTTGTGAGTGTAAGAGCTTGTGTGAAGGGGCCGGTGTTGAGAGGTCAGGCTTTTATCTGGCCCTGGACACGCAGTGGAGAATAGCAAGGGGGTGGGGGAGCCCAATCTGCAATTCTCTTCTCTCTCTCCAGGTCGATCTGGAGTTTCTAATGAAATCAGATATAGTCCTCCTTCGCCTTGTCAATCACCCTTGAAGCTGGAACACCAGAGGAATGGAAAGTGGGTGAAAAATAAGATGGAAGAATCTAGGGAGGAAAGGGGAATTTTATGTAAAAAGCGAATGACCATTTTTTAAATGAAGCCACGAGAATTAATTGACTCCATCCTTTAAAAAGGAAGAGAAGAAAATCAATACAGATGGTTATTCTCGGGAGCCATACGATGGGGCCAGGATTGAGGGGAAGAAGCATCCAACAAGGCTAAAATGAGGAAATGGGGACAGCTATTTTCCAATGTGGAAACCGATCAATATTCACCCTCATTCTCTCTCTCTCTGAATCAAGAGGGAGATTGTTTTCTTTCCCAGAGAACAGACAAGTGCAGGAGCTGTTGCCAACCCGAGGTTGCAGCCTGTAGCCTAATTATGGGGAAACATTTCCTAACTCATTTCAAGGGAGAAACCCAAGTTCATTAAGCCTTAAGCCCCAGGGGCAAACACCAGAGGAGACTCCTTCTCCTGAGCAGGGATAGAAAGGGGAATAACCCTGTGACTTCAGGGACTATATCTGAGGTGAAGTCCTTGCAGGACTCCCTGCTTCTTCCCGTACCTTGCTAGCTCCTGGCAACTCTCAAGGAGCAAAGTCCGGAGAGAGGAAAGCAGGACGGCTGTACCGAGGTAGCTCTCCTCACTCCCTGAGTACGTTGGAGAGGGGAAGGAGGAACAGAGGAATGGGGTGCAAGGGCGCCGGGAGGCAGCGCTGGCAGAAATGTTTGCCTGTTGGAAACAAAATCCCCGCAGAGAACCCGAACTTAAAGGGAGGCTTTGCCCGGGCCACTTTCCCAGGTGCTCCGGGTCCAGAAAGAAAGTATTGGGAACTACCACGACCCACCCCAAACCGTTGTGTCCACGTCTCTGAGGAGGCACCGTCGCCCCGCCACAGCGCAGTTCCTGCCCAACTCGCGTTTGGCCCTTTTCTGCCAAACAACCCACACCACCCAGAGCCCAGAGACTCTCCTGTAGCCTAGGTGAGGCGGAAGGAAAGGCGGGGGTGGCGAGATGAGGGCTGGGGAAGAGCGAGGATGGAAGCTCTGTTCCCGGGCATTGCATTCCCCAAGCATCCGTAATGGAGAGCTACCGGCAGACGCCAGCTAGTTGTGCCGCGCAGTCTTCAAAACAGACACTTGCATTCGGAAGCGTGGCCTCCGAGGGCTCGACCGTCTCCCCCAGTAATAAGGAAGCCCATCTTACCCTTAGCTGCAGTGAAGAGCCCCGCGCACAGAACCAGCAGTACCAGAAGCAGGAGCAGCGACTTGAATTTCCTCCACGCAGTCATGTCTGCAGATATTCCCCACGCACCAAACCAATGGCTCTTCTCAGATGTGCCCGTCTCCTCCAGGAGCGGCAGGACCGTGAACCTCGGAGCCAAATAATCACCAGAGGGCAAGGCGAGGAGGAGAGAGCTCCGGGTCCCAGCCCGGCAGTGCATCCGACGCCTCCTGCAGGTCTGGGCGCTCGGCTCGCTGCGCTCTCATAGCATCGGGTCCGGAGCCACTGCAGGGCTGAGCTGCTCCGAGCCGAGACGCGGGGCCGGCGGGCCGGGCCGAGGAGGGAGCGAGCCCGGGCAGAGTCGGGGCGGGAAGGCACCACGGCGGCGAGGCTGCGGGAGGGGAGAGGAGGCGAGGCGAGGCGAGGCGCGGCGCCCAGGAGCCGGGGGAGACCTGGAGAGGAGGCAGCTGGAGAGAGCCGGCGAGTGGGAGCAGCAGGGAGGGGGGCTCCGGGGGGAGGGACAGATTCAGTCTGGAGAGAAAGGCGGAGAGCGCCGAAGACAGGCTGCTACCGGCACAAGGAGCCGCTGCCGAGGCGGCTGGACTCAACCATCCCTGCCCACGGAGAGGGGACCGAGGCCGGGCGCGGCGCAATCCCAGAGACCAGCCGAGGGCCCTCCGGTTTCTAGCACGGCGTCGCGCTCCATTCTGCTTCCAGCGCGTCAGCGGGCATTCTATAGAAAGGAGACTTGTTGGGCGCTCGGGTGGGGGAAGCCCACGCCACACACAGGGGAGAAACAATGCAATCAAGCAAGTCCAGGCAAACTAGAGGAGCCCTGCCAGGGCAGAGGCTTGTCTCCGTTTACTGACCTGGCTCTCGCTGCTGACCAGAGAAAAGCTCCTTGCGTAACTTAGGATAGAAACGCAGGCGAAAGAGAAAGGGCACCAACTCCTAACTCCCAGGGAGAAATACCCAACCAAAACACACTTTTTTAATTTTTAGAAATTATCTTTGACAAGATAACTATTTGGAAAGATCTATAACAATTTTCCTATTTCCTCTCAGGGTTTTGTTAGGATTGTTTGTGCACAAACTTCAGGTTCAAATTACATTCAAAATAAGAATCATCTCTGGAATTGATATTATGGCCTGGTTATGAGAGGGCATGTTGGTACACCTTCAGTGGAAACTATATAAAATTCCATGGCACTGGGAGGGAATTAAGGGAGAAGAGGCAGAGCTTCTAGCTGGATCTGCTAGGGGATGAAGCTGGGAGAGAGAGAGTTGCTAGAATGAACCAGATTTCATCCAGCTCCCCAAGTAGAGGAGGTATCCCTGAAATCTCTGGGGTATATATGAAGGAAGGCATTTTAGAGAAGTGGGGAAGTTAAAAAACAAAAATAGCAACCATAGCTGAGTGGTAAGCTTTACAAAGGATTCACCATTGTTGACCAGAAAAGGTGCGGGGGATTGTTTTAGAAGATTGGGGGAAGCAGAACTTGGAAAACCACACATCTTAGTAAGAGGCCATTGTGACCATAGGCAGTCCCCAGATTAAGAATGAGACTTTTCATGTGCCTTTAAGTCTGTAGGTAGGTCAAACAGGTCCATATGGTTCTTATTTAGCCTCGCTATGAGTCGTCGACTCGACAGCACTGGGTTGTTTTCTGAGCTAGAGCAAGAGGGGCCCTGGTGGTACAGTGGTTAAGAGCTTGGCTGCTAACCAAAAGGCTAGCAGTTCAAATCCACCAGCCACTCCTTGGAAACCCTATGGGGCAGTCCTACTCCGTGCTATAGGGTCACTATGAGTCAGAATTGACTCGATGGCAATGGGTTGGTTTTCGTGCAAGAAAAGGCTCAGAGCCTGTTCAGTGAGTTAACTGCACATGGAGCAAATGAAGGTGATAGTGATAATTTGTTGAGAGTAAGGGCTGGTTCAGTTGTTTCAAAGTGAGGGCAAATGCACACAACAGGGCAGGAACATGTTGTCTATAAGTGGAATGTTCCTAACCTGGGACTGCCCGTCTACTCTAAATTCAGGAAAATTATGGGATGCCAACCACATTAAATATGTATCACCTACATCATTGCATAATTTTGGTGGAACGAGGACCCCGTTTCTGGCACTCTGTCTCTGTTTCATTGTACCTGCATTTTGTCTCATTCCGTCTTCAAGATTAAACAGGTTGATTGTTTCATATCCCTACTTTACTTCCTTATATTTGCCCTGTCTTCTGTGGCCTCTGCACTATGTAAGAATGTGATCACAAATCCAGAAAAATAATGGCTTCGGTCCTGAAATTGAAGCACCAATGCGTTATTTCTGTGGTCTTCCATCTTAGCAAGAGCAATGAGCGCTCCCATCAAAAATCTTTTCTTTCTCACAGAGAAATGAGTTTCTAAATAGGAAGAACCAACTTCCCTTGTCTGAAAGTTGCAGCCTTAGATATGACTTCGACTTGCCACAGCCTGGAGCCCCATTTTGCCACTGTCATCCCTGGAGGGAGAATAAGAAGAAAAATGGCTCAATCATTGCGGAATTCCCAGTGAAAGCAGTGAATTCTATAGGCTGAACTAGGCTTATAAAGGGGAAGGTCAGCTTCTCTGTGATTTTAAATCAGACCCAGGTGGTATCTATAACGCAGGAAGTGAGCAAAAATGCTTTTTAAGGCCCATTTAGTGCTCCAGTAGTTCCTCGCAAGCTCCTCATCAGGAAAAATCGATCTCTCTCAGAAGCTAAAGAGCTGACTTCTCCTTGAGAAACGGTGTCTTTTGTTTACACTGCCATCCTAATGACGCATGTCACCAAGAAGGATTTCTGCCATTAAAAAACGTTTCCCAAACCTAACCATCATGGGCAGAGCTTACCAATGATGTTTATCGCCATCCCAGTCAGCAGCATTCAGTGTCACCTGTGAAACTGAGCCCCTCCACACGCGCTGTGATAGGATCCATGCCCCTGCCAGGATCCATGCCCCTGCCGGGATCCATGCCCCTGCCGGGATCCATGCCCCTGCCGGGATCCATGCCCCTGCCGGGATCCATGCCCCTGATGGGATCCATGCCCCTGCCGGGATCCATGCCCCTGATAGGATCCATGCCCCTGCTGGGATCCATGCTCCAGGTTGAGCTTCGTCTTAGTTGTGTTTTTTTAACAGCTTTTAGCATCACCGCCTGTCTCCAGAATGGAGCTCTTGTGGCGCAGTGGGTAAGTGCTATGGCTGCTAACCAGAAGGCCGGCAGTTTGAATTCACTAGCCTCCCCTTGGAAACCCTGTGGGGCGGTTCTACTCTGTCCTATAGGGTCACTATGAGTCAGGATCAACTTGACGGCAACCGGTTTTTCTCCCAAATGCAAATAATCTATTTGATTCAGATATTTGAGAAATCATGATCCCAGTAATAGGTACCTACCATTTTTCCTGTTACTTCTATGGGGCATTTTCTTTTAGCTAGATTACTATTTTTAAGATCATGTATTAGAGTAGTAGTGATTCATGCAACTTAAGGTTTCACACTTAGAAAATAATGCCAAATTGTTTCTCGATCATGACTACGATGAGGGTGAAAAATAGCTGTCAAATAAGACAGGCTGATTTTGTAATATGGTTGTCTTTGGGTATTAATATAGTGACTTTTTTCCCTAAGATTTCAAGGCCATTTTATTTGGGTTAGAACACGTGTAGCACTGCTGCCATCTAGTGTCCAGTTTTTCTTGTTTGCTGTTTGCAGGGAAATCCGAGTCCTTGGTCCTTTCTTTCTTACCTAATCTTTAGCTCCCCGTTTTGAAGGTCCCACCAGAAGTCTCTCCCACCTTCATGTAATCATGCTGCAGATGAAGCCTATTAGTAAGTTACTGGAGGGTTTTCTTTTTTTTTTTTTATTTCCTTTGATTTTAAATGAATGTGAAAGACTTGGTTTATATCAGGATTTAAATACAAGATATTCATTGCCCTAGAGTCAATTCAGACTCAATGATCCTGTGGGATAGAGTAGAACTGCCCCATAGGGTTTCCAAGGCTGTAATCTTTATGGAAGCAGACTGCCATACCTGTGTCCTGCAGAGTGGCTGGTGGGTTCCAACCGCTGAACTTTCAGTTAGTAGCCTAGTGCTTACCCACTGAGCCAGGGCTCCTTAAATCCAGGCTACTGAGCATGATATTAAGCACATGGGATTATGATACGGGCGGTGACTTCACTGTGATGTCAGTGATGGCTGCTCTGTGATGGCTCCACTGAATTGGCCTGTGGTGCCTGGAACGTTGTACGTGTGCTCTGTGGTTCTTTATTCCGTCTCACTATGTGTATCTACTACACTATAGCCTCAGGATCCTAGCTAAGCAGCACTGGGAATATTATTGGCACTCAGAGCTGAGCAATGGAATGATTAAAGGCAGGGAGGCACTGTCTTCCTTGGAAAGAATAACATTCCTAAAACCCTGTAACAGTTCAATTAAAACTCAGTGGGAGAGATAACTACATAAAAAAATTTGAAAAATGTAGCAACTGAAAAAGGAGAGTTTTATTTTTAACTGAGATTGTCTAAGGTGGGGATGGAAAATAGAAACAGGAAACTTAAGATAAAATTTTAAATTTAAAAATCTGGACAAATGAGAGTATGAATTAGCCAGAGAGCTGTGCGTGTGTGAAAACGTTGATGTGGTGTGTTACCATGCCAGTGCAGTGTGCCATTGTACACCTTGTTTACTGTCATAAACTAAAAATTGGTGGTCTGGAGACTTGAAGACATTCTTCCCTTAACAGAAGGGTTGATATAGGGCCATGTAATTAACGTTTCCCTAAATGAAATACCTATCTTGGGAGAGCAGGAAGTATGAGGTCGCTTAAGGAAGAAAAACAGAAGTCAAAATAATGACTGTTTGCAAAGCCCTTTTACACATAACTTCATTTATACCACACAACAACTTGGTGGTACAGTGGTTAAACGCTTGGCTGCTAACCCAAAGGTCGGTAGTTCAAACCCCACCAGCCACTCTGTCCTATAGGGTCGCTTTTAGACATAATCGACTCGACGGCAGCAGGTTTACTAGCCCTGAGAGGTTGTGATTATTACTCTCCTTCCATGGATGAGGAAACCCTGTTAGAGTAGTGGGTAAGTGCTACAGCTGCTAACCATAAAGGTAAGCAGTTCGAATCCACCACAGGCACTCCTTGGAAACCCAATGGGGCAGTTCTACTCTGTCCTTTAGGGTCAAAATGATTTGGAATCAACTCTAAGGCAACAGGTTTGTTTTTTTGGTTTTTCCATTGATGAAGAAATGGTAGCTTTGAGAGATCAAGTAGAAGGTCACATCCTACTAAGAGAAGTCAGTGATTTACACTCAGGTCTTTTGACCTAAATCTATCACTACATGAACCACTGTTATCATTTACGCTATTTATTCAGATAAATCTAGAGTTTTATAATTACTCTCATTGACTGGCTTCATAATAAGTAAGTCTTGCCCAATTTTTAATGTTTTTCTAATAAAGTAGAGTAAAATACCTGATTTTCCCTTTCGTTAGTGCACTTATAAACAGGGAATAGAGGAGTGGTGGTGGTGCTGGTGGTTAGGTGCCATCGAGTCGGTTCCCACTCACAGCAATCCCACGTACAACAGAACAAAGCGCTGCCCCGTCTTGCACCATCCTAGTGATTGTCGTCACGCTCGAGTCCATTGCTGCAGCCGCTGTGTCAGTCCTTCACACTGAATGGTGGTTGCAACGTAGGAGACTAACCTGTAAGAAATAAAGCTCAGTTAAGAGACGACTCCTCCCATAAATGACCCAAGGGCAGAATGAGAAACTTGAGTGCTCTGCTTTCACCAATGTTGTGGTTGTTAGTTGCCAGAGTGACCCTGCAGAGGCAGATTGGCCGGCCTATCTTCCAAGTCAGCTCTGGGTGGATTTCAGGCAGTAGCTGAGTGCTTAACTGTTTGTACCACCGTGGAATTCCTAGTTACGACAGGTGCACCATAGTGATGTACTGTGTAATGGAATAGCGGTTAACCTGTCCACGTTGATATAGGAAGCACTGGTGGTGTAGCGGTTAAGAGCTATGACTGCTAACCAAAAGGTAGGCAGTTCGAATCCACCAGGCATTCCTTGGAAACTATGGGGCAGTTCTACTCTGCGGTCTAGGGTCCCTATGAATCGGAATCGACTCGACGGCAACAAGCTTGGCTAGGCTTTGCTCTGGTGATATAACAACAAGGGAGACTGCATGAGGGTTACAAGGTAAACTTTTATACTCTTCGCAAATTTTCTGTAAATCTAAAACTATTCCAAATTAAGAAAAAAATTATTTATTTTTTTAAGCAATATCGACATTTTATTATAACTTAAAATATAACATAATCATAATATTAAAACAAATTATCAACGTATAAAATAAACGGGACATCACTCCTTAATATATTAGATTTAATACAGGCTCAGTGTAAGTTAACTCCCAGTGTTCCGAGAAACGCTTTTTTTGAAAGGAGAAATCTCTTTTCTGGCTGGAGCTGAATTGAAGGGTCACAAGGTGGAGCACAGACTCAGCACACCTCAGAGTCACCGGGAAGGCTTGTTAAAGCACGGACCGTTGGCCCCAGCCCCAGCATTTTTTATTTCGTGTGTTTGGGATGGTGCCCAAGAGTTTATATTTCTAATAAACCCCCAGTGGTAAAGGTGATGCCCCCTGGGATGACACGTTGAGAGCCACTGGTGTAGCAGAATGACTTTGGAGTCAGAAGGACCTGCTCAAATCCTGTATCTGCCACTTTTTAGATGAGTGACCTTAAAATAGCAGTGTATTTGAGGTGTAGGTCTCCTCATCTGAAAATCTGGGTAGTGGTATCTACCTCCTAGACGTGTTTGGAAAAAGGAGTCCGTATATGGACAATGCCTGATAATACAGTAAAAGCTCAAAAATTTTATTTTTCTTTTCTATCCAGCCACTCTCTGAAAGGAAAGAGAAGGAAAGAAAAAGCCCAGATGGAGAAAGACTTTCCATCTGTTCCGATCCATATTTTAGGAGTTACACTCTGGATTACGGTAGAGAAGAAGAAACAATTTCAGTAAACATCTCCCAGGTTGTCCCAAGGTGAATCCAGCAGGAATCCCTGTGGGGAAAGCCACAGGTTCTATTGACTATGACTTTTAACGTCAGCTTGAAAGGCTGTCTCACACCTGGCTCTTTCCCAAGGCTTGTAGAACACTAGTAAGCTTGAAAATCTAGGGCCGGAACTAGGTGAAGTGACATTCTGAGTGTTCACGAGTAATGCTTTCCTCTTGGACTAGGAAAAACCGTGGGCAGAGGTGCTTTTATTAGCTATCAGCATGGTCTCATGCTCTAAGTCACTAGATCTTTCTGGGGAGGGAAACCGCTCTGTCCCTCCAGCACTAAACATTATTATGAAAATTCAAATGAATGCTTATCTAGTGTTAATGGCTGCAAGAATACTGGAGAACGGCAGCTTTTTCCAGGAACATTAACTAATACTCCTTGTCAAATGGGACTACTTTTTCTGAAGGGCTAGGCTCAATATGATCCCCTAGACTGATGTTTTTGAAAAAACCGCTGCCTTAGTGGAACTCAGCTTTCTTACCTATAAAACACAGAATTTGGGCTACTGCCTATGTCACCTCTAGAGTGCTGTGATTTTTTTTACTTTCTTATTTTTCTCACTTTTGCCATTCTTCTCTTCTTTGGTATAGGATGAAATACTGTATACTTACACGTCTTGTTTAGGTTCTGTGGGTTCTCCATGGGAAAGGAATTCCAAATTAAAAATATAAAAATTGACGCGTACCATAATGGAAAGTACAAATGGTCTGCAAAGAAGCAGTCACAATAAACATTTGTCCACATGCACACACACACACCTCTGTAGCACTTTTAGAATGCAAATCATCCCAGTTTTCTTCATCTATAAACTCAAATCATTCCAATTCTTGATATTTTCTTCACCAAAAATCAGCGTACTGTACAGTGATTGTTGTTGTTAACTGCCATCAAGTCAATTCCGACTCATGGCAACCCCATGTGTGTGGAATAGAAATGCTCCATAGAGTTCTCAAGGCTGCGATCTTTCAGAAGCAGATTGCCAGGCCTGTCTTCCCAGTGTGGTGATTACCAAACTAAAAATAATCATTTTGCCCACAAATACGTCTTGAATTCAGATATCAAGGGGAGGGGGTAACATCATCCACTGTGTTACAGCAGTCTTGTCCTTCCAGTAACCCTGTGCTCCGCTTTTGATAGTTCTCTTATACTTAGAAAGTGTGTAACTAAAAAGTTTTCCTCGTCTCAGCTTTAAGACACATGAGAACATCCGTAATTATCTGAAAACAAGCATTCTGATACTAGCAACTTTTCATTCTATCCCTGTGATTGTCAGCGGGACAGACATTATGTCTACTTAGCAGTCACTAGTCATTCTGCCAGGTTCAACAGATTACAGAGAGGATCCTAGGCTAATGTCAAAGGTGCCTGTAATAAAAACAGAATGTTCTGGGTCTTGTTCCTCTCGTTCTCCCTTGCAAAGGTTTTGTAAGCAATAATTCAGTGGAAGGGGTCTAAGAGCATCATGTATGGAGGGACTTGGGCTGGAAGAAGACAACGGTTTTGTGAAGAACTTTTCATGAAAAATGCTAAAATTTTTAGGACTCTGTCAATCTTTTTTTTTTTTTTTACCTCCACCCACCAATGAATTCTTTTCTTGCCAATTTTTATTGACTGATCTTCAAAATAGGCAAATTATGTTATTGCCTACATATTATATGTTTCAAGTTCCCAAATCTCTTTGAATATCTCTATGTCTGAAATTTCATGATAATCTTGTTCTTTCAATCTTGGAGGCTTTTCAGTGTTCAAGGGCACTCTGTGCATTGAAGATAATTGTAAGAGTTTGAATTGTTATAGTCGGCTCCTTTAATTAAACTTGCCTTTCATTGAGAAAGCAAGAGAATAGCGCATTGGGCTAAGTATGGGAGTGAGAGGCGAACAAACCCACCCAAGAGGGAGCCCAGGGGTCAAGGACTGATATGACTTCCACAGTTAGATTTACCCTGCAGGCCCTGTGTTTCCATCTGGCTGTATATAAGTCTGTTCTTGTTGAAATGTCGTCTATATCTTGGCCTCGAGAAAGTGTGGATTCCCACTAACTTGAGCACACATTCTACTCCCCCCATTTCCTAGCCATGTTGTCTTGTGGGTTTAACTCAAGTCTACCAGTCAATATGCTGTTCCTAGAACAGTATCTGTTTTTAACTCATAAGATTGTTGTGAGGAGTAAATGAGGCCATATGCGGAAAATACTGGAATGGAATTTAAAACAATGGAATTAAAACAAAAAACGGTTAGCTTCCTTTCCCATCACCTTTTAGCTCTGAGTTTAAATACCTTTTTTTTTCCCCTGAAGGATGATTGTCCATTCTTTCTTATTGATTGAAATAAGATCCTTTAAAATATTTCCTGAAATTATATATGCAAACTCTTCCCTAATGGAAAAGCTTCTATAAATAAATAAAAAGCAATACTTCTCTTCCCTTGAATCACTGCAAAAGAGTTGGTTCTTGGTTATCTATTTTCAACGAGCTGCAGTCAGATCCAATATTTACCATCACCAACATCAGTAGCGGTAACATCATTAACGCTGAGAATGCGAAATGTGTAGGACACTCCCATTGGTGCCATGATACCAACAGATATGTGTAGGACATTCCCACTGGTGCCATGATACCAACAGATATGTGTAGGACACTCCCACTGGTGCCATGATACCAACAGATATGTGTAGGACACTCCCACTGGTGCCATGATACCAACAGATATGTGTAGGACACTCCCATTGGTGCCATGATACCAACAGATAGGAGGCAAGCTTCCTCCCTCAATAGTGAGAAGCAAGGAGAAGATACACTGATAAAATGCCTAATATGTGCCAAGCATGCTACTATGACATTTTATCACAGCCTTTTCATAATACCTTTGGGAGATTGTTTCTATTTTAAGATGTATAAACTTAAGTTCTGAAAGATTAATTAATTTGTCCTGAATCCCATAAGTAATTATCAGAAACAAATTGAAATTCAAGTCTGAGATCCAGGCTGTTTTTCATTGTATCCTGCTGCCTCCCAGGGACTGTATTAAAGGTTCTCCAATACATCAGAAGAGATGAGAGCTAAATGTGGGGTTAAAGTAGGAAAGCATTCTAGGAGAGAAAGGAAGTAATACGCATTGGTTTGGAGGGATATATACATTAAGAATTCTAAAACAAATTTATATTTGATTAGAGGATCTCTTTATTTCTTTAAACACAGGCACATGTATCAGAAACATGAATTTGTATTTGCGGAATATGTACCATTTGACTGTGGGGAGGATGACCCAAAATGTGTTGTGTCAGAGAAGAGACTGCTAAAACTTCAGTCTGTGATGGGGTAAGTCACATGGACATGAGAGCAGCTTGTCCATAGCACAATTCCAACTATCCCTCTTGGTTTGCCATAAAAACCTACCTTAGTGGCACCCCTAGTCTTATCAGCTCTTATCAGTAGGAGTCTCTGGGTAGCACAAATGGCTATGCATTTGGCTACTAACCAAAAGGTTGGTGGTTGGAATGCACCCCGGAGTGCCTCGGAAGAAGGTCCTGGCTATCTACTTCAGAAAAATCACAGCCATTGAAAACCTTATGGAGCACAGTTCTACTCTGAAATACATGGGTTTGCCACGAGTCAGAGTTGACTCCAGGGTGACCGTTTTTTTTTTTCTTATCAATAATGCATGCAGCTTTCTTATCTTCCTATCAACAAATGTATTAGTAAATAGTTGACAAGGTCTCCCTACACTATATGGAAAAATGGCTCCCAAGGTCCATGATTTTAACTCTCCAAATCATTTTACGTATCTTGTCCTAAGCTGCTTCAGTTGTAAAATAGAACTAATCACACCTCATCTGCCTAAGGGCATTAGGTTCCTGTATGCTACTTAGTGTCACGTTGCTAAATCCATGCTCTGTGATGTAAGACATATATATACATATATTTGTATACAATGCTTTAAGTTAAATCATAAAGATATGGAGAAACATTTATACAGATGTCTCAGGAAAAAAAAAAATCAAGTGGGGAACTTCCCAGGGATTTACTGGTATTGAGGGACTGGCCTACAATAAACATGAGATTTTAGAAGGCATGAAGCAGATTTGGGTGGGGATGAAGCAGGAACAACGAGGTGGTGGAGGTCTGTGCAGTCTGCAATGCTATCCCTCATCCCTTTTCCATACATAGTTGTACTTTTATATACCAGGCTAAAGAAAACGCCGAGTAAGATTGAATTTCTGAGAGTGGAAATTGATGAAAAGTTAGCTCTTTAGAGCCAGGATTGCCGTGTGGTGGAAATGGGATAGCACTCACTGTGGAAGGACAGGCATGGGAACGATGGTAAGACCGAATCTTTTGCTTACACATATGGGCTACAGGGCAGTGTCTTTTAATATGAAATGAAGATCGCCCAGCTATGCCTCAGATATTTTGGGGCATTTGTATAGGATCTTCGAAATAAGACATACAGTACTGCCTTGCTTTGGACTATGTAATCACTCTCAATCTGAGGTGAGAGTCTTCCCTTCTCGTAACTACGGGAGGCACATATTATTCCAGTGAATGGAGAAAGACCCTTCCCGGAGAGTAACCAAACCACACTAAACCGAACCCATTGCTGCAGAGTAGATTCCGACTCATAGTGACCCTACAGGACAGAGTAGAACTGTCCTAGGGGGTTTCCAAGGAGCGGCTGGTGAATTCGAACTGCCAGCTTTTTAGTTAGCAGCCAAGCTCTTAACCACAACATCACCAGGGAATAAAAAAAAATACAGGTCCTTAAATTACCACCTCAGGCCAGTAAGGTTGTGGCATTTCAAACTTTGTGAAGATTCAGCATCAATTACTGGAAAACTCAGACAGTCCTGAACATTTACGGCATTTTCAGAGCTTCCTGGGACAATCAAGGGTAAGAACTAATCAGCTTCAACTTGAAGGAAGTCCTGAATCCGGCTTCAACGACTGTCGCTGTTCTTAGGTACCGCCCAGTTGGTTCCGACTCATCGTGACCCTCTGTGCAACAAAATGAAACGCTGCCTGGTCCTGTACCATCCTCAGAGTCGTTGCCATATTTGAGCCCATTGTTGCAGCCACTGTGTCAATTCATCTCGCTGTGGGTCTTCCACTTTTTCATCGGCATACAGTCCCTTACAGAAACTGGAGTCTTCTCTGGCACTGAAAGGGACTTCTGTGAAAAATAAGTCAGTTATGTGTGACATGCAAAAGGATTCCTCAGCGCCTTGGCTGTTCCGGGGGACTGGAAGCATTCGTCTTACCACGGAAGAAGGCAGTTAAGTAAGCCAAAGCCTGGGGTGCTTGTGAAGAAGGTACGGAAAAGTACGAATTTGAATTGTGCTTAAACTTGGTCTGACTTGGAAGCGAGCCTTGAAGACAGAGGTGTGATGGCAATAACAGCAGCTAGACATCCATCCAGCATTACGTAGATCCGAGTTGAGCAATCACCGTGCTAGCTCAAAGCCGCCAACACCTGCATCTCTGCGGTGGGCTGTCTCCTCTGGAAAGTTCTGACATGGGAGTAGTAGCTGGGGTTTGCATCATGCCTCTGGTCTCACACCAACAGCAACAAGAAAAAGCCTACATACCTTTTGAAGGAAAATTTGCATCAAGCTACACTACAGTTTGGAAAATTGATCAGAGCAAATCACCACTGGAGTCATTTTTCAGGAGAAACTCACACTTTTTTTTTTTTAACATAGCTAATGGATTTCCCTTCCTTCCCTGTTCTTACTGTTTGTGAATCTAATTCAGAAGAATGGAGAGAGATGCTTATCATTCATAGCTTTCAGGAAATTAACTGAATATGGGATTAAAAGCGTAGGCACCAGTGAAGCTTAGGGCTACCACAATGGATGCCAGTGTATATCAGGTCCCCAATACCACAACCCTGACCAACAAGGTCCTGAAGAGAGAAAATAAGTAAATACTCCAAGTTTTCGTCAGAACGTACCCCAAGATTTAGCCAGGGGCTCATTTAGAACCAATCCCACTAATCTGCTTTAAAATTCAAGAGCCTGATCCCAAGCATGACAAATGTGACTATTCACGTAACCATCTATAAGAAAGCAGGACCTAATTCTTATCGGCTATATTCAGGAGGAAGATGTAAATGTATGCACTCACACACTCACACACTCACACACACACACCCACTCATACACACATACACACATACATCTGCATAGCTTCTCAGGACTCAAGACTCTGGTGAGTTACAAATGCCCAACCTCCTATCTGTCTTTTGGCAGACTGCATCCACCTGAAGAATGTTATTCTGAATTTTCTGTTTGTTTGTTTAGAAATTAATGAAGACAAGAGTTCAGGGCAGGGTCAGAGTGACGATGTCGTCCAGTGTCAGGGAAAAGCAGTCAGTGTGTACGCTATCTCCGTCTGAGTCAGCACGAGTGGAGCTACGGAGAAATGATGGAAACCCAGCATTTGTTAACTTGAGCTAGCTATTGGGTGGCCCTGGTGTCCGAGAAGGTAGAGTGGGAAGAAAATGAGTTTGGATTGAGCAAATCTTGTTCCAAGTCACTGGCCTTCACTGCTGCTTTTGAACTTTGGAAAATCATTTAGTCTCAGTCAGTCTTGACCCCCTTAAGTTTATAATGACTGTACCAATAATACCTGGCTGACCCACCTCCCAGGTCATTTTAAGAGTGCAATAGATACTGTCTGGGAAGACACTGTTTAAATTCAAAACATGTTTGCAAATATTAGCTATTATTATTTATTTGGCTCAATTTCATTACTAAGGAGATTTGGAAATTGTTCACATTTATTTTGTCATTCTAAACACTGACATGTGAGTGGTTGCCAGTTTGGTTTTTATTGTGGCAGCCGATGAGAATAACAAATTTAGATCAGCTTATAAAGAGTAAACTGCTACAGATTGTCATTATTTTAAATGAGGAAAAATTTCAATTAGAGGGGTTCCCTAGAGGTCAAACAGCACAATCCTTCTAACATACAGGTGAACAGAGAGAAACCCAGAAAGGGGAGCTGTTTTCCCAGGTTCACTCAATCAACATTAAGTCCTTACCATGTGCTTGGTATCTTATCAGGCACGGAGTAAGATGGCAGCTAACGTTTCTATTGTCCTCTCCACTTAGATTGTGCCTTTGCTGGCAACACCTCACTTTACCCTCACAATAGCCTTGATTAGGGGTTTGACAATCTCTGTATCTAAGAAAGTGGGGCTTGGAGACCGTAAGTGATTTATTCAATACACAGTTTGGATTGGTGTGCAGGTTACCGGACTATGGTGTTTCTCAAGGGTTGCGGGAACCTGCAGGTTTTAAATAGCTATAGTGTGTATGTGTGGGTGTGTGTGAAAATGCCTAAGAAATTGAAAGAAAAACTCCGGTAAACATTGTTATAAAATATCCTCCTTCAAAATATCAAAAATCCTAATTGTTTAAGAAAACCTTCCAGATGGGCAATTGAAGCAGAGATTTCAAATATAGAGAAAGGGCTTTTTAAGCCGGTCCCCGTACTACTGTTTCCAGGTGATCGCACGATCACTCCAGTTGTATGCAGGTTTTGTGTGCATGTTTGCTAATTTTTCGAGGAGAGGAGCCATAGCCTCCAAAATGTTAAACTCCTATTGATATAAAGAATTGTGTAGATAGTATAGAAATGAAGCCAGCAATGAAGTTGATCTCATCTTGTTGTAAAATGCTAAACTTATTTAGAAAGACTGAAACAACCAGAACTTCTGCAAACAATGCACGCCGCTGTTGGTGAGGGTGCAGGCTAGGACAGCATCAAAGAGAATTACTGCTTTTCTCCTGCACCCTCACAGTTTGTTATTTAATCCCTCTTGCCTGCCAGGACAAGAATTTCCGTTATCACAATTGTAGAGCTTGGTACAGTCTAGCTTTAAATGTCAAAGTGACTGAGTTTCCATCACTTTTATTAGGAAATGGCTCTCCCACCTGGATACCATGCTGTGAAAACACAGTCATGAGGGTGTGAGGTTTGCTTCCTGGGTTTTACCAAGGGCGCCGAGAAGCTCCTGTTAACTGTCACATGTTACATTTTAACCTCTGGTGCCACTCCGTCAGTTATGTTTGAGCCACGGGGAAGTGGTGTGTGTGTGGGGGGGGACTGTGCAATTCCACGGCACAGAGAAGCAGTGCCACCGTGAAGGCAGGATGCCTTGGGAAGAACATGAGGCCCAACATGGAAAAAACAGTCAGCAGCAGTGTCTTCAGCCGCACAGCCCTCTGATACACTTACAGATGCATCCTCTTCTTTCCCTTTTCCCATGTAGTTCTTTTCCTCGCCCTTTCGATGCTTAAGACACTTTGATGTCTGTCTTCCGAGCTTGCGTCTCTCACTCAGTCTGGCCTCAGGAACCAGTCTCTCTTTTTGTCAATTATTTCACAGTTTCTTTGTATTTTCTAACCCTTTTCTACTATTTCCGGCTTCCAGCACGATAGCAGAGCCTTACCTTCAGACACATAAAGTCAACCCACCACTTGTCAAGTCAAGGTCGATCATGACGATCTCATGTGTGTCAGAGGAGAGCTATGTTCCGTAAGGTTTTAAATGGCAGATTTTTTGAAAGCGAGTCACTAGCCCTTCTTCTGAGGCACCTCTGGCCGAACTCAAATCTCCAACCTTTCGTCTAGCAGCTGAGCGTGTTAACCTTTGCTCCACCCAGGGCCTGCAGAGTGAACATAGGTGCCGATGAAATAAAGTAGCCCAACGTGTGGAAACTAAGAACAAATCTTGGAGTGACAATGTTGAATTTTACCTGAGCCCTGTGCTCCTGGGGAAACATCAGTAATAAAAAAATCTCCCTACGTTTTTGTGATCTAGGAAATGGCTTACTGCAAAGAAGCCTCCTTCCCTACAGGACTTGGTGACCCTCTTTGACCTAGGACAGGGCTAGACACACACTCTCCAATTTCCTGTCCTTTGTATCATGAAAGATTAGATGACTTTTTTGTCTCCACTGACCAATCTAGACAAAATGCCCGCTAACTAGACTTGACCGAACTGTGGTCAGAGTTCTCTTGTTCTCCCAGGCCCTTGAGCATTGGCCCATCCTTGAGCATTGGGATTTGGCACAGCCACCTAGATTTGGCTGACCTCAGGGACAAACATTCCCTGGCCAACTGTCTGATCACCCCACCACTCATCCCAGTCTACCAGGTTCTTTACAGGCTTGTGTTCGCAACCCTATAGAAGAAAAGATCTTTTCTCCCTGACCTGGTAGAAGCATTCTCCCTTTTGCAATATTAGCCATATTGGAGAAGTTCGTTGGAATAAAGTCTCTCTCACCTAGGTCTGGGTTTGTTTTTATTTGACAGGAGTTAGGGTTTAATTCTACTTCTGTAGCTCACTAGCTCTGTGACGTTAGATCCCCTTTGAGACGGATAATAAATAATTCCTAGCTGGGGTCTTGCTGCTCTTTTACCAGGTTTTCTTTTTAAGTTTTTTGGAAAAATGAGTCTGTATCTCTGTGTTTTACAGGACACCACTGAGATTACTTTCCGATTGGCTCATTTTTAGATTTCGCCTGCCCTGTTATTGGGAAGCTGGGCTATGTTCTTTCTGCTCGAGCAGCTTACTTTTGCCTTTTTCCCATTTGCTCAAATATCAGCTCAACAAACTGTTCACGCACAGGTAATTTATGTAGTTTTAAATCATATTACAATAAGGCAGCTACTAGACAACACCCTAAACAAAATATTTTTAAACTGAAGCACTTACTGATGAAGATCAAAGACCACAGCCTTACAACTCAACATAAAGAAGACAAAAATCCTCACAACTGGGCCAGTAAGCAACATCATGATAAACTGAGAGAAGATTGAAGTTGTCAAGGATTTTATTTTGTTGGATCCATAATCAACACCCATGGGAGCAGCAGTCAAGAAATCAAATGAGGAATTGCATTGGGTAAATCTTTTGCAAAGAACCTCTTTAAGTATTAAAGGCAAAGATGTCATCTTAAAGACTTAAGGTGTGCCTGACTCAAGCCATGGTGTTTTCAATAGTTCATATGCATACAAAAGTTGGACAATGAATAAAGAAGAGTGAAAATGAATTGATGCCTCTGAATTATGGTGTTGGCAAAGAATATTGAATATACCATGGACTGACAAAAGAATAAACAAGCCTGTCTTGGAAGAAGTACAGCCAAAATGCTCCTTGGAAGCAAGGAAGGCAAGACTGCGCCTCACATACTTTGGACATGTTGTCAGGAGGGATTAGTCCCTGGAGAAGGACGTCGTGCTTGGCAAAGTAGACAGTCAGTGAAAAAAAGGAAGGCCTTTGATGAGATGGATTGACACAGTGGCTGCAACAATGGGCTCAAGCATAACTATGATTGTGAGGATGGTGCAAGACCGAGCAGTATTTCTTTCTGTTGTATATAGGGTCACTAAAAGTTGGAATCACATTTTGTAATTTTTGAGTGTATAGATCGTACACATTTTTTTTAAGTTTATATTTCTATGTATTTATTTTTAGAGGATTTTTATGTTGACTGGGCAGGCAAGAAGGCTCTCAGCCCCATGGGGCCACGAGGTTTCCTGGGCTGCTCTGTTTATTGTGGCTGTGTCACGTTTGCTAGTCTGCCTGTTTGACTTGGTATCTTTCATCAAAAAAGGCAGGGGAGGGCCCTCTGGGAAGGAGAGCTTCTATTGCTGCTTATTGTTGGCAGGGCTTTCAATGGAACCTCCTTTCAGATGGTGCCTGATGTTGCCTGAGACATCCCCATTTAATTAGGGAGAAGAAATGAGTCTACCTGGTCTTTCTTTTGCTAGTTCTGGGGTTAGAAAATACCGGCTTCAGGTAGCCTTCTGTTGGGTGGGGGAGCGTCAGACACCCTGCCAATGTTCCGTTTCTCTGGACCTGGAGTTCCAAACCAGCTTGCCTTCTTATTACAGCCTTTCGTATATCTCCTTTGGTTGTCTATAGCACCATTTTCAAAGGTTTATTGTTGTGCTTAGCAAGGAGGAGTGAAGAAAAAATGTATCTATGCCATCTTTTCCAGATTGGAACTTTCTTACATTTTAGAATATTAATATTTTGTAATTATTAACTTTTTTCTGGCATGTATTAACCTAAATTAATGATATCTCTCAATTAGTTCACACTGTTTAGTTTGAAAATGCAATTGATATTAAAATATAATTTTTCCTTAAATATTGAAAACAAACATATCAGATTTGGCCTAAGATTCCCTTCAAAGTTCTCTGGTGATATCGTGATGTTCTTGATCTGTTTCTCAAGAAGCTCTTGCTTCAAATAATAATAATATTACATCTACGTTAGTAATAATAAATGATTGAGTGTGCTTGTGAATAGTATGTAATGCAAATTTACAGGACCCGTATAGATTTGCTCCTACTGTGTCATTGAGCAAATGTTGGATTTGTTGTTTCTCTAGAATTCTATGATTTCTTGAGTAATGCAATTTTCGCAGAAACAGCTTCTGTGAAAATAGGAAGATGAAAGGAATAACTAAACACGATTTTGATCCATCAATTGTTTGCTGTTGCATCTCTTTTTGGCATCACACTATAATGGAAGGACCATGGTATCAATAAGATACAGGTTCAAGTCAAACCTTGACTCAAATTGCTAGCTATTCAATCTCAGATAAATATTCAATCTCTTTGAATCTCAGGCTCCTCTTTTATAATTAAGGATGATACTATCTTTGTGTTAAATGAGATGTCAAATGTACCAGCTTAGTATCTGGAGGATAGTAAACATGAAATCATGTATGTGTTTATTACGTGCAATTTTGAGCCCTGTACTCTGTATAGGGAACATGATAAAATAATACATGACAATACACATTTTTTTCTACCCTTATACAACTTACAGACTAGAAAGAATATGTATTAGTGTGGTGCGATGGATCACTTTTGTGTAGCTTTTCTCTTCATGGTTTGTTTACTTCCACCCAAGAGATTGGGTGTGACTGTGTGAATATGGTAACTGTGGCCCACCAAAGGGATTGGTCAGTTTTGCCATCCTGTGGGGCTTGAAATGAGCCATCCCAGAAGTGGGAGAGAGAGGATCCCACCACCTCCAGGGAAGAACTCCCAGGATCCGGCACATTCTTTGGAACCAGAATCCCTGCGCTGAGAAGCTCCTGGAACCAGAAGACAGGGGGAGAGAGACCTGTAACACTGAAGGCAGCGAGACCCAGCAGCAGAGACCTGGCTGTAGGAGACAGTGTGGTGGGAGAAAGCTGAGTGCCTTAGGGCAGAGGCCGAGTGCCAAGGAGAGACATGCCTAAGAACATGACTGGGAAGAGGCTGTCCTGATGGAAGAACTGTACCTGAGTGTTCCTGAGCCTGAATTATAACTGTTACTTCCCTAATTAACCCCATAATCATGAGTATTGAATGTGAGTTCTGTGTGGCCATTGCAATGAATTATCAAACCCAGCAGAGAAGTAGAGCATGCCATAGGAGAGATGATAAGCGTCAGAATTGGTAAAGATGGAGGAGAGAGAAGGCATGTCTGACCTCTGTGTCATAGGAATAAGCCTTTGGCTGTTGATCTTGATTCTTCTTCTCCCTGGTGAAGTTAGAGGGGGTCAGACGCCACCCCCACCCCATTTTTACAGTTCGTGTATGTTAGAGATTGAATTGTGTCCCTCAAAAATGTGTCTCAACTTGGCTAGGCCATGATTCCCATATTGTGTGGTTGTCCTCCATTTTGTGATCTGACGTAATTACCTACATGTTGTAAATCCTAACCTCTATGATGTTAATGAGGCAGAATTAGAAGCAGTTGTGTTAATGAGGCAGGACACAATCTACAGGATTAGGTTCTATTTTGTGTCAATCTTTTTTGAGATATAAAAGAGAGAAGTGAGCAAAGAGGAGAGGGACCTCCTACCACCAAGAAAGAAGAGGTGGAAGTGGAGCACATTCTTTAGCCCCAGGGTCCCTGCACTGAGAAGCACCTAGACCCAGGGGAAGATTGGTGGCAAGGACCTTCCTCCAGAGTTGACAGAGAGAGAAAGCCTTTCCCTGAAGCTGGCGGAATTTGGACTTCTAGCCTCCTTAACTGTGAGAGAATAAATTTCTTTTTGTTAAAGCTGTCAACTTGTGGTATTTCTGTTATAGCAGCACTAGATAACTAAGACAGTATATAAGTAATTACAATATGTGCTATGATAGGAGAATTGCTAAGATTGCGGGAATACATAAAAGGGCATAATGAGATCTTGGTGTGGCCTTTCCCAGCCACCCCAACCTTTCTCTTCCAAATTGCGCTTTCACTGAACGAGCATCTCCTTCTCCACGACACAGTACTTTCAGTACTCTCTTCCCAAAGCATGAACACAGTCAGCAACGAACCCCCTTAACTTCATAACAAAATAACAAAAACAGGAGTTGGAAATTGGAGAGAAAACTAGCAGGAGAAGGAATTAATACTTTGCAAAGAGGCTCAAAAAGAAGGAGCAGCAGCAGAAGAAAAAGTACAAAAAGCAAATAAAGATAAAATGTCAAAGAAAAACAGAATCTAGCAAAGATGAAAAAGGAGATGAAGAAAAAGAAAAGAAAAATATAAACGGACTAGACAGAAACACTTAGATTTCCTTCTCATATGTTTTTGATAAAATTCTTATATAATAAATTGTGTTTTCTAGAAACCAACACTGTTGGATATAAGTCACCCCACCCGAGACTTTGTACTTGCTTCCCTATTTCCAGAGAACACAGAGTTGAATAGCTAATGAGCGCTGTGGAGAACTAAAGAGATCCAGGTTCCATCCCAGCAGGGCTATTAATTTGCTCAGTGACCCTTCAAGAACCTAAGCTTTCTACCTTTTCAAATTGATCTATTAATGAGAATCAAAGATGATAACTGTTAAGACAAATTTTTTAAAAGTATCAAGTGAATTTTAATATTTACCAATGCATGTAAGGATATCTAGCGGGAGAGAGCCTCTCCTTCTTTACTTTTCCTTCCCCTGATTTATCAGTTTGTTACAGGGGTTTGGACTTTTACATCAAATCTCAAGAAGCTGCATTATCTTTATTTATTCCTGTTGACATGGCTTCCTGTTATCTGTCTTCTAAGTTTTCTGACAGTAAACATTTATTTGTTTCCATTTACCTTTTACAAATAGAAATTTGATTTCTTCCTTTTGACTCACAGCTAACATAGCTACAGTTGCTCAAATTGTACTGCTTTAGGTTTGGTATGAAGCCTAATTACTCTATTGAAGATTATTAAAGACCCTCTTCTAGGTAGTAGTAATGCCAACCATTTATTGAGTGCTTACTATGTGCCAGGAATTATCAATACGTATGGTCTCATTTCATGCTCACGATAATCTTAGGAGATAAATATTTTTATTTTCCTTTTCTCTTAATCTCATATGTAAATACAAAGAAATTAAAACTTAAACAGATGAAGTTCTTACCACCAGCAGATGGTGAAGTCAGACTTTGGACTCAGCTTGTCTAATTCCAGAACTTAAGCTCTGTCTCACTCTGCTCTGCTGCAGATGGAGACATACTCATACGTGTCTTACTGAAAAGGAAGAATGAGCAGAGATAAAGGTATCAAGAGAAAGCAACTTACTGAGATTTCCAAAGATTTGAAGTTATAAATGAAAACTTTCACAGCAAGGAAGAAAACTCCAAATGATAGGACTGCTTTACTTTGTACAATACTCCTGTCAGTGTAGAACTGAAATCATGGTTTAGTTTCAATGGAGAAATTAGCCCATTGCTATAGAGTCAATTCCAACTCATAGTGACACTGTAGGGCAAAGTAGAGCTGCCCCATGGGGTTTCCAAGGAGTGGCTGGTGGATTCAAACTGCCAACCTTTTGGTTAGCAGTTGAGCTCTTAACCACTGTGCAATGGAAAAATAGTCATTGCTTGTTATCCAGAACTTTTTAACTTTCTCAGAGTAATAGGAGCTACCACAACCCTTGAGGAAACTCTCTAGTCCCGTAAATCTCTGCACATTTGGGCAAGAAATTCTCAGTGTTACTTATCCAACGTGTGAATTCAAATCTTACTTTTCCTCATGTTTTAAATAGTTTAAGGGTTATTCTCAAGTATTAATATCATGGTATTATGTTTAAGGTCCACACTTTGTTAGACCACTGTTTTAAGTGGCCCTAAATCTCTTTCCCTTCCAATCCTACTACTTACATGAAATCATATTTCAGTTTCAGCTATCCTTGTGCACAGAATTTGTTGTATAACAACAGCATTATCTGAACATAGAGATCTGGTTGCTGAATTTTTCCAGTAAAGAGTCACTATTTAATACCAATAATTCCACATAAAACTATTTATTTATATTGTGTGCTTCATCTCTTTAGTTAGTGATACTTTATTAAAGGTTGTTTACCATGTACATCCATTGGGTTAGTTTGTGAAATATATAAAAAAAAGTGGAAGATCCTACCCCATCCATGATTATATTAAAATGAACAAGACTTACATTAGAATGAACAAGACCATATATTTCAAGAAGCGAAGGGCATGGAAAAGATGACTAGAATATGCTTTGTACTCTAGAACTGAGAAAGGAAAAGAAAGATTATGTTAGTACTCCCTTTTGGTTCTATCCCTGGTATGGGTTGCCATCTGTAAGTGGAATGAAGTGCAAGTAATTTTAAGAGGGATTGCAACAACAGGAGAGGAAAATAAAAAGAATAAACAAGCTGTGATCAGGTCGGGGACATAAAGATCCACCCTCACCCAAAACAGAACTTGTTAGCTCTGCTGCTAACCAAAAGGTCAGCAGTTTGAATCTACCAGCTGCTCTTTGGAAACCCTATGGGGCAGTTCTACTCTGCCGTGTACGGTCACTATGGGTGAGAATCAACTTGATGACAATGAGTTTTACGCTGAGCAAATAATCTAGTGAAGCTGGATTCTATGAAGAAGAAGGGGGCATCAGGATTGGAGGAAACGTCATTAACAATCTGGGATATGCAGATGACACCTTTCTTGCTGAAAGAGGACTTGAAGCACTTACTGATGAAAATCAAAGACTATAGCCTTCAGTATGGGTTACACCTCAATATAAAGAAAACAAAAATCCTCAGAACTGAATCTGTAAGCAACATCACGATAAAAGATGTAAATATTGAAGTTGTCAAGGATTTCATTTTACTTGGGTTCCCAATCAATGCCCATGGAAGCAAGAGTCAAGAAATCAAACAAGGAATTGCACTGGGCAAATCTTGTGCAAAAGACCTCTGTAAAGTATTAAAAAACAAAGATATCACTTTGAGGAATAGGGGCACCTGACCCATGTCACATTATTTTCAGTCACCTCATATGCATGTGAAAGTAGGACAATGACTAAGGAAGATCAAAGAAGAATTGATGCATTTGAATTAAGGTCGTGGCAAAGAATATTGAATTTACCATGGACTGACAGAAGAATGAACAAATCTGTGTTAGAAGGAGCATAAACAGAATCTTTCTTAGAAGGGAGGATGATGAGACTTTTTTTTAAGTACTTTGGACACGTTATCAGGAGGGAAAAGTCCCTAGAGAAGGACATCACGCTTGGTAAAGCAAAGAGTCAGCGAAAAAGAGGAAGACCTTCAATGAAATGCATTGACACAGTGGCTGCTACAATGGACTCAAACATAGCAATGATTGTGAGGATGGAGCAAGACTGGGGAGTGCTTCCTCCTGATGGCCACAAGGTTGATGCGAGTCAGAACTGATTCGACAGCACCGAACAACATCAGCAGTATACAAAGACCTTAAGAAAACAAATATGAATCTTACATGAGTGTCTTATCTAAGGGCAAGAAATCGGTGATCTTTAGCCATCATTTTCGAGTATGTTAGTATATTTAAGGAAGATTTCAAAGCAGATAAAAAAGCTTCAAAGACATTTCACCTCTGTGTGGAATGTTAACTGATGAGGAAGGTTACCCTTGAGTTATATTTTTATTTTTGAGGAAGTTGGGTTGTATGAGAAGTGACTGTCTTCAATGTCCTGTAACCCTGAGGAGCTAAAAGGAGTTCACTGATGTAAAAGATGGACTGATGGTGAGTCTGAGTGAAAATCTTAAAGAAGAGTTAACTACACGGATGTTTATGTTAGCGTCGTTACTGATTTTATCAGGGCCCTTGCTGTGAAGTTACTGTAGACTTATGAATATTTTGCTCCTACCTTTATTTTCCCATAAGCCCTGTGGTTTTTAGTCCATGATTTTGCAGAATATGACATTTTTGAGAATGCAGATGTAATGTTATAATAGAAATACCTCATGGTATATTTTTTACATTCTTGTGGATAAATATAATTCTTACTTACAAAAGTCTCAGTTTTTACTGATGTTTAAATAATTTGGAAGTCCAATTCTATTTTGCATTAATTTTTTACTCCTTGGGACATTGTGAGTTTAGGTGTCCCTTCTCTCACATGTATGTGCATAGAAACAAGACCAGGACTGGGATCAGTGAACTCGGGCTCTTGGGAAGCATTGACGAGCAGACAGGAGAGAAGGAGCTGGCAGGAAGTCAGAATGAGTGCCGGAGTTTTCAGTGTTTTCCAGCCAATTGCACAGTCAGGTCCTGGTCGTGCAAGAACCTTCAAACGGAACCAACAGAAACACCCTCTCTCTTACGGTTCCACCAGATGTTATATAAAAAGAGTTTTTACTTATTATTATTTTTAAGTATGGCTTCCTTTATCAATATTATTGTCTAGTTCATTGCTACTGTGCTGAACTTAAAGCAATTTTAGTTCCACTAAGTTATCCGTCATATCTAAATTAGCCTCTTAAAGGCCCAGCAATTCAGACATACCACTTCAGCTCAGGCTGTAGAAATCCACTCCTCGGTTAGACATTGACAATGAGGATGGCAGGGCTGTGTGAAAAAACAAAGACGGTGAGGGGAGAAGGCAGGTAGAAATGTAGCCGGTAGCAGTGGAGAATTGCCAAAACTATATTTTTTAGTTTGATACTAGTATTTACCTTCCTTGCAAATATTCTAATCACTAGGCATTTGATTGATAAAAGTGCAATTTCAAATGCAGAGGTAGAAATGTATAACCATTGAAAATATAAATAACACATTAGTTATAATCTTGCATTACAAAAATTTCAACCTGAGAGTCCTTTTGAAATTAGCCTTTTAATGTGTAAAATTCAGAAGTTCGTCTTTGACTGACTATAAATCAAAGTGCTGTGCTATTTCCAGATGAATTTGCTGCCATGGAAACATGTGAGGTCACCAGAAGAATTCCATCACTATGCAATATACAGGGTATGGTTTTACATCCCTTGCATAATAGGCAATAATGTCCAGCTTTGAATGGAAAAAGAGAATATTGTATACAAAAATGTGAATAGCAGGTATTCCTTGTTAATTATCTCAGTTTTATTTACAGATTCCTGATTTTCTGAAGGGAGAAAACATCTGAACATATGGCTATTGAGCTAAGGGCATTAAAATACTAATCCAATATTGATTTAATGCAGGTTTCTCAAAGGTTAAATATCCATTGCCTTCTGCATAAATAATGTGGAAAAGAATAAAATGCAAAATCCTACTTTATTAGAATCTGAACCTCTAAATTAGCTAAATTTAGAGACTATGGAAGAAATAGATCCAAATCTGTTAACTATTTAGGTTTGGCAAAAAGCCGCAAAACCAACTACACAAATACGGCAACTGCCTTTTCACTGTCGGCACACTCCCTGCATATCAGATTTTCGTTTCTCAGGTGCAAATGTTGCAGGGTTTTTCCTCCTTTTGTTCCAAAGAATTCAAGACTTTGATTCTCTTCATCTTGACATTTGGCCCACTGAGAAAATAGACAAAACCCCGAGACATCTCAGCCATCACATCAGGAGCTATTTGGATGAACCGATGCCTAAAAATGTCGTACTACTTGCCATCTTAATGATCACACAGAAAATCTGAAAACACAAAAGGGAAAGTTACATCTAGTTCCTGAGAGCCCTGGAAGGCACAGTGAAGAACTGAATCACCTTAAAAAGCTTTGAGTCACAGCTGCTCTGGGCTTTGAGCAAGGCCCTTTGCTCAGGAGGAGTTTATTTCCTGTTACCAGGAGGATGAGAATTTAGACACAAGAAAGCATATCACCATGATTTATCTCACCCAGGATCATTCAGGAATCAACCAAAATCTGAAGAACACTTATGTCATGTGTATGCCCTTTCCAGTCATATTTTGAAATATTTTCAAGATAATAATTTAATTTCCTTAAGAAGAATCCCTTGGTTCTTTCTATCTTTTACTTACGATTGCATCTGACAGATAGAAGCTCAGATATCAGATTATTATGTTGCTGCTTAGTTATTTGTCAAAATATATTTCTTCTTACCCTTCATATTACCTTTAAATTATACCATATGGTGTACAAGCAAAATAAAAATACCACGTATGAGAAAAGTTATAGAAACAAAGAAAAAACTTCCAATAACGCATAAGTCACATCCACACATTACAAAATTAACTTGTTAAAATATACAAATACATGTGTGTGAGTGTGTGTGTGTGTGTGTTCACCCATTCATGGACACATCTATACAAACTCTACTTGCAAGAAGCTAGAGCAAGAAGAAGTACAAAGAAAAAGTGAGACCATCTCGATAGACAGACAGACAGACAGATTTTGATGTTGTTAGGTGCCATCTAGTCAGTTGACTCATAGCAACCTCAAATACAACAACAGCAGGAAACACTGCCCAGTCCCGTACCACTCTCACAATCATTCTTATGCTTGAACCCATTGTTGAAACCACTGTGTCAACCCATCTCGTTGAGGGTCTTCCTCTTTTTCACTGACCCTCTACTTCACCACACATGATGTTCTTCTCCATGAACTGGTCCTTCCTGATAACGTGTCCAAAATACATGAGACAAAGTCTTGTCATCCTCACTTTCAGGAAGTACTCTGGCTCTATTTCTTCCAAGACAGACTTGTCCCTTCTTCTGGTAGCCCATAGAATATTCAATGGTCTTCACTGACACCATAATTCAAAGGCATCAATTCTTCTTTGGTCTTCCTTATTCATTGCCCAGCTTTCATATACATATGAGGTGGTTGGATATATCATAGTTTGGGTCAGGCACACCTTAGGCCTCAAAGTGACATTTTGCTTTTCAACACTTGAAAGAGGTCTTTTGCAGCAGATTTGCCCAATGCACTACCTCATTTGATTTCCTGACTGCTGCTTTCATAGACGTTGATTACAGATCCAAGTAAAATGAAATCCTTGACAATGTCGATCTTTTCTCTATTTATCACAATGTTGCTTATTGGTCCAGTTGTGAGGATTTTTGTTTTCTTTATGTTGAGGTGTAATCCATCCTGATGAACGTGATGCCATTCCTCTTCAATTTGTCATTCCCAGCATAGTGGACGATATAATTGTTTGATTCAGAATGACCAATACCAGTGCATTTCAACTTCCTAACGCCTGGGATACCTATCTTTATGGATTCAATTTCATTTTTGACAACTTCTAATTTCCCTAGATTCATACTTCATACATTCCACATTCTGATTATTGATGTTTGCAGCTGTTTATTCTCATTTTGAGATAGATATAAAACAAATAAACAAAAAAAAATTATTTTTATACCTGGAATGCCAGTTATGTTAGTTTTATAAAGACAAGCCCTGATATATTTTTTACAGCTCAAAATATCAGTGAGAAAATTAACAATAAAAATTTTAAATCCTCTACTGAATTTGAGAATGAAAGTCACTTAGGAATTACACTTTAATAAATATTCTTCCGTTGTGAAGCAATTGGTTCACCAAGTTAATTTTTATTGGTAAGAGTATTAGATCAACCTCTCTCTCTATATATATATATATACATACACACTCATACAGGAAAGTGGAGGAAATCCAGTTAATTCAGGAGAAACCCTGTGATGTTTGGGGTCTAGAAGTGAGTCCAAGGAATGAAGATTTGTTGCTGAAGTGGCAGAACTCCTCAACTATTTATTGAATATCTGCTTTGCCGTGAGAGTCGAATCATGAACCATACAGACATTAACCCTGTCTTCACAGAATTTGTAATCCAAGGAAATCAAGAAAATAAACATTGTATTACAGTATTTTTGGGGGGTTATAGGGTGATAAGCACGGGGATAGGGAAACTTTACTTTGCCATAGAAAGGCCATCTAATGTGATCTTTGAGAGTTTCTGAAAGCTTTCTGACATAAATTGTATCATAGTTGAAAACTGAGGGAAATTAGAGTTATCTACATGAAGTGAGCGAGAAGAAATTGAGGCAGAAGTATCAGCATGTGTACAGGTGAAGTGCAGAAAGAAGAGGGAAGACTTTTAAGAAAAGTAAATGTAATTCAGCCTAGCTGCAACATGGAATTCCAAGAAGGTTCATTCTCTCAACGTACAATTTTTTTAGTCAACTTCCATTGTTCTGCTAACTTCACCATTTGCAGCCTTAAATCATAAGTTTTCAGTTGCTTCCGCTGAGAGCTAAGAACGTTGACACTTAACAAGTCCTGGTATGATATTGTCTCTGTCCCGAAGAGACCAGCAGGGCAAGAGGGAGTTTAGAATAAAACTATTGATGAGCAGAACCTATGGGACTTACATGACCACTAATCTTCCAACCCGAAAAGGTCATTGTATGTGTTTAAACATACTCTCTAATGTGAATGAATAATAGCTAGTTTAGCTCTGAATATGGCGTGAGAGAAATGCTTATGGAATACAAATGAAGAGAAAGATGGATTTCTTAAATGTATTGTAATGTATGTCAACTTTATGAAACACTTTTCTGGTTCCAAAGTGCAATCACCCTGAGGGATAGTTAGTGCTATACAACACCTCTCTTGGTGATTTACAATGCATATTAATATTTTCAAATGTGTTCATTGGTCCATAAAGAGACCTGTTTAACTTTGCTTAACCTAGTATTTATCAAACTCATTTGACCAAAACTCCATTTTCTGGCTAAATATTTATTGATAAATTTTGTGCAATTTTGGCAGAGAAGACGAAGGCACGGTTTTTGTTTCATAGGCTCAGCATGGAATAGGATGAAATGGTTTAGATTGCCTAACAATGGATCATTAATTTTGACAGAGGAGATCCTGAGTGTAAAGTAGCTAAAATCTGAAACAGGCTACAAACAGCATTTGGAAAACCTCTCCTTCCAATTTCAGGGGCCTTTAAGATGTCATAGACACAACCCTGAGGTCATTTAGATCTGAACTGGCATCGGGAGAGTTCTGGACATCAGGTATGGTCTGGGCATCAGGAGAGGTTTGAGGGTCCTTATTTCTCTCATGGGTTATTTTCAGAAAATAGAAAAACTAAAATGTAATACTAAAATGCTAGTTTATGAGATATTAAATAAAAAAGAAAGCCAGTGCCCATGCTCATGATTTGGTTCCCAGGGGGAAGGAGGCTTTTGAGCAAGGTGTAACAATTGTTAGACTGCACTTGTATCCTCATCTTAATCACTCTTGCTCTAACAACTGTGTCCACATGCGACCGAGGTACTCTCTACTCCCAATCAGGTGCTCTTCATTCCAAGTTTGTTCATCACCACAGACACTGTCAGAGTGACAGCTCAAATGCGGTTACATCAATGATCATCGCTCCCCTTGTCTCTTGTCATAGCTGTTCATGTGGGGCTTCAGTCCCGTCAAAGAACCTCACACAGATTCCAAGAAGCTGAAATAAATCCTGCCTTTGGCATTTTTTTTTTTTTTTTTTTTTTTGGCATGGTTACCTTTGGCAGCTTCCATGTCTTTCCTTTTTCTTCTGCTCATCTTCCCTGGCCATTACTGAATCTACCTGGCATCACTCCCACTGTACCAACTGCAGCCACCACCCAGTGTTGGGAGAGATTTTTCTGGACAGCTGATAATTCGATGGCTCTTCATACTCACATTCTGTAAATATTGGTTCTGCTTTTATTGTATATATGAGAAGACTATGTCTTCCGCTTAATAAAATTATATACTTCTAATTTTATTTTCAACAGCAGAGATTTCTGGTATAATTTTGTAACATTTATTAACTTCTTAGGGAGAATTTTAAAACGTGGATGATGAAAGAAATTGCTTATTCCTGAGATACCCCCACTAAGTCATGCATTATTTCATTGCAGATTTGCATTGATTGGGCTTGCTGATTTCAGGTCACCATCAGCATTCTGGTCCCAGGATTGATGGTCTGTTATGTGGTTGAGGAGTGCAACCTCCCCATGTGAACTATGAACAAACAAGCAAACAAAAACTGATCAATAGTTTGTTTATTGCTATGTTTTTCCACTCAAAGCACAGGTATATCACTGCAGATGGGCTAAATATACATTTTGCCACTTATGTAAGAAAGCAAATCTAAAACTTGGTTACCTCTCACCATGATTGCAACTTCTTCCTAGGATGTTTGAAAATATAGTCGTCATCCTTGACTGAATATTGAATTTATGTGGGGAGTTTATAAAATACTGATGCCTTGCCTTCTTCACCCAGAGATTCTGATTTAATTGTCGATTTAATTTGAGTGTTGTCTGGAAATCAGGATTTTTATAAAATATCCAAGTGATTCTATATTGCAGCCAAGGTTGAGAACTCTTGCTTCAGATCCTCATAGCTTTGGTTGCTGCCCAGCTGGCTAGCCCTTTATCCTGGTTCTTTCTCTCACAGTAACTGAAGCACAGGGATCCTTAAGTGCCTGAGATTTACTGTGTTCAGTTGCCAATTATGTGGGGGAAAGCCTGATTCCCTTCTCTGTGATACATCCTTGAGGAGATATACCCAAACAGTATTGTGTCTCTCCAATGTCTTAAAGACTCTGAACTGTGAACAGCTCTTACTTTATTTTCAGAATCTCCTCAACATTTTGCAGTTTGGTAGGCAGCAGAAAATTAAACATTTCCGATTGTTGTTGTTAGGTGCAGTTGATTCTAACTCATAGTGACTCTATGTACAACAGAACAAAACGCTGCCGAATCCTGAGCCATCCTCAAATCAATGTTATGCTTGAGCTCATTGTTGCAGCTACTGTGTCAGTCCATCTCATTGAGGGTCTTCCTCTTTTTATGGACCCTCTACTTTACCAAGCATGATGTCCTTCTCCAGGGACTGATCCCTCCTGATAATATGTCCAAAGTATTACATCTTTGTATACATGTGTCCAAAGTCTCACCATCCTTGCTTCTAAGGAGCATTCTGGCTGTACTTCTTCTAAGGCAGATTTGTTCATTCTTCTGTCAGTCCATGGTATATTCAATACGCTTCATCAACACCGTGATTCAAAGGCATCAATTCTTTTTCAGTTTTCCTTATTCATTGTCCAGCTTTCACATGCATATGAGGCAATTGAAAATACCATAGCTTTGGTCAGGCACACTTTAGTCCTCAAGATGACGTCTTCGCTTTTTAACACTTTAAAGAGGTTTGAACATTTGTTGTAGCCTTGGTGGCACAGTGGTTAAGAGCTCGGCTATTAATCAAAAGGTCAGCAGTCAGCAGCTCAAATCCACCATCCACTCCTTGGAAACCCTATGGGACAGTTCTACTCTGTCCTATTAAAAAAAAAAAAAAGTTGCCATCAAGTCAATTCTGATTCATCAACTCTATGGCAATGGGTAAACATTAGTCAGATTTAATTTAAATAGCAGAGTTTTATTCAAATGATAAATGTTCAGAGATTTGGAAATTTGAGAGAACTTACGGTTTCAGTATCAGGAATTGTCTGCCACCACAAACTGTCTATCCCACCTCAGTAGCAATAACAGCCCAAACACTTCCTCATCTAGGAAGCTGTTTCATGTTGTTCACTAGGTAATGAGAGCTTCTCAGGAGAAATATAATGTGAAATCACTGTAGAGCATCCACACTACTTCAGATGACTCAAAGCTTCTGACTCAAAGCTGATTTTATTAGCCTCAGTTCAGATCACCTATAGAGGTTCCATGCTAGTTTCTCAGGCAATCCTGTCAGCCTTGGCCGTCTACTTCACAGAGTTTTGAGTAAACAATTCTCTAACACCTTCCTGGTATGAAACAAAACATTGTAATGTTAGATGGGTAGAATTCTCCTTTCCAGAGTCTCTTTGAATCATCCGTTAACCACAGTCATCCCTGTCTACTCCTTGGCAACAACTTAAACTGGTTTCTCAGACCTCCATAGGATTCAGCCAAGAGTCCCATGGAGATTTGGGTCTAGAAATAAAGTAAAATGGTGGAAAAAAAGCTTGACTAAGGTTTACTTTCATATTTAGTTGAGGAAGCCTAAGTCAGTTTTGTTACTTCTGCCTCACTCTTTGCTTAGGACAGTAGTTCTCAACTCTGGCTGGACATTAGACTCACCCAAGGAGCTTATGAAAAAATACCACCCTCGGATATCTGACTTTCGTTGTTAGGTGGTCAGACCTGGGCTGAACTGTTTTCTTAGTCTCTGAGTGATCTCAACGTGCAGCTAGATTGGAAGCAACTTGCCTTAAAATGTGTCCCTTCCCAATACACATTTTATTAGGACATTGGGCAAATAGATTTCTGGCAGATTCAGCTCATTGTGGTTCTTTTCAGTACAGGATGCAGGTTTTGGTCAAGCTGGAGTAGAACTAAGACTTACAAAAGTAGTCCCCCCTTATCTGTGGGGGATATGTTCCATGACCTCCTGTGGATGTCTGAAACCGAGGATATTACAGAACTGTACATATACTGTGATTTGTCCTATACATACATATCTATGATAATGTTTAATTTATAGATTAGGCACAGTAAGAGATTAACAACAATAACTGATAACAAAACAGAACAATTATAACAATATACTGTAATAAATGTTTTGTGAATGATGGAGCAGGACAGCATGAAATTTCATCATGGCCTATACTGAGCTTGAATACCTGTGAAGAGTTGTTAAAATGGAGCCCTGGCGGTGAAGTGGTTAAGAGTTCGGCTGTTAACCAAAAGGTCGGCAGTTGGAATCTACCAGCATCTCCTTGGAAACCCTGTGGGGCAGTCCTGCTCCATCCTTTAGGGTTACTATGTGTCGGAATCAACTGGATGGCAATGGGTATTGGTTTTATATACTCATTTAACTTTTCTGAATTGTGGCTGACCTTGGGTAATTGAAACTGCAGAAAGTGAAACCGTGGATAAGGGGAAACTATCGTACAGGTAACAAGGGACCAGGTAGAGGGTCTAAATCTGAAGAACCTGGATTTAGACTTGTCTGTCTAAAGTCCCTGGATTAGTGACTAATTAAGACCAGTCATACTTTCCTGACTGTTCTTTGATTATCTACTGGACTTTCTGATAGTTCTCTAATTTCTGTCCTTTCTTTCACAAGTATTTTATTCATCTTGTTAACATTAAACAAAAATAAAATAAGAGAAGAGAAAAATCACTGTAAAACCCACTATATAGCAGCATCAATCATTAACATTGATGATTTAGAAGAGGAGCAAAAAAGAGGAACACATGTCTTGAGTAGGAGAGATGGGATAAAGTCCAATGTACAAGTGAACAGGTTGCTTTTAAAAAGGGCCACGGACAGTAAATTCCATATAATATGAGGAAGGAAAGCTGACAGATGTGAAAGTATGACAGGTTGTCTTATGATGATTTTTTATTTTCTCAGTTAAAGAAGAAGCAAGTTCATCAGATGAGAGAGAAGGGGAGTGTTGACATTTGAAGACAGAAAAGGTATGAAATAGTTATTTAAAAGGTAACTGACTAGAAAAACTTGGTAGAATTGTCAGATAGTGAGGGCCCATGTGAATTTTGTAGTCATGAATATGAAATGAGACCATCGGTACAGTTGTACGTTTTTCTCTAGCTATTTTCAGGTATTTTGATCAAGGCAGAATAGGAAGGTTCAGATTTGACAATGATTAGGGAAGGGAGATTAATGGAGTTGAAAGTGTGTAAAAGTGATGGTGGTGGGGACCTAAAAACAATGGACCATGATGTCAAAGTTGAGTGTAAAGGCCGATAAGTATTTGAGTGAGATGCTAAAGCATAGAAAATATAATTGCTTTTATGTTTTAGAATTGAAAGTTTGAGTGGATTTAAAGAATGGTTCAAATCAGGATACTTTAAAAAAATTAATGAAATAGAAGGAAGCGGTCAGAGAAGAAGATACTGTTAGTTGAGATTGGGAAGGTCATACCATTGCAACACAGGTTATAACCAGGGGAATGGGAAGACAAAGTATAATGGAAGACAAAATGAGTGGAAGTGAGAAGGTCAAGGAACTGAAAAGCTTGAGGGTGAGACAAATTGCATGGCTAATGACTTCATCAAAAATTACAACAGCAGTAGTGATGTTACCAGTAAAGATAGTAGGTCAGATTTTAAAACTTAATGGTGAGGGAGAGTGAGGAAGTGGGGGTCGGTAACAATGTAAAGCGCAAGCACTGGTACCATTGACTTACTGCACGTGATTCAGGGCAAAAAGTGTATCAAGGGAGATATGGGAAACAATTGTTTGGAAGTAGCTATGAGGATTAAGGAAGAAAACTCCCTGTCTTTAATATCAGAGTTTAATTGTGGTTATCAGGGGCAGGAGGGAGGGGGGAAGGGGAAGCAATTATTTAGGAAGCATTGAGTTTCTGTTAATGGTGATGGAAAATTTGCCAGTGGACACTGGAGATAGTTTTACAATATGATTGATGTAATTGCTGTCACTGAATAGTACGTGTGAAAGATGTTGAATTGGCAAATGTTACAGTAGCTATATTTTTATAACAATAAGAGAATTTGAATACACACACAAAAAAATGGTGCTTGTGGTGTGGGAGAAGGAAAAAAAAACCAACACCACTTGAGAGGACAAAGGTTCACAGGGTCTTCATGGGAAATTCAGGTATCTAGGTACCTTTTTTTTGGTGGGTTTTAGGTATCTTTAGAGCAACAGCATGAAGGCAGTTGGAAGTGTGATATGAAGGGTGGCAGCAAATGAAGTTCAGAACTCAGGAGGAAGTCATGACTTGGCAGCACTGGGTGCCATAAAGAAAAAAAAACTTTTATTTTGTCCAAAAGCTATGGTAAAACATGTAGGCTTGTAGATTAGCAAGATCCAATTTGTGTGTTAAGCTAGGTGCAAGACGGAAGACTAGAAACAGGGAGACCTTTGAAATAGTCTAGGAGCAGCGATGCAGCCATGAACTAGGACAGTGATGACAAGAAGAGGGCAAGGGAGAGGGTAAAGATGAGGAAAGGCAAAGCAGGGTGGGGAAGGGAAGAATAAGGAAGAAGCAGCAGAATGGAAGAGGAAGGGCATAGGGTAAGTGCTGGGTCCTGAAGAGTTTATAAACAAGTTGATTAAGGTAGGGTCACTCTATAGACAGCCTTTGAAGCTATTGTGAGGAGTGTAGCTTTATAGCTAAGAGTCAAAAAGGCAGTAATTTATTATCTCTGCAACCTCCACAAAGCATAAATGCAAAGTCTTAGCACTGCCATCTCAGCACGCCAGTGGCTAAGTGTAGACGAGAGGACATGTGCGAAGATCTAAACGCAAAATAATGCTTAGGCTACATTCACGAGCGCATAAACCCATTGCCGTTGAATCGATTCCGACTCTTAGCCACCCTGTAGGACAGAGCAGGACTGCCCCATAGGGCTTCCAAGGAGCAGCTGGTGGATTTGAACTGCCAGCCTTTTGACCTCTTAACCACTGCATCACCAGGGCTTCTTGCAAGTGCATACACCTTCTGAAATCTGCCCTGTTGAATGTCAACTTTTTTAACTCAATTTTTAATCTTCAAAAACTATTTTTAAAAGGTTCGTAGGGCTGGTTGGGAAAGAAAGACATTAAAGAAGTAAATAGGAAAGGGGAGGGATTCTAGTGACTGAAACAAGAACATGATGAGAAAACTGGTTTGAGTAAAAGGGAGTCTGTTGAGACTCTGGAAAATAAGGGTACGTTAGCAGAGAAAGATGAGAGTGAGGAATAAATGTAGAGACTGGAAGGAGCCCTGGTGGCACAGTGGTTAAACAACTTGGCTGCTAACTGAAAGCTCGAGCTAAACTACATGAGGGAAAAGACCTGGCGATCTGCTCCCATAAAGATACAGCCTAGGAAATCACATGGAGCAGTTCTACTCTGTCCTATAGGGTCGCAGTGAGTTGGAATCAAGTCAAGACCACACAACAACAACATACACAGTGAACATAGACAACAGGGAGTCACAGAAGCTTCCTGAGCAGGGGAATGCAACATGAAACTTGTTTTAGGAAGATTGCGATGTTGAGCATGTACCAAAATAGGGAAAAGCTAGGATAGTGATGTCTGTAAGAGAATAGACAGTTATGGAAAGCATTTGTGGGTGGGGGGAATGAATAAGAAAAATTAAAAAATATATTTTTGATGTGTAGGGCAAAGGGAAGAAGGTGGAGATGTGAAGTGAAAGGGAATTAAACTAGAAGCAAATCATTTTCATTTTTTAAGATGTGTGCGGAGGGAAAAACTCACTTCATGCTTAGCCAGCTAGCTTTCTCTTTTCAAATGTCTGGAAATCAGCTGAACCAGGAAACTGTAAACCTTGCTTTAGGGACCTGATGTGGAAAGGAAAACTCAAGTCAAAACAATTGAAACTAAAATGAACTCAGATATTCACATTTAAAAGTAAGATTTCAGACTTCAAATGTAAAGTACTCTCTTTTAAATGCGTGCTACACATTTCTGCAAAGCTGAAACAGGCAAAGTTAATGTAACTTTAATACAAACTATTTTTCATTGTAGATGCATAAAAATTGTAATGTTCCCCTATAAAGCCTACAAAATGTAAGAAAATTGAAAAAAAAGATTACACTAAAAAAATGAAATAGCAATTTAATCATGTGGAATTTATTTTAACAGAAATATCTCACTGCAAATAGCATGCATGGACTACAGATAAACAAGGATGTTGGTGGTGCTGAAATGAGAAAAAAAAAATTTTATTTTTTTTTTTAGAAATGAGAGCTACCAAAAAATTACTCTTATTAGCATATTTTCATTTTGGGTGCTTAACTTTTGCATAATTATAAGTAGAAACAACTTTACTGTCACCTTCAAAAACCAAACCAGTGACCGTCAAGTTGATTCCTACTCATGGTGACTCCATGTGTGTCGGAGTAGAGCTGTGCTCCCTCCACAGGGCGTTCAATGGCCGATTTTTTCAGAAGTAGATCTTCAGGTCTTTCTTTTGAAGTGGCTGTGAGTGGATTTGAACCGTCAACCATTCCTTTAGCATCTAAGAGCATTTACCTTTTGTACCACCAAGGGATGTCACCTTATCCTTCCTAAAGTATGAATATTCATAATTTTAAATATTTGGTCCTGTTAATAACACAAAATTTATTCACATAAAATAACAAGGGTGAAACAATGAGGTGATTTAAACTGGCCATTTTGTGAACTACAGCTCTCTTCTTGATGTCTGTGATATAATGCAAATTTTACACGGTTTAGAGTGGCCTTGGTAGATGTCAGGTAAATGATCAATGAAGTATTACATGTCCAAAACGTTCATTAACCTCTCCTTGTTGAAATCCCAAAAATGTGATACAAGAATGATTCTAGGTTTATTCCAACTCAGTGTAAGATAATTAGAACCTGATCAATCAAGGTAAAGAAATGGATACAAAGAAAGCAGGAGTGCCATTAGGGTAAAATAAAATTTAGAGTAGATTTTGTCTGGGCCCTGTTAAAGTGTTATCTCCTGCATTAGATTGTCAACATCTCTAGACAACATAATAACCTGCCCTGCTCACTTTACACAGTGCCGTGGTGAATATAAAACACAGTCGTGTATATACATGTGTTTTGTAAGCTATTGTGAAGATTTAAAGTTTTTTTTTTTTTTTTAAGTATATACTAATATTTTGCACATGGTTGGGGCTCCTGTGTGTGGTTTTACCTATGAGATAGAGATAAAATCAAGTTCAAATGAACCTACAGTGTTGTTTTAAGAACGAGAAGCCATATAAGGGAAGAGTCAGGAGAGACTTTTGAGTACAAAGTTTTCCCAGATAAGCCTCAAATCATACCACAGGATCCTTGTTGATGGGAGGAGTGTTGTTGTTAGTTGCTTTCCAGTCAAGGCTGTGACTTTTTAGGGGGAGATCCCCAGGCATGTGTTCCCAGGTGTCTCTGGGTGGGTTTGAACTGCCAACCTTCAGCTAGTAGTCTAAAGCTTAACCGTTTGTGCCACCCAAAGACTCCTTAGGTGGGTTGTTGTTGTTCTATGGTGTGGAGTCGACTCTGACTCGCAGGACTCAGCAGAACTGTCCCACAGGGTTTCTAAGGCTATAATCTTTATGGAAGCAGACTGCCACATCTTTCTCCACAGAGAAGCTGGTGGGTTCAAACAGCTGACTTTTGGGTTAGCAGCTCAGTGCTTAACTGTTAGAACACCAGGGCTCCTCCTTAGGTGGGAGGGCTAGGTAATATGAAAATAATGGGAATTTAAATTTGGCAAGAAGGGCTTGATATTTTGTTGGATTTTCTGTGGTCCTCTTGGACTGGGCACTGAATTTTGCCAAGCCTGGTTGCCTCAGGTAGAGTAAGGACAGTAGTGTCACAATGTCTCAGGCTTTGTACAAATCAAGCAATATAATGTAATATAAATGAAAGTGGATTGTGAAATTCAAAAGTGCTAAAGTTAACCAAAGAATTCCTGGTGGTGCAATGATTAAGTGCTCAAAAAGTTCTGCAGTTGGAACACACCAGCCACTCTGTGGGAGAAAAGACTGGGTGATCTGCTCTCTCCTGTAAAGATTGCAGCCTAGAAAATCCTATAGGGCAGTTGTGTTCTCTTCTATATGGTTGTTGTGAGTAGGAATCAACTTAATGGCACCTAACAACAACGACAATGTTAATCATTATGTTAACCTTTCATGAAGTTTGTCCTGATTAAACCCAAGCCAAATCCACTGCCTTGGAGTTGATTCAGATGCATGTTAAGTGCCTTCGAGTTGGTTCTGGGTCATAGCGACCCCATGTACAACAGAACGAAACACTGCCCAGTCTTTCGCCATCCTCACAATTGTTGTTATGCTTGAGCCCATTGTTGCAGCCACTGTGTCAATCCATCTCATTGAGGTGCTTCCTCTCTTTCACTGAACTTCTACTTTACCAAGCATGATGTCCTTCTCCGGGGACTGGTGCCTATTGATAACATGTCCAAAGTACCTGAGACGAAGTCTTGCCGTTCTCCCTTCTAAGGAGCATTCTGGCTGTATTTCTTCCAAGACAGATTTGTTCTTTCTTCTGGCAGTCCATGGTATATTCAGTGTTCTTCACCAACACCATAATTCAAAGGTGTCAATTCTTCTCCAGTCTTTCTTATTCATTGAAGACTCCTAGTGACCTATAAGGCACAGTAGAACTGCCCCATAGGTTTTCCAAGGCTGTAAATCTTTATGAAAGCAGACAGCCACAGTTTTCTCCTGGCTAGTGAGTTCAAACTGCCTACCTTTCAGTTAGCAGCCAAACGTTCAGCATTGTACCAGCAGAGCTCCTGATTTAGGTTTATAAAATGGCAATAGTATTCTCAAGTCCTGCCTTCTCCAATACGCTTTTTTAAACTTACTAAGTATATTTTTCATAATTATAATGGATTTTTAGCTGTCAAAGTTTAGTAAAAGAAAAAAATGTGATTTTTTTTTTTCATTTTATGTGTCTTTGTGTGAGTATTGAGGGAAAACATCCTAGGATTCAGCAAGATCAAAACAGATTATCATGCTCCTGTATATCATCATATGTGAATCTGCATCAGACCCAAGCATTCCTAGATTTCTAAGTCTTGCGTTCATTTAGCTTCACTTATCATCACTTTTACATCAGCCTCTCATTGAGCTTTCATCCCAGAAGCCGGTGAGTTAAGGTATGAAGTGATCTGAATTAACGTAGGGAAACATTAAGAGCTGCTCATTTTTCAGGTGTGAATGATCTCCCCAAATATAGACACCTGCTGCTTCCATTTACTCCATAACTAAATCAGTAAAGCCATCGAGCGGTTTGGCACAGTTTCAGTATTGGGTTTTCAAACACATATGACTCTCTAGATGTTTGTAGATCATCATCTGAGGCACCCACAGCTGCGTGTGTTTGCAGGGTGAGCTGATTTTCCAGTTTGTGGATTACCTTGAGTGTTTTCCTCTGAAGCCTGTCTTTCATGTGTCCATTTGCTAACAGCAGCTCCATCACAGAGCATGTGGGATGGAGAGAAAAAAATAGTTTTGCTACCTGTTAGCTCCTTGGAAAATATCTGAAGATGATGGCTGAAATGGACTTTTACATTATGTATGTTTTTATATATTTAAGTTATGATCGATTCCTCAGTCACAAATTCAAAAGACAAGTAAGGTAAGGGTGCAAATGCATGGAGGAAAACTGAATTTAAATATTATTGTATGATGGAGAGGAGAGCTCAGTATTCTGTTAATTACCAAGATCCTGAAATTTCCCTGAAAATACAGAAATTTCTCTTCTTGATTTTCCTGGCTTTGAAACACTGAATTTGCTTTTAATCACTAATAAATAGAGGCTTGCAAAAAATCATCAGCCAAGAGACTGTGGCCCTTCTTGGGAGCATGGACAAGGTTAGACACACATATGCATACACACACAACACATGTGAACATACACAGTCCTGTTCCAACGTCTGTCTTGGTTCAAGATGGTTCATACTCAATGCCTGGTGTGGTCCTTAAGTTTGGATGAAGAGAATGGAAGTACATGTCCAATCTAACAATTGTTACCATTGTTAGCTGTTGGGAGTCGGTTCCCGACTCATAGTGACCTGGAAGGACAGAGTAGAACTGTCCCACAGGGTTTCCACTGAGCAGCAGGTGAATTTGAACTGCCGACCTTTTGGTTAGCAGCTGAGCTCTAAACCACTACCCACCAGGGCTCCAATCTATTGTTAATGACTATTGTTAGTCATTATCCAGTGATAGGTCTGAGGTTCTATAAAGCCATTGAGACAGATGACCTGGTTTTCCTCAGAATATCTGAAAATACAGTTTTTGTGTGAAACTAAACTAGTTTTCTGCAAATAATTTTTAAATCATCTGTAATATGAGAAACGAGCCCTGGTGGCACAGTGGTTAAGCGCTTGGCTGCTCACCAAAAGATAAAAAAAAAAAACCATAACCAAAAGATAGGCTGTTCGAATCCACCAGCCACTCTACAGGAGAAAGATGTAGCAATCTGCTTCAGTAAAGATTATAGCCTTGGAAATCATCTGAGGCAGTTCTGCTCTGACCTATCAAGTCACTATGAGTTGGAATTGACTAGATGGCAGTGGGTTTTAACTAAAAAGAGAAGAAAAATGCAAGTTAGTATGTGACAGTTATCACATGCAGACCATCTCATGCCAAACACATTTTTGGTGCAATGACTTTACTACTCACTGATATGATTTCAAAACCTTTCCATATAATCTAATCAAAAAAATATTAATAGGCCATATAATCCATCATGGGGTGAATTATTTTTGGTTTGGTTTTTTTAAAGCAATTTCACTCTTGACAGATGTTTATACTGATTCAGGTTTTACTATTACAAACAATGGTCTACGGAAATACCTGTTCATGTATCTGGGGATTTAAAAGTATATCCATAATTTAAGTTCCTGATGCTGGACTTGTTCATCAAAGTTTAATGTGCATTTTAAATGTAGCTTTCTATTGAAAATTGTCCTCTAAATTGTTTGTGCCAATTGACTTTCTTGCCTGAAGTGCATGAGGGTGGTATTTTCCCTACAATTCGCAAGGAATGACTGCCAATTGATAAGTGGTTAGTATTAATTTATCGACTAGATATGTATGTTTTTCCAAAGTTTAGCAACTTCTCATATGTTTATTGATCATTTGTTGTCCCTGTGAACTCTCAGTCCGCATAAATTACCTGTTTTTCTATGTGGGTGTTTCTTTTTCTTACAGATTTGCGTGAGATCTTTGTCAGTTAAGGGAATTAACCCTTTGCCATGCCTATCAGATATTTTCCTGGTTGTTTACAAATTTTTCCCTAGCAGATATTTTATCCAGCGTTATCAAACTGGAGAAGATTAAGATAAATTTTAATGTTAATTCCTTAGGCTAATTCCTGGCAGATAGTAGATACTGGTGATTTAGATATTATTATTAATATTACTAAAAATGACTTTCATCATAAGAGCATAAATATTTATTCTTCTATAACTTGTATGTTTTTATTTGTGTATTAATTATTGATCCACTCAGAATAATAAGTTAGTGTTATGACTGTGACCAAATAAACACAGCTTTTTTAATAACGTCTCTAACCCTCAATGATACAAAATTAAGAAAAAACTAAATCCTGACACATGTTTAGGTGTTTTTGACTAATGATCACTTTGATGTATATGAAGTACCAATTTTAATTTTTTAAAGTTTCATAATTATTGTTAATACCTGATAGAGTTAATTTCCCCTCCACAATTCTTTTCATATTCAAAATTTATTTTGTTTATTTTTCCCTGTTTATTTTTTCTGCATGTACTACTGTGTCATTTTGTAAAATTAAACAAAATTATCTTGGTATATTAAATTGTATTATATTAAATTTAAAAATAAACTTAAAGAAAAAATTTCTTTACAATACTATGCATAACAAAAACAGGGTACATTTTTTACATCTAAATTCTTAATTAATGTCCCTTAGTTATATTTCCACCACTCATCTGTCAGTGTCTGATACTGTGGTGTCATGTGCACTGCTGTGATGGTGGAAGCTATACCACCAATATTTCAAATATCAGCCAGATCACCCACGGTTGATAGGTTTCAGCGAAGCTTCCAGATTAAGAGGAGCTACGAAGAAAGGCTTGGCGATCTACTTCTGAAAACTAGTTAATGAAAACATTATGGATCACAACAGAATATTGTCCTACTTTCTTGCTTTGGCACGTCATTAGGAGGCAACAACTGCTAGAAGAAGACTTCATGTTTAATGAAAAGAGGGCCAACGGTGGTAAGAGAGACTCTAGGGGAAAAGGATTGGCATGATAGCAGCAAGGATGGATTTGAACATGCCAGCGATTTCAGGATGATGCAGGACTGGGCAATGTTTTGTGTTGTACACAAGATCACCACGAGCTGTAGTCAACTTGGAAGCAGTCATCTATCTAGTTATGTTTAAATATATTCTTCATATAGTTCTTACAAATTTCTTAATAAGTTACTTTCTAGGCATTTGATTTAGTTATCTAGTGCTGCTATAACAGAAATACCACAAGTAGATGGCTTTAATGAAGAGAAATTTATTCTCTCACAGTCTAGTAGGCTACAAGTCCAAATTCAGAGCATCTGCTCCAGGGGAGGGCTTTCACTCTCTGTCAGCTCTGGAGGAAGGTCCTTGTCATCAATCTTCCCCTGGTCAAGGAACTTCTCAGTGCAAGGACCCCAGGTCCAACGGATGTGCTATTCTCCTGGTTCTTGTTTCTTGGTGGTATGAGGTTCACCCATTCTGTTTTCTTCCCTTTCCTTTTATCTCTTGTAAGATAAGAAGTGGTGCAGGCCACACCCAAGGGAAACTCCCTTTACATCGGATCAGGGATGTGATCTTAGAAAGGGTGTTACAATTCCACCCTAATCATCTGTCATGGATTAAATTATGTCCCCCCCAAAAAATATGTTTATCAATTTGTCTGGGCCATGATTCCCAGTATTGTGTGGTTGTCCTCCATTTTGTGATCGTAATTTTATGTTAAACAAGAACTTTCCTCCAGAGCTGACGGAGACAGAAAGCCTTCCCCTGAAGCTGATACCCTGAATTTGAACTTCTAGCCTACTAGATGGTGAGGGGAAAAAAAGTTCTCTTTGTTAAAGCCATCCACTTCTGGTATTTCTGCTATAGCAGCACTAGATGACTAAGACATCATCTTTAACGTAATTTAATCTTGCCTCATTAATCACAGCAGAATTAGGATTCAAGACATGTAGGAAAAAACTACATAATACTGGGAACCATAGCCTAACCAAGTTGACACATATTCTGGGGGGATACAATTCAACCCATGACAGCATTTATATTAACTGATTTCCACTGTAAATGTAATAGTTTGGCAAGAGATCAGAGGGAGGGAAGAGTATGAGTTTAGGGTATTTTTTTCCCGGGTTCCCTCCCAGGGAGTCTGTAGTAATAACTTTGACTATAAGAATTAGTACTAAGCCCATTCCTATCCTGGCTTTGGTCAGGTGCACCTTAGTCCTCAAAGTGACATCTTTGCTTTTTAACGTTTTAAAGAGTTCGTTTGCAGCGCATTTGCCCAATGCAATACATTGTTTTATTGCTTGACTGCTGCTTCCATGGGCATTGAATTGTGGATCCAAGTAAAATGAAATCCTTGACAACTTCAATCTTTTCTCCATTTATCATGATGTTGCTTATTGGTCCAGTTGTGAGGATTTTTGTTTTCTTTATGTTGAGGTATAATCCATACTGAAGGCTGTGGTCTTTGATCTTCATCAGTAAGTTCTTCAAGTCCTCTTCACTTTCAGCAAGAAATGTTGTGTCATCTGTATTTATTAGGTTGTTAATGAGCCTACTTTTAATCTTGATGCTGCTTTTTTCTTCATATATTCCTGCTTCTTGGATTATTTGCTGAGCATACAGATTGAATTAAGCATGGTGAAAGGATACAATCCTGACACACACTTTCCCTGATTTTAAACCAAGCAGTATCCCCTTGTTCTGTTCTAACTACTGCCTCTTGGACTATCTACAGGCTCCTCATGAACACAGTTAGGTGTTCTGGAATTCCCATTCTTCACAATGTTATCCATAATTTGTAACGATCCACACAGTCGAATGCCTTTGCAGAGTCAAATGATGATATTAATAACGCACTAAAAAAGACAAACTTACAGCCGTTGAGTTGATTCTGACTAGTGACTCTGTAAGACAGGGTAGAACTGCCCCATAGGGTTTCCAAGGCTGTAAATCTCTACAGAAGCAGACTGCCACGTCTTTTTGCCATGGTACTGCTGGTGGGTTCCAACTGCCGACCTTTCTTAGCAGCTGTATGCTTTAACCATTGAGCGACATGGGTTCCTTTAATGTTAATAAAAGACACAGATATATGATAGATAGCTATGTGATAGGTAGTGTCATGGATTGAATTATGTACCTCAAAAAATGTGTATATCAACTTGGTTAGGCCATGATTCCTGGTATTGTATGGTTGTCCTCCATTGTGTGATTGGAATTTTATGTTGAAAGGATTAGGGTGGGATTGTAACACCACCCTTACTCAGGTCACCTCCCTGTCTCTCAAGAGATAAAAGGAAAGGGAAGCAAGCAGGGAGGTGGGGACCTCATACCACCAAGAAAGCAGCACCAGGAGCAGAGCACATCCTTTGGACATGGGGTCCCTGCACCTGAGAAGCTCCTTAACCAGGGGAAGATTGAGGACAAGGGCCTTCTTCCAGAGCCGACAGAGAGAGAAAGCCTTCCGCTGGAGCTGACCCCCTGAATTTGGGCTTGTAACCCACTAGACTGTGAGAAAATAAATTTCTCTCTGTTAAAGCCATCCACTTGTGGTATTTCTGTTATGGCAGCACTAGATGACTAAGACAGGTAGATACATAGGTAGATGAGAGAGAGAGAATTGGTGTTATACTTCTTTTTACGAGATCATTTAAAAAAATCTTCCGTGATGGTATGATGGATTTATATTAAATAGGCCACAGTCTGTTTCTCCTTTGTCCATAACCATTGTCAGGATTTGTATTGTAATCCCAGTGGCAATTTGTAACCATTTGTTTTAGGTGGGGTGAGATGGTATGTGTTTGTTAGAGGTGAGGAGCAACTCTTAAATATCCATGGAAATTTCACATGACTGAAAGATATCGGTCTTTCAGAGTCTTTTCACTGCCCCTAGAACTAAACGCAGTTCAAAACAACATTAAGAGGAATCAAAACTTAAGACATGAGATAAAAAACAGGCTTCAATGTCTAGCCCTGCCATGTTAAAGTCTAGGCTTTCAATTTCCATTACTCTGAGGTCCGTGGGGAAGTTAGCTGTTTTTACAATTTATGGGCCTGGCCTGCAGAAATTGCTCAGAAACAGTGAACAATATTCTTCCACCCACCAATGCTGGGAAAAATGCTGTACACTTTTGCTCTCTTTGTTTTAGGTAAGTATTTATTGTGGCTAAAAGTATCTCTTTTCTGGGTTATCTAAAAAATGTTTCAGGGAGGTCCTACTTACCTCAAAGCTACACACGTGCATTCGTGAAGGTCACTCCTAGAGTGCTGCACTGTTGTATCTTAAGCTCACTAAATACCAAGCTTCTAGTTCAAGCCAGCAAAAACCCAGCTGCCAGAGTTTCTACCTTACCCACTGCCGTGGAGTCAACTCCGACTCATAGCGACCCTGTAGGACAGAGCAGAACTGCCCCATAATGTTTCCAAGGAGCGCCTGGTTGATTAGAGCTGCTGACCTTGTGGTTAGCAGCTGTAGCTCTTAACCGCTATGCCACCAGGGTTTCCACCTTAGCCAAAGCTTAACCACCGTAGGCTTTCTCTTACTCTGTCTGCGCTTCACATGCATTGGTTTCCAAATGTCCTATCACTGCTGTTCCTTAAGGACTTCTAGGATAAGCAACAATTATTGGGATGATTGGTGTGGGATTAGGTGTACAAAAATAATACTTTTCAGTTGCCCTCCTACAATTCGTGTGAACTGAAAAAATAGTTCTAACATTTGTTAGCCAAAACATCAGCTATAAACTTATTTAGAGGAACACTGGATTGGAGAATTGGTTTGGATATGGGACAAAATAGGGCTTTCTACATTTTGACTAGAGAGTAGACCGTGAGATAACCCACTCAAGCGTGAGTATGGATGTTCAGAGCTTAAAATATTATGTCCTACTTGCCAAGTCCTTAGAATGTGAGGGGGGCAGGGTGAGAAGGAGCCAGCCCTGTTAATAGATTAAATCCGTCTAAATAGTGATTGTAGAAAAATGAATATTGGAATCAGGAATCAGAAAAATACAACAAGTAGTAGTTATAGGAAGTCGGTATAGAATCCTTGGTACTTGGAAAAAAAAAAGACAACAGAATGGATGTTCTACATATCATTACCCATTTTTTTGAACTGTTTATATTCTGTGTGTGTATGTGTGTGCGTGCATGCGTGTGTGTGTGTGTATGTGTGTGCGTGCATGCGTGTGTTTGTGTGTGTATGTGTGTGCGTGTGTGTGTTGCTGTGGTGACCTAGAGAGGAAAATCTCTCATCTCCGTTTCCCTGCTAATTTACAGGATTTATATTCTGTTTGGTGTTCTATGCTACAAAATTCTTGTTTTTTACGGAAATAATTAGTGTTTTGTATTATGCATTGTACTCAGACACCAGAGGTAAATGAGCAGGTTTTTAAATTTTTTTTTTTCTCCTTTTTATTAGTGACTTAAAGATGTGGTTGGAGAGGGCCTTCTTTTATTCCAGAAAATTACCTGCAAAGGCATACTCATGAGTTGTAATTAACTCAAAGGCAGCTGGTTTGGCTTATATATAAAATCATGTCATATGCAAAAAGAGATAGCTGTACTTTTTTCTTTCCAATATGGGTGGTTTTTATTTCTTTCTTGCCTAATTGCCTTTGCTAGGTCCTCCAGTACAACAATGAATACACTTGGCAAGAACAGGCAAGCTTGATTTGTTCCTAATCTTTGGGGGAAAACATTTCATTTTTTTCCCGTTATGTATAATGCTAACTGTGTGTTTTTTATAGATTCCTTTTATCTGGTCCAGGATGATCTCTTTCATGCCTAGTTTATTGACTTCTTTTATCATGGAAGCATGTTGGATTTTGCTGAATGTTTCTTACCCTGTCTAGTGAGATGATAGTGAAGTTTGTTGTGTTTTGTTTATTAATAGAGTGCACTATATTAGTTGATGTTCATATGTTAAATGATACATTCCTGGGATAAAACCCGCTTGTTCTCAGTGCATAATCCTTTCTATACGTTGTTGTACTGAGTTTGCTAGTGTTTTATTGAACAGTTTTATGTCTGTAATTATAAGGAATATTTTTGTTTGTTTTATTTTCATCTGATATCTTGTCTGGTTTTGTTTTATGGGTAGTATTGGCCTCATAGAATGAGTTAGAAAGTTTTCACTTTCCCTTCCTTTTTTGGGGGGGGGATGGGAGGAAATTTTGTAAAGGATTTGTATGAATTCTTCTTTAAACATTTGTAAGAATTCACAAGTGACAATCTGTGTAAAGCTTTTTTTTTTTTTTTAATTACTACCTCAGTCACTTTATTTACAATGGGTGTATTCGAAGTTTCTAATTTTTCTTGATTTTCTGTGGTTTCTTTCTGTCTAGAATTTGTTCTTTCCATCTGGTTTATTTAATTTGTTGATTTTCCGTTCATAATATTCCCTTATAATCTTCTTTTTCTTTTTTTTTTCCCATAAGGTCACCTCTTTTATTCTTGGTTTTAGTAATTTGAGTCTTTTTTTTTTTTTGGTCAGTCTAGATAAAATATTGCTAATTTTGTAGATGTTTTCAAAGAAGCAATTTTTGGTTTTATTGATTTTTCTCTATTGAAACTCATTTCTGCACTATCTTTATAATTTCCTTCTGCTTGTTTTTGTGTTCAGTTTATTACTTTTCCACTCTTTAAGTGGAAGGTTAGGTTATTGTTCTGAGACATTTCTTCTTTTTTTTAATGTGGGTGCTTAAAGCTATAAATTTCCCTGTGGCCACTATTTTAATGGCTTCGTAAAAGTTTTGGCATGTTGCGTTTCTGTTTCGCTCCTCTCAAAGCGTATTCTAAGATCTCTTGAAATTTTTTTCTTTGACCCATTGGTGACTATTTAGGATTATTATTATTATTTTATATGTGGGTTTTTTTTTTTTAATGTGTGTGTATATATATAATTTTTTTTTTTTTTACTTCTACATATTTGTGGATTTCCCAAGTCATTCTTTCTTATTGATTTCTAATTCCATTCCATGTGGTCAGAGAACATATTTCATTTGCTTTCAACACTTTTAAATCAGTTGAGGCTTATTTATGGCCTAACACATGGTCTATCCTGGAGAATATTCCATGTGCCGTGGAAAAATAAATATTCTATTGTTGACATATCTCTTAATAATTTTAGATCTAGTTGTTTTATAGTATTCTTTAAGTCTACTGTTTCCTAGTTGATCTTCTCTCCAGTTATTCTACCCATTGTTGGAAGTGAGTATTGAAATTTCCAACTACCAATGTTGAATTGCACTTTAGCCCTTCAGTTTTGAAAGATATGTTTCATGTATTTTCGGGATTGTTTTTTGCCCATATATGTTTATAGTTTTTATGTTTTCTTAATGGATTAACTATTTTATCACTATAAAATGCCCCTTTTTGTCTCTAGTAATTTTTTTTTTGTCTTGAAATTTATTTTGTCTGATATTAGTATAGCAACTCCAGTTCTCTTTTGGCTAGTGTTTGCATGGTATACTTTTTTCATCCTTTTATGTTTAACCTATTTGTGTCTTTGAATCTAAAGTGACTCTCTTGTAGATAGCATGCGGTTGAATCATTTTTTTTTTCAATTAATTATGCCAATCTGTCTTTTAATTGAAGTAGTTAACTGATTTATATTTAATGTAATTATTGGTAAGGTAGGGTTTCCTCTGACATTTTGCTTTGTTTTCTATATATCATATGTCACTTTTATTCTTCATTTTTTCCATTACTGCCTTCTTTTAAATTAAAAAGATACTTTCTAGTGCACCTTTTAAATTCACTTGCAGTTTCTTTTTCTATATATTTTGAGTTATTTTTGTAGTGGCCAATATGAGGATTACCATTAACACCTTAACATAGCAATTTAATTGGAATTAATACCAGCTTAATTTCTGTAACTTACAAAAAATTTCCTGCTATAGAACTCAACCTCTCTCTCTTTTATGAAGTTGTTATCACAAATTACATCTTTATATATTGTGTGCCCATCAACTTAGATTTATAAATATTATATTACGGATTTCAGTAAAAAATTATGAATAATTCATTTTACAGTCTTTTATATTTACCTATGTAGTTAATTTTGCTGGTGATTTTTATTTCTTTATGTGAATTCAGATTGCACTTTATTGTCCTTCCATTCTGCCTGGAAACCTGAAGCACTTCTGATGGTATTTCTTCTAAGGCAGGTCTGCACGGAACAAATTCTTTGGATTTGACTTAATTTCTAGAAATCTCTTAATTTTATGTTAATATTGAGAGGGTAGTTTTGCTTGATATAGAATTTTTGGTTTACCTTTTTTTTGGAACACTGAGTGTATCATCCTATTTTCTTTGGGCTCCATGTTTTATGACGAGATACGTGTTGTTCATCTTAGTATGTAGCCCTCGTAAGTGATTAGTCACGTCTATCTTGATAATTTCAAGATTATCTCTGACATGTTTTGTCTTTCGAGAGTTTAATTACTATGTGTCTAAATGTGGATCTCTTTGTTTATCTTACTTAGAGTTTGTTAAGTTTCTCAGACATGCAGATTGCTGTTTTTCATCAAATTTCGGAAGTTTTTTGTCATTATTTCTTAAAAAAAAAAAAAATTTCTGCCCCTTTTTCTCATCTACTTCTGGGGCTCCCATTATATATATGCTAGTAAGCTCGATGAGGTCCTCCAGGTCTCTCAGGCTCTACTCATTTTTCTTTGTTCTTTTTTCTTTCTGTTCCTCAAACTGGCCAATCTCAATTCATCTAAGTTTGATGATTCTTTAGTCATATAAAATCTACACTTGAGGTTCTCTAATAAAGTTTTCATTTCAGTCCTTGTGCTATTTAACTCCAGAATACCTATTTGTTTGTTTTATTTTTTATAATTCTATCTCTTTACATTATATATTTGGTGAGATAACATTTTCATACTTTCCTCTAGCTCTTTAGACATGAGTTTCTTTAGTTATTTGAACACATTTAAAATACCTGATTTAAAGTCTTTGTCAAGTAAGTCCACATTCTAAGCTTCTTAAACAAGCATTTCTATTGCTTGTTTGTTTCTTGCCATACTTTTTTTGTTGAAACCTAGACATTTCAAATAATATAATGTGGCAACTAGGGAACTGGATTCTCTACCCACCCCCCCACCCCAGTGATTTGTTGCCATTGTTGCTTGCTATTTAGTGACTTTTCTGGGATAACCTGTAATGTTGTATCTCTATGATGTGTAGTCACTAAAATCTCTTCTGAGTTAGTTTTAAAAAATAGAAATTGTCATTGAGACTATTTTAACTCACAGTAACCCCATGTGTTTCAGACTAGAACTGCTCTCTATGGTGTTCACTGTGGCTGTGACCTTACAGAAGTAGATCTCCAGCCTTTCTTCTGAAGTGTCTCCTCTGGGTACATTCGTATCTCCACTCTCTCAATTAGTAGCTGAGTGTTTATCCATTTGTGCAGTAGTCCGCTAATTACTGAATGATAGTTCCCTAAATCTTTCAGTACTTTTTGAGAAGCTCTGTGTGAATATTGAGACACACCTTCAACACTCAGCCAGGCAGTTTACAACTCTGCCTTAGCTTTCATTTTCTTCTTGCGTAGAGCCTGGAGGTGAGTTGGGTGTGAGAGCTTAGGACCATCTCAGGTCCTCTCTAAGCATGCACACAGCCCTACATATGTGTATGGCCTTCTAGATACCCAGGAATATATCGAATCTTTCAAAGTCCCTACAAAATTTCCTTCCCAGGTTTTCTTTTTAAGATATTGGTTTGTTTGTTGTTTGCTTGCCCCAACTGTTAACAACTACCTCAGGTAGCTCTGATGTTAGAACATTTGAGAAATGCCCAACAGGAGAGACTTTTAGCACTAAAGAAGTTTGAGTGAGGTTAAATAAAGACAAGGCTTTCAAGTGGGGTTTGCAGAGAGCCACCTGACAGGTCAAATAAGGACTTTGATGCCCTTGGAAGCAGCAGTTAAGAAATCAAAGGATACATTGATTGGGCACATCGGCTGCAAAAGACCTCTTTAAAGTGATAAAAAGCCAAGATGTCACTTAAAGGACTGTGCACCTGACCCAGGTCATAGTGTTTTCAATCACCTTATATGCTTGCGAAAGCTGGACAATGAGTAAAGAAGACTGACGAAGAGTTGATACCTTTGAATTATGGTGTTGGTGAAGAATATTGAATATACCATGGACTGCCAGAAGAATGAACAAATCTGTCTTGGAAGAAGTTCATCCAGAATACTCCTTAGAAGTGAGGATGGCAATGCTTTTTCTCATATATTTTGGATGTGCTACCAGGAGGGACCAGTTCCTGGAGAAGGATATCATGCTTGGTAAAGTACAGGGTTAGAGAAAAAGAAGCCCCTCGATGAGATGAATTGACACATTGGCTGCAATGACAGGCTCAAACATAGCAACGATTGTGAAGACGACACTGGACCAGGGAGTGTTCTGTTGTACACAGGGTCTCTATGAGTCAGAGCTGACTTGATGGTACCCAGCAACAACAACAACAAATAGATAGGTGAAATAATGACTTTTCTTTGGGATTGAAGCTTTGAAAGGACACATGTCTTTCTGCTCTCTCCAATACTGGGAATACAGGCTATTAGTTTTCAAGACCTCCTCTGAGCTGAGGAGTGGGGTATGAGACTAAAACCAAAAACCCGTTGCCATTGAGTCAGTTCTGACTCATAGAGACACTGTAAGACAGAAGAGAACTGCCCCTTAGGGCTTAGGGTTTTCTAGGCTATAATCTTTATGCAAGCAGATTGCCAAATCTTTTTCCCACAGAGCAGCTGGCAGGTTTGAACTACCAATCTTTTGGTCAGCAGGCAAGAACTTAACCACTGCACCACCCTGGCTCCTTTTCATGAGACTAGGGTACGTTAAAACATTACGAGACTCATTTTTCTTACTGATATGTGCCATTTTACTTAATTAAACCCTCCCTGAGTTGCTGCAAGCCTCTGATTAATTCCAGAGTTCTAAAAAAGTTGGATCTGACCTTTTTTTTTTTTTTTTTTTAAACCCATTTTTTCATTGCTTTTGTGGAGGAGCAGATCTTAGGGTGTCCTTAGTTTTCCATTTGCACTAACCTTACCCCTCAGTTTATGTTTAATTTTAAGTATGTATATGTGTACCCATATTTAAACATAAAATTTCATTTTGTTTCAAAATGTCTGTAGATTTTGCCATATCATACATATCTTTTACAACTTGCTTTTATTCAGCATTATTTTCAAGATTTAGCAATATTAATTTAATTCATTTATTTCATCTGCTATGTAGTATATTTTTGTACTAATATACCAAAATGTCCAGTGATAGACATTTAGATTGCTTTTTTCCCTTTAAATTATAAACAATGTTATCATGAGTTCTCTGATATTTTTGAACACATATCAAAAATATTATCTTTGGTAGATGCTTAATTGTGAAAGTTATTGTACTGAATGCCTGTTATTACCCATTTATCTCTCCAAATCAGTGTACTAATTTACACATTCCACCTTTCTGCTACGCTTTATAGGAGCTTTCAGGTTCTCCATATGTTTGTTAACACTGAGAATTTCGATAGTTTTATTTCTCTTTTTTTCTATGTTTATGAAATGATACTTGTGTTGATCAAAATTTATTTCTTGGTTATTGATGAGGCTGAGAACTTTTAACAGTTTTATACCCAATTCTGCCATGTGTTTGTCAGTTTGTCATACCGTGGTGGCTTGTGTTTTGCTGTGATGCTGGAAGCTATGCCACTGATATTTCAAATACTAACGGCGTCACCTACGGTTAACGGGTTTCAGCAAAGCTTCCTGACTAGGAAAGAATGGCCAGGTGATCTACTTCCCAAAATCAGTGAATGAAAACCTTATAGATCACAACAGAACATTGTCAGACACATTTGCTTTGGATGTATCGTCAGACGAGGTCAATCTCCGAGGAAGGGCATCATGTTTGGTGAAGTAAAGGGCCAATGAGGGTGAGGAAGACCCTCAGCGAGATAGACCGGCATGATAGCTTCAGTGATGGACTCGAGCATGCTGGTAGTTGTGAGGATGACACAGGCCTGGGCAGCGTTTCATTCTGTTTTATATGAAGTCACTATTAGTTGGAATTGACTTAATGACAGCTCTCTGTCTCTATACGAAAGGTATATAACCTTTGATATTTGTCTAATGAGTTGTCTGCATGTATCTTACTAATTTGTAGAACTTATTTTGTATATTTTGGATATCTGGGTATCCTTTGAGAATTATGCTTGGTCTAAGCAGGACTGACTTCGTGTGCATGCTAACTCTGTGGTTGCGCAGGGCACCATGTTTAGAAAACTGCCACTCTTGATTTAGTACTGTTTCGTCACTATCTTCAAATTCATAATAATTTTGAACAAGGGCTCCACATTTTTAGTTTTCATTGAGTCTTGGAAATTAGGTAGCCAACCCCAGTTGTAAATGTATTCTCACTCTCTACGTCTTGTTTTAATCACTCCATTGGATACGTAGAGTACTCCACTGGCCTTTATTTATCTTATGGTACATTGTGTTTTTATCACTTTTTTTTAGAACCCTGGGCCTCCACTGATCAGCTGAGGATATTATTTTTCAAGGTTAGGATAGGATATCCTGTGGCTTTCTCTGTTTTTGTTATATTAAGAGAAAACTGCCCAATTGGTAGATTCCATGCTCATTTGTCTTGGCAGATAAAGTAGGTCTTATCTTGCTCTTCTTCCATGCCTGTGAAATCACTGGAATTTTTCACAGCAGTGTTTCCCAAATGTTCTTGAATAGCTCTTTAAAAATATGATTTCTCAACCCCATCCGTTAGTGATTTGATTCACTGGGTCTTAAGAAAGACTTAAGCATTTAAATGCTTAATGAAATTTTAGTCAGTTGTTATGATCAGGCGAGTCTGAGGCATAAGTTGTCTAAAAATAGTGAAATCAAGCAATATTTTGAAAATTGCATAGGATGCAAAAGAGGTAAATCAGAAAACTACAGTGTTCTCCAACTCTCTGAATCAGCTTTGCCAGGTGTGTTTCAAATTAGAAACTATTCCTTCTGCCTAGTGAGATTCAAATCTATATAGCTAAGTGACTTGACAAGGAGCCCTGGTGACACACTGAGTAAGCACTCTGCTCCTAATCCAAAGGCTGGCAGTTTGAACCCACCAGCTTCTCTGCAGGAGAAAGATGTGACAGTTTGCTTCTGTAAAGATTAAACTAAACCAAACCCTTTGCCCTCAGGTTGATTCCTACTTGTAGCAACCCTATAGGACAGACTTGAACTGCCCGAAGATTACAGCTTTGGAAGCCCTGTGGGGCAATTCTACCCTGTCACATGAGGTTGCTATGAGTTGGAATTGACTTGATTGCAATAAGTAAACAGCTTGACAATATCATCAAACTGATAATCATTGGTATTCACAAAACTAACACCACATGAACTCACCATGCCTCAAAACAGCCATGTAATGACTTATAGAACAAAAATATGCAGATTATTTTCAAGCAACAGGATTGGGTTATATATAACTCATAATATTAAAGTTCTTTATATACAACACACTGTATTATTTCAATATTAATTTAATATAAATTAACCAATGAAGGAATGTTTGTGATATTCCATATAAGTTATGCTACTTATACAAATAGAAAATACATATATGATGATAAGAGCTACCATAACACGTTAAATTCTTAATGACCAGATTTAGTATTTCCTCTAGTATCGTGGAATCTAATGTACTATGAAAACCCAGAATCACCTTTTAAAGATAACACTGTTCTCTAAACAAGATCCTTTCTACTATACCCACAAAATTTATTAGGTATTTATCTCGTGCCAAGCATTGTGCAAAAACACTTTTTGCGTCTAAATTTATGCTAAGTAATTTTATTACAAGTGCAAGATTGTTTACCAAAAATTAAGCTAAGTGACTGTGTCCTGGTCCAGGTTACATCAGAGAGACCTCTTTGTGCAGTTTTTATGAACGTGCAATTTGTTGTTGACAGTGTTAAGGATTGTCATGACCATTCCTTTTTCCTGTGAAGCGTACACTTCAAAAACCAGGGGTGACATTCCAAAAGTCAGGCTTCTAGTGCGAAGCCCTGTTTTCTCATGAATAGATAATTGGATGATGGATGAATTCTTTACCTAAACACTTATATTCACTCTATTAAAGAAAAAAAAAAAACTGGTATGAGAGAGGACACAGGAAATTAGGAGCAGGAGCCCCAAACCCAGTGCCGTCGAGTCGATTCCAACTCATAGTGACGCTATAGGACGGAGTAGAACTGCCCCATAGGAGCGGGAGAGACAGAGATAAATTGGGTTTGCATAGACGGCTCTGGAGTGAAAGCCCACAAACTCCCTTGGCCTCTGATATTTTCAGAACTGTGCTAATCCTTTTTCTGTGACCTGTTTAGGGAGCACCTGTTTGGTAGGTTTCCCCAGCATCATCCCAATAAAACATCTTATCAGTTTGCAGTTAGTTTGAATTGTGTGCTTGTTACTTGTCACCATATAGCCTTAACCAAGATGCTATTTCATGAACTTTTTTAGTAAATAAAAGGCACATATACAGAGAGAAGAGGTCACCTTTTCTTTACCAGTTAACAGGGTTTCTTAGCCTGAGGTTTGTGAACTTGGGTGAGAAAAAGAGCTCCTTTCTTTCCCCCAACATCTAGCTGAAATTTGGCATGCTTTAAACATAAATGTAGGCAACAAACCATATTGGCACTGGCAGTATTTCTGATTTTGTCACCAAAAGAAATCAGAGGTATTTTCATATCATGTTAGAATTGTTGCAGATATCTGGAAACACAATTTCATGTATAACTATGAATTATTGCAGTTAGCTGGTAGATCTGATTATCAACTATATAAGGCATGCCTGCTATATTTGTTTGCCAACCACACCCTCCCCCTGAGAGATATTTTCATAAGATTATGTTCACATCTTAATATAACACATGTTGCCATAAAAAAAAATTAGTATAGCACGCTTACAAAAATATCTTGTGGGGGGAAGCTGTGGTTGGCAAATAAAACATAGATGGTACACACTATTTGCTTAAAAATATAGTAAGAGCATATTATTTTTTTAAACAATATTTTAAAACCATATTTGTAATTTTATGTATGATATTGTTATTTCATACAGGTGCTTTACCAGGTACCCAATGAGATCCATGCCACAAAAATGGTTAAGAACCTCTGACTAGAGTTGGTATCAGATGGAAGGAAAGGGGCCTGTGCTCTTCATAAGGGATTTAGAGTTCATATACATGATATAGAAACCCTGGTGGAGTAGTGGTTAAGTGCTACAGCTGCTAACCAAAGGGTTGGCAGTTCGAATCCACCAGGGGCTCCTTGGAAACTCTGTGGGGCAGTTCTACTCTGTCGGAATTGACTCTACGGCACTGGGCTTGGTTTTTGGTATACATGATATGTGATTTGAAGTTAATATAAAGTAATAGGACTTCAGAATAGTACTGATTATCTTCTCAAGGAATCTCCTTAGAGAACCTTGGCTCGCACAAGCAGGATATGCTCTTGCCTAAAGACAGACACATGGATTAAATGAATTCTTAAGATTTCTAGAGTCTTAAATTCTATTACTTTATAATTTCATCTACACATACGGTTAACTGCTAATTTAGAAGATTTAACTCTGAGTGAGCTCTTCCTCTCCTCAGTGGGATTCAAAACCTCATGTGCAGATGGAGCCACTCCATTGTTCTCAACAGGGGTGGATGTGCTCAATGAGAGAAATCCTTATGTCTAAATGGGTTTTTAGACAGACACTTCAAAAGTTTCGGAATGTGTATGCACAGATAAAATAAATTTTACCATTCTTAAAAAAAATTCTAAAAGTGTTAACAAAATCCCAAGACTTAACACTTTCAAATCTACAGATTCTTGGCCACATTTCAGTATAATAGATTTATCTTAAGGTTCATTAAAATGCTCTCTACCTTATCAAGCTTGAACAATGTTTTTTATCAGGTCTGCTCTGGAGTTTTTCATAAGGAATGTTTTTGGTAGTTTTTTTTTCCCCCCATGAACCCATCTTCGAGTAAAATAAAACTAGAAATACGTTCATTTTGTCTGTGGTAGAGAAATCTAAAAGCCATAAAATAATAACAAAAATAGTGTCTGAATGAGGTCTGCCCACAGTATAGGCAGGAGAAAGCGTCTGCCTTGAAAAAGTAGCTCACTCAACAAAATTCTTACTTTATACTCAAATATGAGGCAGATTATTTAGACTTTTATCCTGGACTTTGTACCTGAATGAGATTTTCTCATCTCTTAGCAGATTTTTTTTTTTTCATTTGTTCCTAGCATCTTAAGCACGTGCTTCGGCTGCCAGGATCCCCGGTACTTGTCTCCTATCTGCCTTCTCATGTTCTCTTACTTGACCTCTGGTTTGGCTGAAACTTCCATGCTGTCAGTTTCCCTTTTGTCTCTGGCCAACTCACGGCCTTACCCTCCTGTCCCTACATCGTGCCTTCACCTTCTGCTTTCCAAGCTTAACTGTAATAATGTAAACCTGTTCTAACATCGGAGCCCTGGTGGTGCGGTGGTTAAGAGCTGCGGCTGCTAACCAAAAGGTCAGGAGTCCAAATCCACCAGTTGCTCCTTGGAAACACTATGGGGCAGTTCTACTCTGTCCTACAGGGTCGCTATGAGTTGGAATTTGACTCCAAGGCAATGAGTTTGGTTTTATGACATTTGTTCTATACTGACCAGGCTTCTTGAGGGTCTGACAAAGAAAACATAATAAAATGTTATCAAACTTTCAATTTTCAACAATACAAATGAAAACTGCTTCATGTGTTCACAGCTTGACTAAAAACATGCAACAAGGATTATGAACACCAGACATTAAACTTGATGAAAGAGATTGAATATGTTATTCCTCTCACTTCAGGTTGCTTTTTTATTTAGAGTTCAAGACAGTACTGATGTGGAAAAAAATCCCAAACCGGTTGCTGTGGAGTGTGACCCCTGGTGACCCGGTGTTCTGTAGTTGGAGGTATAGAGAAAACCCTTTGTGCCACCTGGGGACCCAGCTGATGTGGAAACTTGTTTGAGTTAATTCTACCCATCCTATGATAATAAGGGCATTGGTGGCTCCATGGTAGAATTCTTGTTTTCCAAGGGGGAGATCAGGGTTCGATTCCTGGCCAATGCACCTCATGTGCAGCCATTACCTGTCTGCCAGCAGCAGTGTCTGTGTTGGTGTGATGCTAAATAAGCTTCAGTGGAGAGGCCGGACGACGACAGGCAGGAAGAAGGGGCTGGGGATCTACTTCTGAAAGTCAAACAATGAAAATCCTGTGGATCACAATGGCCTCATCCCCAACCAATCACGGTGATGGCACAGGACTGGGCAGCATCTCATTCCATTGTGTGTGAGGCTACCTTGAGTCAGGGACCAACCTGAAGGTGGTTAACAACTATGTGCTATATTAGCCTAGAGTGGAGTCATTGCAAAAAAGACAACTGAGATAAAAGGGGAAAAAAAATAGTAAATGCGATGGGAGTAGTGGACTTCCTTTTGTACCGGAAGATTTTTGCTCCCTAAGATATTTGAAAATTATTTGTAAGGTTCTATTGTTACCCTGTGTACCTAAATACTTGCCGAGTTAGTTAACTGCGGAATGCATCTCTATCTATCTAGGATAGGTCTCAGATTGTCTAAGCCAATGATGGCAGTTCTGTTCCTTTTAACACAGTTATCCCAGGAAACCAAGCATAAGATGGTCAACACAGAGCACTCTTCTGAGGACTGTTGTTGGACCCATCGTAAACATGTGACAATAAGTCCAGAAGGCAAAGATTCTATCCATATTGAGGGACAGGCTTTCTCTCTCTCCCTATGATAATGAACATGGATTCGTGGTGTTCCGTGTTGCTTGCAATGAGAAAGGAAGCCAGCCTGAGGACAAAGCTGATGCACCAAGGAGGCAAAGCCAAGAGAAGTGGCTCAGGAGCACTTATCAGGAGTCCATCATCCTTCCAAGTAATAAAGCTATTTAATTTTGTGTAATCTGATGTGAGGTGAAGTTTCTGACTACCTTTACAGATGTAGTGGTTCTTGTCTAAATATCAGTCTCCCTGTCGCTAGTCTTTTACACCTCTGTTCTTCAATGATATCTTTCATACTTTTAGAGTAAACTTTTCAAATAAAGCTCTTGCCATTTCACTTTTAAATATAAAATTATTCCTCATCCAATTTCCTACAGGAAAAAGACTAAGGATATTTAACTTAGCATGTACTTTTCCTTCCAGCTACTAAAGCTATTGCTCTCCTCTCACACACACAAAAGAACTTTGCTATTTCCTTGCAATTGCCGTTGCCACAACCTAGACCTCGTTGCCCTCTCAACAACCTATCTCACATCCCCTTCTTTATATGGCTAATTGTATCCACTCATTCTTCAGGACTTAGCCCTCCATCCCTGCAGAACTTTTTCATGGCCATTTTTTACTCCCACTTCCACCTCCTGTTACTATTTCACTTTTATCCTGGTGCCATCAAGTCTAGGCAAGGATAAATACTCTTCCTTTTTGCTCTTAAAATACTTGTATATTTGTCTATAACATACTCATTATATTGCAATAAAATCACATTTATTAAATTCCGTTTCTATCTGTGAATTCCTCCTGGATAAAGGTGATATATTTTTCTTTTTACCCTTTGGCCTGGCACATAGAAATGGTTCAGTATTTTTACTGAACTATAGTACATTAAAAAAAAAAAAAAACTCATTGCCCTTGGGTCGATTCCAAATCAAAGCGACCCCATAGGACAGAGTAGAGCTGCCCCAAAGAGTTTCCAAGGAGCTGCTGGTGGATTCGAACTGCCAACCTTAGGGTTAGCAGCTGAGTCCTTAACCCCTGTGCCGCCAGGGCTCAAAGTAGCTTTTTGGCATGTATTTAATCAATGAAAAAATATATGTTTCCTAAAGGATATCAACTTGTATACCATTGGTTCTTGATTATATGCTACTTTCTGAAATTAATGTCAACTGATTTTTTTGGTACGGTTACTGTGTATTACTTCTATCCTTATCCGGTGGTATTGAAGGAAGAAGTCCAAGATGCACTGAAGACATTGATGAAAAACAAGGCTCCAGGAATTGTTGGAATACCAAGTGCGATGTTTCAACAAATGGATGCAAAGTTGGAAGTGGTTAATCCTCTATGTCAAGAACCTTGGAAGACAGCTACCTGGCCAACTGAGTAAAAGAGATCCATATTTGTGCCCATTCCAAAGAAGATGATACGACAGAATGTAGAAATTGTTGAACAATATCATTAATACCAAAAGCAAATAAAATTTTGTTGAAGATAATTCAGAAGTGGTTGCAGCAGTACATTAAAAGGAAACTGCCTGAGATACAGACCAGATTCAAAAGACAACACGAAACAAAGGATATCATTACTGAAGTCAAATGTATCTTGGCAGAAAGCAGAGAATACCAGAAAGATATTTACCTGTGTTTTATTGACTATGCAAAGGCTTTTGACTGTGTGTACTATAACAACTTATGGATAACATTGCAAAGAATGGAAATGCCAGAACACTTAATTGTGCTCATGAGGAACCTTTACATAGACCAAGAACCATTTGAACAGAATAAGTGGATACTGCATGGTTTAAAACCAGGAATGGTGCATGTCAGGGTTGTATCCTTTCACCATACTTACTCAATCTGTATGCTGAGCAAATAGAACCTGGACTAAACGAAGAACTTGGCATTGGGATTGGGGAAAGACTCATTAAAAACCTGTGGTATGCAGATGACACAACCTTTCTTGCTGAAAGTAAAGAGGACTTGAAGCACTTACTGATGAAGATCAAAGACCACAGCCTTCAGTATGGATTACACCTCAACATAAAGAAAACAAAAATTCTCACAACAGGAACAATAAGTAACATGATAAACAGAGAAATATTGAAGTTGTCAAAAATTTCATTTTACTTGGATCCACAATCAAAACCCATGGAAGCAGCAGTCAACAAATCAAACGATGTATTGCATTGGGCAAATGTGCTGCAAAAGAACTCTTTGAAGTGTTAAAAAGCAAAGATGTCACTTTGACTCAAGCCGTGGTATTTTCAATTGCCTCGTATGCGCGTGAAAGCTGAATGATGAATAAGAAAGATTGAAGAATTGAAGCCTTTGAATCGAGGTGCTGGTGAAGAATATTGAATATACCACAGACTGCCAGAAAACCAAACAAATCTGTCATAGAAGTACACCCAGAATGCTCCTTATAAGGGAGAATGGTGAGACTTCATCTTATGTACTTTGAGCATGGTATCAGGAGGGACCAGTCCCTGGAAAAGGACATCAAGCTTGGTAAAATAGAGGGCCATCAAAAAAGAGGAAGACCCTCAATTAGATGGAGTGGCACAATGGCTGCAGTAGTGATCTAAAACATAACAATGATTGTGAGGATGAAACCGGACTGGTCAGTCTTTAGTTCTGTTGTACATGCGGTTGCTATGAGTTGGAATAGACTTGATGGTACCTAACAACAACATCAACTTGTATATAAAATAATAATTCTGAGATAGTTGAAAGAATACAGTTTAATATCTACTTCAGTAAATATGTGAAGCACAAAAATGATGGCAATAAAAGGGTTTTCTGTACTTGACATGGCAGTACAACTACTGGAGTGATTCTTAGATGTTTATGCCAGGTTGATGTTTTGATGGGACTTCTTGTCACTGCACCTGACAGGTATGCTTCTGAAGTCAAGTGTTTCATATGCTTTTGTTGTACAGTTAGCTACTGGAGTCCAGGCAGGAGGAATTTTATTTGCATTGTTTCTTTTCTTTCTTCATTTTTTTTTACTTTCTCTTTTCTTAACTATGAATTATCTACATTTATAAAGTAGTTATTAAATATATTTAACACATTGTCCTTTTATATGTAGAATAGACGGCAATGACAAGATTTGCAAATATACTAAATGCCAATATATTTAGGTAGTCCTTTTCAAGCTTTCGTGCACACTCGCTGAACTGTAGTAGCTTTTCTCATAAAGGTTAATCCTTAGGTATGCCTAAGACTTCTTTTGTATCTGGTATTGACCTAACATGACTAATATCAGGAAATTAGTGTTATAACTAAATACAACCCACAGAGGAAGGATATATTTACAGTCAGAAGACACAATATCTGGGTTTAGCAACTATGTTGTAATTCATAGACCTTCTTTGACAATATTCCTTTGTATGTAATAAGAAGGTAAAAAAAAAAAAATCCATCCTATCTGCATCATAAAGTTTTTGTAAAGGCCCAGTGGTATGTTACATATGAATATACTTTAAAAGAAAAATGATATTCAAACCAAATCATGACCATCCATTGGAAGTACTTAAAGCCTCTTCCAGCAACAGAAATCATGTTATGACATGCTTATGTATTCACGTCTGAGGTTATTTGGTTAATATTTACTTAAGACAGGTACACTATAAAATGGATTAAGAGCACAGACTGAGTTCTTCCATTCAGTAGCAATATAAAAAGTTAGGCAATCTGCACAGCCTTTCTGTGGCTCAGGTTCCTCACCTGTGTAATGGGATGAAGAAAACAGTAACCTGTCTCACAGAGTTGCAGTGAGGATAAAACGTGTTGGTGGAAGTAAGGGCCTCACAACAATGCCCGAAACAACGTTTAAGTGTCCGATTAGTATTAGCTGATCATACTAATATTTGTTTCTCCTGCTAGACTTTAAGCTTCAAGAGAGAAGGGATCGTGTCTGTTTCATTTGTCATAATGTCCCTGGTACCTAGAACAGTACCTGATACTTAGTAGACATTAAAAAATTATTTGAAGGAATGAATGAATAGAACTCAGGATTTTTAATATATTGGTTCCTCCATGTTGTGGTGAGGTGACCAAAGTGTGAGGTGAAATGCAGTGAAGTAGCAAAATATTGGGAGGAAATGGTGATTAGCTCTTAGCTTCAGAGGAATTTAGGGATTAGGGTGGTGGCCACCCCAAGTGGTGGTCCACACAGAGCTGGCACACCTGGGTCTTTAGCTTCTCCACTTTTATGGCCATCTCCTTTCCCATTTAGCTTTTCCTATTCCTTTATGTATCCTCATGACTGATTCTCCATCGTCTGCTCTCAAAATCCACTCTCCAAGAACTCTCAGTTGTAAGAATTTTATGTCTTTTCTCTGAGAATTGAAGATACTATGTTACCTTTTCACAGAAGTACTTGCAGTTTTAACTGAATCTTCCATTATAGAAAGGGGGAGAAAAAAAATCCTTGCTCTCATATTAATAAATAGCAGGCCTCACAGGTAAGCAGTGGAGTTATCTCCTGAAATTCACTTAAGCGGACTGTCCCAATTTTTATACAGTTGATCCTAGATACAGACACAGCCCTGATTGTCAGATTTAAAAGCAGACTGAGCTTTGTGATCTAAGTTCATGTTTCAGATGAGACTCCGTGAAAACTGAGAAGGATGAAAATTTGCTCATAAAGGTAATAATCACATCTCTATACCTCCTTCATGCACAGATTCTATCAAATATCTATTTTGTTCCTCATAAATCTTATTATCACCATTTTACAGATGAAGAAACTGAGGAACAAACAGATTCAGTGATTGACTCCAGGGAACTTCAACATGAAAATCCAGGCACCAGCATTCCAAACTCTCTGTTTTTCCCATATTACTACACATAGCATAGGAGCCCTGGCAGCACAGTGGTTAAGAGCTCAGCTGCTAAACAAAAGGTTGGCAGTTCGTATCCACCAGCTGCTCCTTGGAAATCCTATGGGGCAGTTCTATTCTGTCCTATAGGGTCACCATGAGTCGGAATCGACTTGACAGGAATGGGTTTGGTTTTGGTTTGACACATAGCGTAATCTAGATTTCTAGTTAAATAAGACATTATCCTTGACGGAAGGTGTTGGATCACTCTGTATTATTCTGATCTCACAGGGGATGCCAACTCGTAGGGCTCCAGTTTGGGAGGCACAGAGATCTAGGTTTGGTTTTATATGACTATAACCAGCATTTTGATGAACGTATTAGAAGGAAGGAATATCTTCCTAAAAACCAGTTAATGAAGATTGAGTACAGGAAGATTAAACTTTGAACTAGTAATAGACTTAATGATAAGGGACCTGAAGCTGAGTGGGCATCTCAGAGCAGAAAGCCTCACATGGGATGGGAGCACCACACCTAACAGAAGAAGGTGGGGATGAACCCAGCTACCGAGGAGAGAGTCCTCATACTTCCCTCGCTGAGGGGGGCCAGGAACTGATATGAGGACTTACTGCTTTCTAAAAGTTTCATTTCATTTCATCTCATCACATGAGAGTTTTTTTTTTTTTTCTTCAAATAGTAACAAGTTTGAACTCACACACAGACACACACATACACCTCCAGGTGTTTTCATAGAGACAGAGTACTGGACTACAGAAATTGTCCTAACTGTTGTCTTTATGAGGCCAGGAACCTGATTTTACTTGTTCATTCTGTGTCTCCAGCAACCACCCAGAGCCCATCACATCATGTATGTTCAATAAATGTTTGTCAAATAATGAAATGTTGTCTGCATCCTCCTCCCTTGATGGCTAGCATGAAAGTATATGCAAGACAAATTTAATAGAAAATGAATTAAAAAAAAAAACAAAACTACAGTCAAACATTCTGTTCTTGAGGACTCTTGGTATCTTTGAGGCTGCCGTGAGACACTGATGCCTAGAAGCATCACCCTGTGTAATTCGGGACTTCGTGACACTGATTTGAATAAAACACTTGGAGGTTTATGTTTCTACAGTTAATTTTCTTAAATGTATTTTTGTAAGAAGGGAGTTCAGTGACAAAAAATGTAGATGTGGGGGCAGGGAGAGGGTGTGTGGACTTGATTTATCACTGCCTGAATGTTAAGAAGGAAACCCTGGGGGCATAGTGGTTAAGTGCTACAGCTGCTAACCAAAAGGTCGGCAGTTCGAATCCACCAGGTGCTCCTTGGAAACTCTATGGGGCAGTTCTACCCTGTCCTATAGGGTTGCTACAAGTCGGAATCAACTTGATGGCAATAGGCTTGGTTTGGATTTTTTTTTTTTATACGAAAGGAGATGAGATGGTAGGCAGTAAGAAAATGAGTAAGATATCTCTCAGATTATGGCTAAAGTTATGCCCCTCTCAAGATTGGTAACACAAATTTTCGAAAAACTCTTCAGTCCAAAGCATCACTTTTTCGTACAATACCATTCGTTCAACAAGCATTGGTTAAGTGCTTGGTCTGAGCCTAGAGATAAATGAACAATATGGACAAAAATTTCAGAGGTCAAAGACCTTACGTTCGAGTAAACTTTACAGCGTACTAGATAAATACTACAGAGAAAAGTAAAAGGCAATAAAACGTGCAATAGGATTTCACCAGCAGGAAGGGGGCAGGCTTGTTTTGGGGGGGAGTTTTCCCCCTAATTTGCTATTTAAGTCATACGTTGAAGAGGGAAAGAACTCTCTGAGTAGACCAGGAGAGTTTTGGGGCTAAAGACAACTGAATAATTATATTTAGAATATAAAAGAACTACAGTGTTAACATATGCATGCCATAACATTAGAGGCTTAGTACTTGCCACAGGGGCTGTCCCTTTAAAAGGATGTTGTTAACAATCATTGAGTACTTGCTATGTGCCAGATACTCTTCTAAGCACTTTACATATATTAATTCATTTAATACTTACAAAACTCTGGGGCATAGGTGCTACTGTTGTCTTTCTTTGTCATGGAGGACTCTGGAGATGGAGTAGTGGAGCAATTTGTGCAAGACAAACAGCCAGTAAGCTTGGTGGATTTTAACCCGGCAGTCCCCCTCCGAAGTCTAAATGGTCTAAACCATTGCCCTATGGTTAGATAGTTTTCTTCTGTGCTTTTTCTCATGACCTTTGTATGATTAAAAAGGCTTTCCTTTCAGTTGGTTCAGTAGCAAAAGTGACCAGTCAGTACACTTATCAGCTACTCTTAATTTTCTAGTTATCACAAAAATATTCCAATTACTTACCTATAGAACATTCTATCCTCAAAGGGTTGTGATTTAACATTAGAAATTTCTCTGTCTTCAAAGTCCCCTTCCCGCGTTGATCAGACAAGTCTTGATGTTACTGACATTAAAAGATTAAACAGGTATAAGCATTTAATTGGAGGACATCAAAGGAAAAAGGTTCTGAAGACTTCATCATTCTCTTAACACCAGACTAACTTCAGTTAGCAAGCCCTTCTTTTTCAGAAAAAAGATTTGCTCTTGAAATAAAGTGTTTTCTTTTTGTTTTCCTTGTTAGTTTTGTCAAACACTTTTGAAGCAGAGGATAGGATTAAACTAGTCTGTGCATTTGAAATGGAGATAGCACTGTCATGGCCAGGGAGTTCTGTTTTAAGCTCCTCTCTGGAGAAATTGCTTCACATTCAAACAATTTCATTTGAATATTAGTCTGGTGCTCACTTCTAGTTATTTTCTGAATTACCTGTTTCCCCAAACACACACACAGACACACACACAAATGTACCACACGCACATATGCACGTAAGTGTTTGGAAAATTGTATTTTTAATTTTTAATTACGTGGAAGTAATATCCCCGCATTCACCATGAAAAACATAAAGTTTCCGTATTGTCAAAGGCCCTCAATGAGATGGATTCACTCAGTGGCTGCAAAAACGGGCTCAAGCATGACAACCGTTGTGAGGATGGCGCAGGACCAGGCAATGTTTCGTTCTGTTGTACACAGGGTCGCTATGAGTCAGAACCAACTTGACGGCATCTGACAACAACAACATTGTCAAAGAAGGAAATCTCATACCCTGTTGGGAGTAAAAGAAAAAAAGTTCTGTTGAAGAGTGATACAGCCCCAGCTGGGCAGCACTAGGTGAACACACAAAGCATTCCACACTGTAAGACCAGAGAGAGACAGAGAGAGGGTTGTATATACATAGAGAACAAAGGAAGGGTAGGGGGTTAGTGATCGATTATAGATAAGATCAGCTTCAGCTCAAAGTCCTTTGAAATTTACAAGTCAGCCACTTGGTTAAGAGGGAGTGAGTTAACACCTTTGAACAGCCCATCTGGCCCCATTACACAGGACCATAATCATGAAGACATTTTTTCCTGGGAACACACTGTTTACATCCTCACACATTCTTCCTACGAACAAATGATTTACATCCTGACCTTTTGCTTCTCAGGAATGTAAGTTGTCCCCGTTATAATTTACCACAAATTTTTTACAGGTGTACTTTTTCAGCCAAGAAACTTCTGGATATTTCAACAGTTAACTAAAAAAAAAAAGTCGTGCAGGGCCTAAGGTAAGGTTGTTTAGGAATGTCTTTTTTTTTTTTTTTTTTAAGTTATTTAGACTGAATTATGAAAAAGAAGAAATATTGACTTAATTTTCCTGATCTGAGTCTCTTTACTCTTAAATTTATAAATTTTAGAAAAATAAGCAGATTTATAAGCTTTTTTTTTTAATTTGGAAATAATTATAGACTCACACGAAGTTGCAAAAATAGTACATAGAGTCTCACATACCCTTCCCCCAGCTTCACCCAATGATAACAAAATAAGTAGATTTGAACTTTTTATATTATCTCATACTTTATTGCTCTAGAAATTTATTCCTCATTTCCGACTTATATGTAAATCATAAATACAGTACCTGAGGCCTAATGTGTGATTGCAACATAGTATAATAAATATTTTAAAAGTTATCTAATTAAAACATGTCCTCAAGTTCTTCCAAGCACAGCTCTAATTAAAGTCTATGCAAGATACAGGTGTACAAGTCTTTGGACATAAAGGGTTTTGTTTTTTTTTTAATATAGTTATGTTATCCTGAAAAGTAATTCCTACATCAATGTACTTACTTATTATAGAAGAAGAGAAACTGTTTATAGCTGTCTTTGGATAAGTAAATCTCACATAGAAACTTGGTGTGGCCTCAGAAAGATCTTTGGAAGATTGATTCTATTCAGTAAAGAAAAGTTGAGAGCAATGCTTAAGTCAGAAAAATAAGGGAAACACAAATGAGATGGACAGTAACTATGCACAGTTACAGCCAAAAAAATAACTAGTTGTTACCATGGAAAATGTGATTTAGTAATGTGGTTAAATTCAATAATTTGTCTTAAACAATTTAAAAAAGAAAGAAAACATGACTAGAGTTGGCTGGTGAGACTGGCAAGGTGATCCTCGCCACTGTTTCAGGGGTGTTCTTTTGGTCCGGAGGCTTTATAGCTTATTGGCTATGAGCTCAGCTGTTGGCCTTGAGCAGATCTGGCTTGAAAAACTTAGACAAATTAACACAATAAGCTCCATTTTTTTCTCATCTGGAAAACAGACCCTAATATTAGGCTTTATGCACAGGTTTACTGTGAGCATGAATTAGAATACTGGAAAAAGTATTTAGTGTAATTCCTGATATGATATTATATTCCTGAAAGCCTCTAGTAAATGTAGCTATTATTACCATCAGCCTCAACATCTTTTCAAACAATGTTACTTTTACAATGGATTTTGGTCCTAAGGCGCCCTCGAGAGTTACTCCAAGGGGATTTTTGTCTTTATGGATTTGTTTAAATGCACATCATGAAACAATATTTACACTTAAATTCCATGATATCTAACCTAAAAACAAATTAAAAATCTGCTTTTAGAAACAGCCACCTCGGAGATCTAAGCAGCATACGCTGGGACTGGAGTAACCTGAAGACGGGCACAGTGGTTCCCCCTGGCACTGTTCTCCTCGCCCTTGTGGTGGAGTCCCTTCCTCTCTTGCTCCAGTGTCCTTCTCCGTAATGACCAGGCAGAAGACGGGCACAGTGGTTTCCGCCTGGCACTGTTCTCCTCCCCCTTGTGGTGGAGTCCCTTCCTCTCTTGCTCCAGTGTCCTTCTCGGTAATGACCAGGCAGAAGACAGGCACAGTGGTTTCCCCCTGGCACTGTTCTCCTCGCCCTTGTGGTGGAGTCCCTTCCTCTCTTGCTCCAATGTCCTTCTCGGTAATGACCAGGCAGAAGACAGGCACAGTGGTTTCCCCCTGGCACTGTTCTCCTCGCCCTTGTGGTGGAGTCCCTTCCTCTCTTGCTCCAGTGTCCTTCTCCGTAATGACCAGGCAGAAGACGGGCACAGTGGTTTCTGCCTGGCACTGTTCTCCTCCCCCTTGTGGTGGAGTCCCTTCCTCTCTTGCTCCAGTGTCCTTCTCGGTAATGACCAGGCAGAAGACAGGCACAGTGGTTTCCGCCTGGAACGTTCTCCTCCCCCTTGTGGTGGAGTCCCTTCCTCTCTTGCTCCAATGTCCTTCTCGGTAATGACCAGGCAGAAGACGGGCACAGTGGTTTCCGCCTGGCACTGTTCTCCTCGCCCTTGTGGTGGAGTCCCTTCCTCTCTTGCTCCTTCTCGGTAATGACCAGGCAGAAGACAGGCACAGTGGTTTCCCCCTGGCACTGTTCTCCTCGCCCTTGTGGTGGAGTCCCTTCCTCTCTTGCTCCAGTGTCCTTCTCGGTAATGACCAGGCAGAAGACGGGCACAATGGTTTCCGCCTGGCACGTTCTCCTCGCCCTTGTGGTGGAGTCCCTTCCTCTCTTGCTCCAGTGTCCTTCTCGGTAATGACCAGGCAGAAGACAGGCACAGTGGTTTCCTCCTGGCACTGTTCTCCTCGCCCTTGTGGTGGAGTCCCTTCCTCTCTTGCTCCAGTATCCTTCTCGGTAATGACCAGGCAGAAGACAGGCACAGTGGTTTCCGCCTGGCACTGTTCTCCTTGCCCTTGTGGTAGAGTCCCTTCCTCTCTTGCTCCAGTGTCCTTCTCTGTAATGACCAGGCAGCCCACAGTTGTCTCCTACATCTAGTGTTCTACTCTGCAGCTCACTTCCGCTTTGAAGAGGTTTCACATTGAATTTGTGAATTGACATTGAGGAAATGGTTGGTGCTCAATATGTTTTACAAGTAGTGAATTATCCAAATTACCCCCAAACCTATCATCCTGTTTGTGTTTTTATACTCACACTTTTACTAATGGCTAAAATCACTTTCTCTAGGACCAAATGTTCATCAATTTTATATCTGGTTAGGATTATTTTATACACACTTTCTACGAATGATCACATTGAAGAACATTTTTAAACTTAACTTAAAAAAGATTCAAATATACACATAAGTAGAGCGAATAAACAGAACAATTGCTGTCAAATCGATTTCGACTCATAGAGACCCTACAGGACAGAGTAGAACTACAGCATAATGAATCCCCATACGCCTATCAAGGAGCCCTGGTGGCACAACGTTTCAGAGCTTGGCTGCTAACCGAGAGGTTGGCAGTTTGTCCCCACTCAAACCCATCAGCTGTTCTGTGGGAGAAAGATGAGGCTGTCTACTTCCATAGAGACTTACAGCCTTGGAAACCCTAGGGGCAGTTCTATTCCGTCCTATAGGGTCACTGTGAGTCGGAATGGACTCAACGGCAATGGGTTGTTTTTTTATGCCTATTACTCTGAAAAAAAATTATTTTTCAAGATTCTGTACATTTAATTCATGTATCCAATTTTTCTTTTATTTATTTTCTTAATAATATATTCTAAAGCAAATCCCAGGCGTCTTGTCATTCCACTCCTGCATACATCTTTTTAAAAAATGGCTATTTTCTTACATAACCAGAGTATAATGGCTAAATTAACAAAATTAATAATAGTCCCTTGTTAATGTCAAGCTCATAATCACGTATTCCCAAATTTCTAACGTTATTTTATTTTGACATTGGTTGGTTGAATCAGGATCAACTTTTTTTTTTTAAATGAAAGAACCAGAACATAAAAGATGGTATTACAAGAAAATTACAAACGCGATATAGGCTAGTAGATTTGTCAGTTATATGGCTCTAAGCCTAAATTTAAAAAAATATAATAAAAATAAGCATCTTTAAACTAGACCTCAGTCTGTAATATGGAACTCAGCCAGGAGGGGGAGTATAGCACCAAAGAGCTTTCTTTTTCGTCTTGCTTAAAGACAAATAAATAAATGAAGTAACTGGGCGCCAGGCTCACCATGGTATTCGCTAAATTTAGGAGGGAGAAATATGCTGGGGAATAGCTCTCAAAAAAGTAATACTTTATTTCTTAGTGGCTAAAAAATTTTTTAAATCCCAATGAAAAAATTTTTTAAAGGAGAAATAAGCACAACTGACTATTAATCAGTAAAAAAACTGTTGGCGTCTGGGTCTACCAACATCGGGCGTTACGCAAAAACCGTGGACATAAAACCAAAGTAAAAGAAAGATTAAAACATAACATCCAATCAAGTGATACATTTTAGACAGTGAGATTTAGCAGTTACCACATTTAAGAACCATACAATAATGTGAATTTCCCACTTCATCACACACAATTGTGTCATGTGTATTTAACAAAGTACTCTGAAAGCTAATAGGAAAAAAGTATTTAGAGAAAATATTTTAAATTAAATATTGAATTTACCAACTTAATAGTTTTTGTATCTCTTAGAAATAAAGTCATGTTCATTGAAATCCCAATGGTCATTAAATCACATATTTGCCAGACAAAAAAAGAAACAATCATCCTAAGATATTTGTCTAAATTTCTTAGACTTTGTTTAAAGTTGGACTAACTTTACCTGTTTTTCTAAACTGAAAGTGAAGCCTAGCATATATCCTAGGTTAACTGACGTTTGATATCCTAACCTTTTTGTTAACAACACATTTTGAGAATAAGTTACACAACAAGCTGTTTTGAAACAATCATGTTGTAACCGACAGAGACAGGAGAATTAAACCAGTTATCATAAATGACTATAATTTAAGTAATGAAGGCTGAACGCTAGTATTACCCAAATCAGAATCCCCAACTACTTAAAGAATAGTATGTTGTTGTTATTAGGTTTTGTCATGTCAGCTCCGACTCACAGCGACCCTTATGTACAGCAGGAGGAAACACTGTGCGGTCCTGCGCCATCCGCACAATTGTTGTTACGCTTGAGTCCATTGTTGCAGCCACTGTGTCAATCCATTTCGTTGAAGATCTTCCTCTTTTTCGCTGACCCTCTATTTCACCAAGCATAATGTCCTTCTTCGGGGACTGATCCCTTCTGATAACAGGTCCAAGGTATGTGAGATCCAGTTTCACCGTCTTTGCTTCTTAGGAGCATTCTGGTTTTACTTCTTCAGAGACAGATTTGTTCCTTCTGCTGGCAGCCCATGGTATATTCAATATTCTTCACCAACACCACAGTTCAGAGGCATCAATTCTTCAGTCTTATTCATTGTCCAGCTTTCGTATGCATATGAGGCGATTAAAAACACCATGGCCTTGGGTCAGGATTCACCTTAGTCCTCAAGGTGACATCTTTGCCTTTCAACACTTTAAAGAGGTCCTTTGCAGCAGATTTACCCAATGCGATGCGTCTTTTGATTTCTTGACTGCTGCTTCCATGGCTGTTGATTGTGTTTCCAAGTAAAATGAAATCCTTGACAACTTCAGTCTTTTCTCCATTTACCATGATGTTGCTCATTGGTCCAGTTGTGAGGATTTTTGTTTTCCTAAGGTTGAGGTGTAATCCATACTGAAGGCTGTGGTCTTTGATCTTCGTCAGTAAGTGCTTCAAGTCCTCTTCACTATGAATGCTGTAAATGTCAGTATTTTATGTTATGTTTCACTTCATTATGACCTACTTGAAACATAGTTAGGTGTTAAGAAGTGAATTTGACTCTACCTTGTTATATTGAAGTAAATGAGACCAAATAATAGAACTTTAGACAGAGAAAAAAGTATCACTGGAATATACTCTTCTCTCCAATGTAGTTTTTGCTAAGTGTTATACAAATAGAAGGTACTTAATGAATAATAAATAATAAGTAATAAATAATTGTGAGCACCATGAGAATAGCTTTTTTTGTTGTTGTTGTTCAGTGTTGTATCCCTTGTGGCTACAACAGTATCAAGGGAAGTGTTTTGTAAAAATTTCTTGATGTTAATGAATTTTGAGGTAAATGAAAGATGTAAATTGCTAGACGTTGAGATAGAGAAAATTCCAGAGTATTGAGATTCCTTTTGGTGCCAGAACTACTAACATTGTTGATGGATAGTTGGAGGGGAAAGAGATATAAAAAAAAAAAATTTCAAATAGTTTATTTAAACAACTGGGTTGATAGCACATGTACTGAAATGGAGAATATTTTGGGGGTAGGGTTAAAATGTTTGGCTAAGAAAAAAGGAAAAAGTTTCATCTAAGTGAAAATGAGATAAGGTTTTGATTCACAGTATAAGGTTTGCTCTTGACTAAAGGTCGGTGGTTCGAACCACCTAGTGGTACCAAGAAAGAAAGACCTGGCAATCTGCCTCCATCAGGATTACAGCCAAGAAAATCCTATGGAGCAGTTCTACTCTGTAACACATGGGGTCACCATGAGTTGGAATCAACTCAAAGCCAATGAGTTTTGTATAAATTTGAAAGTTTGATGCCTAAAAGTGGTCTGTTAATCCAAAAGAATTGATGAAATCTCCTAATAGTGATTTATTTATAAAGAGGACCTGATGGCTTAAAACATTCTTGAAAATACCAGATAGTTTTTTCCATTGATTTTATCTTCTTTAAAATAAAAGTTAATCTGGTAATCTCTCCTAGAATTTGATCATCTTGTAAAATGGGTTTTTTGAGACTTTTCTAGATAAAATGTATTTTATGTAGAATTTTCAATGGAAGCAGTTTTGGATTTTGACATTTGACATTGGTCTTCTAAGTAACATGAATCTAAACATGAATACCATTACTCAAAAGATCTCATTGCTACTGTATGAGACACCATAAGAAAAAAGTGTAGAGACTGAGTCAAAATTATAGAAGTTGCTTATTTAGACAAGCTAAGAGGGTTGCCATGAGTCAGAATCGGCTCGACGGCAGTGGGTTTTTAAGAAGAATCTTAATTTTCTCTCTCAGGATGGCTTAACTGAAGTAGTGTGTGGATAGAATCCATGAGCTTGTATGAGGAAAAAATATTTATTTTCACTAATAATTAACTGAAATTTAGCATTCTTCTCACTTGTATTAGCACCAAACAACACAAATAGTATCTTTGTGTTGTTAGCAATAAAAATCACGAATCTTTTCATATCATGTTATGCTTTAGATATTTTGAAATATTGTTCACTCTCATCACTATTCTGAAATTAAGCTTTTATTTCCAGACTATTTAGTTAAACGAAAACTTTATAACGTGAGTATACTGGGTAATTTGGTAACAATTTCTACTTTGAGACTTAACAAACAATAAATACCTACTTTACTTACATATTCCATGTACAGGCAAAGTATCTGTGCCAAGAGGTTTAAATGTCTTAGTCTCATATCAAATGTAAAAAATGCAGGAACGATTGCTAGATGCTCCAACTAACATTCCCATCACCAGCAGCACTTCCAGGTCAAATTTGTCACATGTGCTCATAAAACCGTATTTCTTCCTTCAGGGTACTGCCTCAACTTGCATGTATAGGTCCATTACGGTGGTTATTTGTGTTTCACTCCCACGAAATTACAGGAAACTTCTAGAGCAGAAACAATGTAGGGTTTTGCTCAATATTTTGTCTCTGAATATAATGCAGCGCTAGAAAAAAAAAGATATGCAATTTAAGATTTCAAATGCATTTGTTCTAAAAACAAAAACAGAACACAACAAAACAAAACCAAAAAACAACGATAACAAAAAAACAAGCCAAAGAACATCACACATAGCTTCATAGGCCAAAATATATAAATATTTATAGGAAAATCCGCTGAAGAAGAAAAATAATAACTAAAGGTTTATTATTATAAATCTTCATTTCTAGTAGTTATATTATTTTTCTTCCTTGGCGAACATTGAACTGCTAACCTTTTGGCAGCAGCCATATCACTTAACCACTGTGCCACCAGGGCTCCAAGAAATAAAGAAAAAATCCTGAGGGTAAACATTTTCTTTCATATTGAACCAAATGGTGAGGAACCATTGTCATGACGTCAAAGCACATGGCCATCAAAATCAGTGTTACTCAACTACTTTTTAACCTAGGCCACCTTTAATTAATTAAAAAAAAAATGCACTCCTTCCTCCCATTGAAAATCATTGATATGCAAAATTTAGAGTCTATTATTCAAGTATCTGTATTGGCCAAGAAAATTTTAAAGTGATTTTTTTTTTTTAATTTTGATGTTAGTATATACAGCCAAAGGTAGACTGTTTCAATAATTTCTACATGTACAAGTCAATGGCATTCATCACAGTATTCAAGGTGTGCTACTTTTCACTATCCTTTTCAAATTATATCACCATCACCATGGTCTTAAATTCACTGCCCCCTAAGCTTTCCATCCAACCTTTCGAATTGTCATCGACAATTTGATTTCACATTGATAATTCTTTAGAAGAGCACAGTACTCAAAGCAGACATACTTTACTAGTTAAGAAATGCTGTTTTTTGGTTTAAAGAAGACTTTAGGGGATAGTTTTGGTTTAAGGTTGATTTGTATAGAAGCAGTTTCATTTTACACTTCCTAAATATACATCATAAAATATACTGGAAGTTCCATTACTGTCATCCCCCAACACTAATTCTAACATGGCCCTTTTCAAGGAGCGCTGCTGTAAACAGTACTGTGAAAAGATACAGAAACATTTGACAGCTCTTAACAGGGACCAAAAGGCAGGTAGGTGTAAAGTTAGAGAAAACACAGTACCTAAGACCATCCTCACTTCTGACAGCAACTGTAAGATCAGGGGGTTCCCCAAACCTCTTTTTTTTATTGTTTGGTAGAAAGACTCACAGGACACACTGAAAGCTGTTATGGTCACAGTTTCTTACAGGGAAAGGAAACAGAGTCAAATCAGCCAAAGGAAGAAGCACATAGGACAGAGTCCAGGAAAGTACCAGACATGGAGCTTTCATTACCTTCTTCCCGTGGATACAATGGCGGCTTTATTTTTTTAGCATCAATATGTGACAATGTAAGTGTAGTACTGACAACCAGGGAAGCTCACTTGAGTCTAGGTGTCCACAGTCTTTATTAGGGTTGATCATGTAAACCTGGTTGGCCATCCACATGGCTGACCCCAGTCTCCAGGCCCTCCAGAGGTCTACTCGTGCCATGTGACCCAAAACACCTATCCTAAATCACACTGTTGGTGTGACTCATACCCTCTACCCTAAACCACATTGTTACAATCTGTCTGGCCAAATGACCCCAGGTAAACAAAGACTTTTATCAGCTGGACATTACAAGGGTTTAGACGTTACCTCCCGGGAAACAAAGACGAAGTTGAAACCTCTTTCTGGGTAAGAATAAATACTTTACTACAGGGTCACTATGAGTCAGAATGGACTTGCCAGCAATGGGTACACAGCAGGTAAGAATAAAATCCTAAGAAAAAAACACATCTATTTTATTCTGGTTTTATTCTTCACTATTACAAATGAGGGGGGTAGACGCATGATCTCAACAGTTAATCTACACTGTAAGTACCTCAAATTGTTACTTTTTTAGTGGAATCTAAAAAACACTGTATACATTATCTGACAACCATAAAATGGGAATGGAACTAATTTCCTTAAAATTATTCTGATCCTGAATTCTAAAAATATGAAATAACTCTGCCTCTTATTTTCTGATTCCTTGGATTCATTTTACTGTTTCTGGTCTCTTTTCCCTGTTAGAATGTTAGCATCATGGGCCTCAAGCATTTCAGACAGCGCTTGGCACAGATTAAGTCCTTTATTTAGGAAGGAAAGAATCCCACTTTGAAATTGACTATTGTTATGTAGACTTTCAAATATTTAACATTTAGTAAATTTGTTCACTAAACTCTTATTAAGCAAATTTCACAAGCACGGATTGTTCCAGGAGTATTAAAATATTAAGATTTTTTCCTTTTTTTGAAATGATAGATGGTCTCTGAAAATGAAATTGCTATAATGTCTACTGTGAAAATTGATTACATATTTTGAATTAAAGTTTTGCTTATTTAAAAGCGACCACATTGTATTCAGTTAGACGTTTATCTTCTGAAACCTGTTTCCCTCATAATTTAACAAATACATTGAACAATTTAGTATATCTTTATACTGATGATTTGAGATCTGCCAAGGACCTGATTATATGCTATTTAAAGGTTTTATCATGGGAAAAGGGACGAGTTGGGTTTTATGTTATCACTTAACTTCTCTGCCCTTTTCTATTAGCAAACACACAAGGAAATCTTTTCTTCCACATTAAGGAAGACAATAAAATCAATTTAGCCTGCATTATTAAATGTGCATATTCTAAACATTTTAAAAATTTACCTCTAGAAATTGATTCTATATTCTGTTCACTGGGATATTCTTTGTTAGTGAAAAAATCCTCAGCTGTGCTGATTCATCTCTCAGGAACAGTGACGTGATATCACTAATGAGATTACCTCTTAATTTTTATTTTCGCTTCAAATCTCCTTTTCCTGTTAATGTGTCCCCATTTTACTTTGGTCATTTCATTCACCTTCATTTCATTTTGAAATTAAAAATACTGTTTCTACTCCATTTCTGGCTTTTTTTCTCCTGGTCTATGTTTGACCTCACTGGTATTGATACTTGAATGCTTTGAAGTGCCTTTTAATTGAAATTACCTTTCTTCTGAAAACCAAATGTAAAACTATCCATCCAGGCTTCACTGTAAGCAATATATCACAGATGTCAAATGACCTCCTTAATTTCCCTCTCCACAGAAAGATGAGGAGATGTGGCATAACTGTTGTGCGAGCTAAGTCACTTGATCTATGATGATTCAATAACTTTTTTCTTCCAAAATCAAACACTGTAAAAACTTTCTTAAGCAATGTCACAGTTTTTTTCTTTTTGTCTGAGATTATTTAAATATCTTTAAAAGCATTGGTAAGTTTTTTATGCAAAAATTTAGTTTTTATTTTTTGGTAAAGGAAAGGGGAATTTTAGAGTCATTCGAACAAGTGGGAACATATATACAAACCAAAACCAAACCCAATGCTGTCACGTCGATTCTGACTCACACACACACACACACACACACACACACACACACACGTATATTCAGTATTTAAAAAAAAAAATTTACACATAGTAAAATAAGATGGATTCTCACAAAAGTTAATATGAACACTGCTTAAATTTTTGCCAAGGTTTACACAGATTAAATAAAATCTTAATCTACATCTACAAATGCTTTTAGAATAGAGAATATTTAGACTAAACTCTGAAGCTTGAAGGGAAGCATTACTTCTAGTTCAATTCCTTTTTACAAGTTTTTCCCAGTTTTGCATTTGTAAAGGGTATGAGGATTTGATGAAGTTATTAAGTTTTCAAAAGGATAATCTATTTTTTCACCTGAGATGGCATATTTTACCTTCCTCAGTAAGACGAAAACATGTATCTTCTTATCAGTCAAATGTGAGAAGAACTAATGAATAAAAACATTTCTGAGGAGAACTGGATTACTTTTTGACATGCCCACCTTTGTCTGGAAGTACATGATTCGACAGCCAGCTGAAATGAATATGTATCACATCTGTTACGTCAACAACAGGTGAAAGTATGTTTTTATACTGGCCTGAAATTTAGGTAATAAATGATCCATTGGAAGAATTCAAGGCATTCTCTAGCTACTTAGTCTAAAATTGTCTGCAGTGAAGCTGAGGCTTTATTCGACAATTAATGATCGTATATCTTTACGTAATAAAAAACATTTTGATTTTTGTAAAACAGTAATCTAAGGAATGTGTATTCCTCTATAATTTCTAAACTTTATTCTTTTATTATCAGGAAGCCACACAAGTAGACTATGTGGTAGCTGAGGTCCCTGGGTATTGTAAATGGTTCATGTGCTCAGCTTCTTGCTACAGGAAAGACGGGTGTTTGAGCCCACCCAGAGGTGCCTCGCAGGAAACCCTGACGGCAAAGTGCTTAGGAGCTACCTCTGCTAACCAAAAATTCGAATCCACCAGGCACTCCTTGGAAACCCTATGGGGCAGTTCTACTCTGTCCTATAGGGTCACTATAAGTCTGAATCCTCTAGACAGCAACAGGTTTGGTTTTTTGGTATAATGTCAAGGACAGCAAGCAGACAGGAACCCTAACATTATGCGGTTCTTTATTCTTCCTCAGCAGAACTGTGTAAAAGATGGGATACTTGGGAATACTGTACTTAAGAACGGTTGCCACACATCTTCATCTGTTTCCAGGACAAGGAAACCTCATTTCACTGCAGAGACTGAGGACGTAAGCCTCACTGGGGGATTTCTGGGGCTCTCCCCCAACAATTACATCAACTCCGCTACCTAAGGAATTCACAGAACTACAACTGGATATTATCCTTTCTTTTTAAATTTCTTTTTACGTATCATACCATCAATTGTTTAATGTCTGTTATATAGACCCTTCCAACAAATTCAGTTCTGTATCACCAGTGTACAAGGTTTTACTTTTTTTCCAGACAAATATGTTCTTAAACCAACCCATATCTTATTACTGTCAGAGAGACATAATCATAAAATGCGATAATGGGTTACTTTACTAACTTCAGTACTCCAGTAACTTCTGAAAAATATGCTAGATCAAATGATCTAATTCCTAATTTGGATCTAGGGTAAATAGTGCCAACATGGGACTTTATGGCAATGTAAGGGATTATAGGATCTTTTAATCCATGTGCGTTATACATTCATCTTACTTTACATGTCCTGTATAATCTCATACATATAATAAAGTTATCACCCTTACAATTTCTGAAGGACATGTAATTTTAAAATTTCATATGTTGTCACAATATTTAGAGATTTAAAATATGTAAACTTTTCTGATTCAAAGAATGCTTAAAACAAGATTTATCATAAGACCAAACTTAAGAAATTTTTAAGTGTTAAAAATAAAAGATCTGTTTCATGCAGTGACTAGTCGCAGTCTAACCCACTGAATTTACACACATTAGTTATGGAGAATTGAGTTGTATATTATATTTGTCAAAGATTCCAGTAGAAAACAATAAAAAGTGTTCTTTGACTCTAGACAGGCACTAAGATTTGCAAGCCTTGCTTTGAGAAAATCCAAAATGATGACAAAAACCCAGTGATGACAAAAGGACTAGCTAATGTATTTTTTTTTTGTATAGGATGTGGGATAGGAGAGAAGAGCCAGGAATGGCTTCGATTATTGTGGGATATAGTTGCCGTTGACTGAGACTGTGAAGACTACACGAGGAGTTTTTGGAAAGTGCGGTAATATGAGCTACTCAATTTTGGATGTGATAAATTTGAGATGTCTATTACAGATCCAAGTAGAGATATCAAGCAGGAAGTTTGGAAACATGGCTCCAGAGTTCATCAGAAAGGCCCAGGCCAAGTAAGAGAGTTCAAGGGTTAAGAAGGAAATAAGTGGTTGAAATTATGGAGAGTAACTGGCTGTGTGCTTGGGAGGAAGGCTGGGGAAGTGGATCATGTCCAACAGAGCATTCAGGGAAGGTCTCTCTGTGGTGAATTGAAAGACGGGAATAAGCCAGGCATGAAAAAAGCTTTCAAGGCAAAGGGCATCAGGCATACAGGCCTGAAGATGCAACGGAGTTTAGTCAAATAGACTAAGCTAGCTGTCTTCTACCTGAGCCAGTTATCTGAACCTCATTTCTCCTCCTCCATATTTTACCTCAGTAATTCCATCCCTCATTCTTTCAACGTATACGATTCCACCTCTCATCTCTTCTCTCTCTAAGCAACTTTTACCAGGTCTGTACAACGATCCTTTTGCCACGTAGAAGTTTACCTCTACAGGTCACGTTGTTTAAGTGTCTCAAGTATGCAATTGTTCCATTCCCTTAGGACCCTGAGACATTCTTGATTGATAATATAAAACCTTGTTTTTAGAACACTCGCACATGCATGTGCACACACACGCATACACAAAGAGTTTAGATCTTGGATTTTATATAAATCACAGAGCCATCACACAAAAAAGCCTCACACCAGCAACTTCCTTTTTGTTATGACTAACAATCCAGTTACAGAAAATAGTTTAGTAACTGCCTGTACTTTTACAAGCTTCTGAATTATGACTAATTTCTTAGAGACACTTTGGTTTATACTGATATTTGTTATTTCAGTTTAACTCTATCAAAATCACAGCAAAATATACTTGTAGAGAGGTAAATATGCTAAAGAATGTTTCTACACAACACTGTACAATTTGGATAAATTATACCACACCACAAAAAATTCCTAATAACGCTCAAAGCCCCAGGGATCAAATCGCAAAAAAAAAAAAAAAAAATGCAGACGTAATTATTAGGGTGCTATGTCTCATACTACGGATCATACTAGATTAAAACTTTAGATGCACATTTAGTAGTTCCTTCTCCGCTACTGAAAGACTGTCAAAAGCAATTCCCCAATCCTTTTTTGTGCTGCTTCAGAGATCAAATTAAAATGAACATGCGTGTGTGTGGTGATGTGTGTGTGTACTGTGTGTTCTATAAATATGTCTTAGTCTGGGTTCTTTAGAAAAGCAAAACCAGTGAAGCGTATGTATGTGTGTATGTGTGTATGAGTGTATGCGTGTATATATAATATGGAAATCCTGGTGGCATAGTTGTTAAAAGCTACAGCTGCTAACCAAAAGGTCTACAGTTTGAATTCACCAGGCGCTTCTTAGAAACTCTATGGGGCAGTTCTACTCTGTCCTATAGGGTCACTATGAGTCAGAATTGGCTCAACGACAACAGGTCTTTTTTTAAAAATATATGTACGTATATAATATATATGTATATATTGGGTTATATGTATATATAGAGAGAGATTTATCTCCAGGAAATGGCTTACAAAGTTGTTGTTGTTGTTAGGTGCCCTCAAGTCAGTTCAGAATCCTACAGACCCCATACAACAGAATGAAAGACTGCCTGGTCCTGCACCATCCTCACAATTGTTATGCTTAAGTCCATTGTTGCAGCCACTGTGTTAATCCATCTTGTTGACGGTCTTCTTCTTTTTCTCTGACCCATCTACTTTACCAAGCGTGGCGTCCTTCTCCAGGGACTGACCCCTCTTGATAATATGTCCAAAGTATGTGAGACAGAGTCTTGCCATCCTTGCTTCCAAGGAGCATTCTAGTTGCACTTTGTCCAAGACAGATCTGCTTGTTCTTTTGGCAGTCCATGGTACATTCAATATTCTTTGCCAACACCATAATTCAAAGGTGTCATCATATCTTTTTCGCTCTTCCTTATTCATCGTTCAGCTTTTGCAAGAGTATGAGGCGACTGAAAACACCATGGCTTGGGTCAGGTGCATCTTAGTCTTCAAGGTGACATCTTTGCTTTTTTACACTTTAAAGAGGCCTTTTGCAGCAGATTTGTCCAATGCAATGCATCTTTTGATTTCTTGACTGTTGCTTCCTTGAGTGTTGATTATGGATCCAAGTAATATGAAATGCTTGACAACTTCAATTTTTTTTTTCAATTTATCATGATGTTGCTTATTGGTCCAGTTGTGAGGATTTTTGTTTCCTTTATGATGAGATGTAGAAGCTGGAAAGGGCCAAGTCCATGGATCAAATGTCAGGGGTCAGGCTGGAGGCTTTCATAGCTTCAGGGCTGACAAACCCAAGATCCACAGTTCAGATGGTAGGCTGCTGGCTCACAGCTGCAAAGGCTGATGAATCCATGATCAGCAGTTAAGATGGCAGGTTGATGGCCCAAGTCCCAAGAGCTGAAGGTCAGATGCTGATGAGCTGAATGCAGGACCCAGAGCAGAACATAAGCCAGCAAGCTTTGCTAGCAAGTCCATGTATACTGGATGCGTTCCACACCCCCAAGAAACTCTCTTTCAACTGTTTGACTATTCATAGCATATCCCATCATGGAGGTGGTCACATTATATTAGAGCTCATCATGGAGGTGATTACAGCATTATATGACTGCCAGCTACACCATAACTGCCAAACCACTGAGAATCACAGCCCAGCCAAGCTGACACACAACCTTAATGATCACAACATATCATTTTATTTTGCACATATTAAATATTCATGTCTGCATGGATATCTCATGGATGTCTCAATTTTTTTTTTTTTTTAATGCTGGACAACTATACAACCACCACAACGATGAGAAAAGGGCACTTCTTCACAATTTAGAAACCCAGAATGACAGAAGCAATGTACTCATAAATTTTTTTTTTCAATTTCAGCTGAAACGATCTGATGATAAATTCCCATGTATACAAGTGTTATCATCTGTGATTTCTGTGTTAGAACTCAGCGTATAAAACATTAAATCCCTATACACTATTACAGTTTTCTTTGGGGTTGATCAAAATAAATAAATAGATAGATGATAGATAGATGATAGATAGATAGATAGATAGATAGATAGATAGATAGATAGATAGATAGATAGATAGATAGATAGATAGATAGATAGATAGATAGATAACATCATAAATTCAACTGTTTTCCAAAAATAAGATAACTAAGCCTTATTATGAGCCTTACCTTGGCATCGTAACCAAATGTAATATTTCTCTACTACAGTGGCATTTTGTAAAGTTGAGTAGGTCCTTTATCCATTTGCCATATCTAGAAAAGCAATAGTCTTAACAATTTTTTTCTCCAGGAAAATGTGATCTTTAGAAGGAACTAAGCCCTGAGAAAAACAGTATTTTTAATTTTCATCCTCAGACTAGGCCCTAGAAACCCCCAGAATATTATGTGTTTTAAGGCCTCTTGAAAACGCTTGCCTGCTACAAGTTGAGCAACATCTCCCCTCCCCAAGGCAGCAGGGATACTGTCTCAATTGTTTCCCTCATACCAGGCTTGTCTAGTCTCATTTCTCCTTCTTTAGAACAAAACACAAATTTAGACCTGAAAAGCATTTAAAATAAATGTCCTTATAAGTTGTCACAAAGCTGGCTTTTATATGCCCAATTATGCATCATTCAAAACAATTGTGCTCTCACTTGCTTATATTATCTTAAAAAGGAATTTATAATTTATTTATTCCAACAAATTTCTCATTCATAATCTTGATATGTCCAATGCCATTTAAAGCATAATAAATTGTTGTCTGATATTCGAAGGAATCAACTTAGAATTATTTCTCATATTCATGGTGGACTCTATGCAGTTGCTTACTCACACATGTGCATATTAAAATTTTTATAAATGTGAAAAGTTTTATTTTCCCCTAAATGAACAATGCGTTTCTTTAAAGAAGATTTCCCTAAGCAAAATTAGCCATTTTTGAAGCCTGTGAGAATACAGCTTTTCTTTTATTCAGACATATCAATTTCAGTATTGTTGATCAGCTTTCTAGCACTTTGTCACCGATTTCTCTTACTTAGAACAGAAGGAAATGTTAAGTCACAATCACTTCACTTTTCGCGTTTTCTCAAGGTTAGATACTTGTCTAACCTCACAGACTCTGAGGGATGCCCTTTCTTCCCCCATGAAAAGATAATCCACCTGAACAAAATATTAACCATAAGAGACTCTCATGGATTGAATTGTGTTCCCAAAAAATATGTGTCAACTTGATTAGGCCATGAGTCCCAATATTTTGTGGCTGTCCTCTATTTTGTGACCTGATTAGCCTCCATTTTGTGATGCGTTGTAAATCCTATCCTCTATGCCTGAGGTTAAAAGAATTAAGTTGTATTTGTTATGTTAATGAGGCAGGATTAGGGTGTGATGTATCTTGAATTACCACCCTTCACAGCCCTACAAGAGATAATAGAAGAGAGAAGGGAGCAGAGAGAGAGGGACCTCCTACCAACAAGAAAGGAGACCTGGGAGCAGAGTGTGTCCTTTGGACCTGGCATCCCTGTGCTGAGGAACTCCTAGACCCAGGGGAAGATTGTAGTCAGGAAGGTTGTAGTCAGGAAGATTGTAGTCATCAACTTTCCCCCCAAGCCAAAGACCCAGGGGAAGGTTGTAGTCAGGAAGGTTGTAGTCAGGAAGGCTGTAGTCATCAGTCTTCCCCTGGAGCCAACAGAGAGAGAAAGGCTTCCCCTGAATCTGGCATCCCGAAGTCAGACTTCTAGCCTTCTAAGCTGTGAGAGAATGAATTTCTGTTTGTTAAAGCCGTCCACTTGTGGTATTTCTGTAAGACAGAGGCCATTAGGCAAACAGGGACCTATAGAGCTATTTTAAAGTTTTTTGTTTCCTGGGTTATTAGGCATTAAAAACGGGCTTTTGTGGGCTTATTATCATTCTTCAACTTTGATTGTAGATGGTATTTTCAGATATCTTTTGCCAATAAGGAAAAGAGAGAGATTTGTGGGAGTCCTTGAATGGAGAAGAGGATTTCTTTCCTACATCCTGTTATAAAATCACTTGTTATTTATTTGGTCTGAGTGTACTTTGCTTGTGATTTTTGGTTCTCTTTTTACTATTCTAAAAGTCATGGTAGGTCATAGTTTATCAATTTACAGAAATCACTACTCCTGACATTGAATATTTTTAAACATTAATGATAGACTAACATAGTTTTGTAGTTAAGGAAAAATAATACTAAAATCTGATTGCTATAAAAAAAGTACAGAAAATAAGTTAGGTTTGAAGATTTTCAACCTCCTTTATTTTCAGGGATAATTTCCAAACACAAAATTAAATGGATCTGCTGAGACATAGAATAAGCTTCTATGGAAATTGGTTATGAAGCTCGTGTTGAGTCTAATCGTTCTTTCTAATATTCATTTTTCCGCCCACTAAATCATTACCTTCATTAGCAATGATTAAAACTAAGCTTCAAAGCTGGCAGAGTTGGGAGAATCCTCACCTCTCTCTAATGAAAAAAAAAAAAAAATGACTACAGTCCAAAGCACCCTTCTGGGAAAATGAACTCCACTTAGAGCCAGCGGACAGCAGAGGACAGAGCGAGCTCAAACGATTCACAGTTCATGTGGGTGCAGAATAGAGAACATTTTAAATCCAACATGGGATTTTACAAATTCGGTTTGAAAAAGCTCAATGTTTAATATTATTTTATGTAAAACCCAAAAAGGGCCTACTTTTTGTGAGTGAAAAGCAAGTAATATATCCAGGAATATCAGAAAACAAAATGCAGTGATGAAAATGTCCTCAATGACTCATATCATTTGGCTGAAGTAAGATCCCATATGTTGCTCAGAAATTAATCTCAATTTTACCCAAGAGATAATTGGCAAGTCTTAAGTACAGTGACAAAAGGGACTTTTAAAACTCTGTAATAAATTGCGGGGGAAAACCCGCCAGTTCTGTAACATAACATTGTATGTGATTTTTAAAAAATGTAGAGGTTAATACATATTTGCTACAAGAAAGGTAGGTGAGAAAGACAGACTCTGTTAAAAAACCCATTACTAGTGATAGAATACAGCTTCTGGAGAAACTGCTTCTCCCTCAAAGCAACTTTTTAGGAGTAAGTAATGATCTTAAGTTAACCTTTCAACATTTAAAATTTTAAAAAATATCTTAAAAGACACAATAGAGGAACTTGCTTCCCTAGTAAATATCTCATTAGATTGATTTTGAATTATCTCTTTACTCGAGGTGGCTGAACTAATGCAGCAGTTATCCAATGGAGATGTGTAAACGTAGAACTGGCATTTATAGTTGCAAGAAAACTAGGTCTTTCTTAAACATGAAAACATTAAAGTGGCAGAAGAGACAATGTAAATGAAGTAAGAAGAAAGTAAGCTTATAGAGATTTTAGAAAATTTATCTAATTGATATGTACCTATTTTATCTTCAGATAAGTGTTTTAGTACATACAAATAATTGAAAATAAAGTATTTGTTAGAGAAAATGTGGAAAAATGTTTTAAATAGAACTTTTTCCTTGTCCTTTGAATTTTTCCCCTAAAAATGAATTTTTAGCAGTTTCACCTAAATAAGAGGGAACAGCTTCCCAGAGTTGTGCTCATATGATTGTCCCTCATCATCATCCCATTCTGCAGAATTTATCAGGCTGAGAAAGCAGATGTGAAAGAAAATTCTAGCATGTGTTTTCTGTTTTCAAATGACTTGCTAATTTGGAAATACTAGTGCTTGACCTAATTGATGCCATAGCTCTAGGGATTAAACAGAAGTTTGTCAAGGGCTATATAATTTACTAGTTAGCCTACTAATTTACCAATTCCATTATCCTAATTTAAAGAAGTGAAGAGCTCTGTATCATCCTGGGGTTTGTACTCAAACAAATTGCAAATAGTTTCTTATGTTCCCCATTGTTCTAAAGTTTGCTTAGTTTTTAAATTGCAGTTCTACAGATCAAGTTAAAAAAATGTTAAGCAGGTTTTCTTAGTTTCCTCTCCTTTAAAATGCCATAGTAACCCCAGCCCCATCTAGTCCAGAGATGGCTGTGGGAGCCTGTGGAGTTGAGCAGAGCACCCTGAGAAGGAGAGGCCTGGGGGAAGGTGGTCAGCGGAAGTGGTGGGATTTGGTACCCATGTATGTACTGACAGCCAGCCAGGAGACAGGAAGTAAGCGTGTGGTGGCGCACAAAACAGGCAGAGCCTGTACTGAAGCTGGAGCTGCAGGAGCCAGGCAGCAGGGGAAATCTTGGAGGAATTTAGACGCGTAAAGTCCAGAAACTTTTTCCCAGATTTTGAGTTTTGCCAGAAAATGGGAGTTTTAAGACCAGAAAGAAATAGAAACAGAAAAGAGATAAAGAGAAAAGAGTAAATGAAGAGCGGGGATGGGTGAAGAGTGGATACTGGTGGTTTATCTTGCTCTTCAAGCAGGCTATAAAGAAAGACTGGATAGAAAAGGGAAATAGGCATAGCTTCTAAGACTGGAGTAGGTAAAAAGATAATCTTTTCAAGCAAAGTCTTATGTGACCATCTGATGGTCAAGAGGTCAGAATAGTTGCATAAAACGGTGTTTGTGGAGGAACTAAATGAGGGGAAAGAGGAAGTAGTGAATTTCAAGTGGTAGGGAGGCGTACATGAATTGATAAGATGTATTTATAAAGGGGAGGAGAGACCTTCTGATGAAGAAAAGAGAGAGAGCAGCAATGAGGTCCTCAAACAAAAAGGGAACCAGTAAGAAATAGTTCATTGATGTCAAAGAGTATTTAGCTTATGAGAACCACCCAGAGGGTGGGGTTTTTATTTTAGACACATAAGTAGAGGTTTAGGAGTCATTATCTTTTAATAGAAAATAGATACATCCTTATGGGATTATAATAAGTCAAGGATTAGATTCTGGTGATATGTAGATTAACTAAGAAAATATCTAAATCTGTAGTGCCTTACTGATAGAATAACTATTACTTGGGACATATTTCTTTCTCTAAGGGAGGGAAAGCTTGTTTTAACTTAGCAAGAGTGACTATAAAGTTGTTCTTGGAATTATTCACAAGGTCATAGTTCTAGGGGATGTCATTTGGCTAAAAAGATAATGGATCAGGGCAGACATATTAAAAATGAAAGCAGGATAAGCTGTAAAATGTTGTGATCAAGAAAGCAGTTGCTGTGAAAAATGCTTATGTAAGCCGGGAACCTATTTTTGAAAATCTAGAGAAACAATTGCTTCAGGGAAAAATCCAAAGTATATGGAAGTTGGTTAAGGGAAGGCACGCCCTTCATCCAAGATGCCAGAGGGAGCACAGGCACACAGAAAGGGATGCCAGAAGACACACGCAGCTACAGGTGGTCATCCTCAGCCATGAACGCGGAACAAGGGTTTATTTTCAGCATAAACTAGCTGACTGGAGGAGTCGCATTGGATTAATACAATGGTGGCAGAAAAAAATCTCTCAATGTGTGAAATGAACCCACTGATTTTAAAGAGTGCAATGTCTATTATAATCCACAGACTCAAATAAGCCTGTAGAACCGATGAAAGTGAATAAAGAATGAAATCAAACGCTTGAGATCAGTTCATACAGATACGTTGAAGGTAAAGGGACAGCGCCGAGTGAGACTAAAGATCAAGCCTGAAGATCAAGTGTCCCTCAGGCAAGAAAGGACAGCGATGCAAAGACAAATGCACGAAGAAGCCAGTGCAGGAGGAGCAGCAGGGAGGTGCTCTTTAACAACTGTTTCAGGGTATGCGTGTATATATAAAGACAGCGCTGGTGGCACGGTGGTTAAGAGCTCGGCTGCTAACCAAAAGGTCAACAGTTCAAATCTGCCAGCTGCTCCTTGGAAACCCCATGGGCCAGTTCTACTCTGTCCTATAGGGTCATTATCAGTCAGAAGCGACTTGATGGAAATGGGTTTGAATCCACCAGGCACTCCTGGTGGATTTTGAACTGCCAACCTTTGGGTTAGCGGCCGTAGGTCTTAACCATGACGCCACTGGGGTTTCCATATATTTATATGTATTTATATATATATATACACATACACACACGGCACATAGAGAAATAAAGAGAACAGGCACTAATGCTGAAGTACCATGCAAAAGATAAAGAAAAATCATTTATTGCCAGATGTCACAACTAAAGGAGAGTGAGCAGCATCACAAATACTTGAGAAAAGGAAGAGCTCTTTGAACACTAACCAGTTTAAAACAGAAGGTTTTAGGACAGTTCTAACTCCTGACACAACTCAGGAAGCATAGATTTTTCATATCAAGAAACTTAGGTTCAAATTCTCAACTCCTGTTTATCAGTTGTTTGAAACTGGACAAGGCCTTTAACCTTGCTCAAACTTAGTCTTGTTACTGACAAAATGGAAATTACTGTGTGTATACTAAAAGATTGTTTTTAAATACAGTCTTCCAAATATTTGCAGTGATTCTTCAGCATGCATTTATTAACCACATAGAAGAAAATATGGCAATATCTTTGTCTTCACAGAGTTTATAATCTGGTATGAGAGTATACTGACAGACATTGAACATGGAGGTAGTAGTAAGTAATGCTAAAACTAAATAAAAACAAAAAGATAAGCAATTAGAGGTGATATTTTAGCTAGGAATATTAAGAATTTGCTGTAAGTAAAGTCTTGTAAAATGTGCATGTGTTATTAAACATAAAATCAATGAGGGATTTTTAGGTACAACATGTAAAATTGTACCAGACAGGGCTAGAAAATGATAGCCTGAACCAAAAACACATTGCAGAACAAACAGAAGGGAATGGGAAGGATCATCTTTTAGAATTGGAAAAAATAATTTTATGGGACAAAGAATTTTTTTTTAAATCACCCCTGATTATTTGTGGGTATAGTACATTGATATACTTATAAGGTTATAGCAAAGTAATATGATCAATGAGAGAATAAGAAAAGTTACTAGAGTTAAACAGTAGTGAGGCGTGGCACGGGAAGACACATACCACAGGAATTCTTCTCTGTTCACGCAACTCTTGACCTACTCATAAAGGTAAGCACATCTACTTAGTGAAGCAGTGAGTAAAGATGAGACTGCTATATTATTCCAAGTTACTATTTTTGAATTTTAGGAAGTGGATTATGAAACAATATAATAGAATAATATCTAAAATAACCTGAGGTTTGGATTTCTGAGTCAGACCTAATATGAGTCACGATTCTATCATTTAGGGATCTTAGGAAACTCAGTTAACCTCCCGAAGACTTGATTTCCTTACCTGTAAAATGCGAAGGCAATGACTACACAACAGGGTTATGGATTACTCAACACAAAGTTTTTATGACAGTCCTAGAAATAAAAAGCTACCATTTATTCCCACTCTATATTGGAGGCGCAGGGTTTGAGAAGAGCGTGTGCGTAGGTGGATGGGGTTGTTGGCTCTAGCGATTATTGCCTGAGAAGTACAAATATCATCAAACACAATACAAAGAGATACCCGTGTGACCATCCTTAAGCAGGAACTCTATTATTATCAGAGACCCACCGTACTGGCCCAATCACATAAGTTCGATGTATTTATTTTTCTACTGGTAAGTAATGGAAGAAAATAGTTCTGGAATGATACAATACTCCCTAAAATCCTTAGAGACAAGGACTTCCAACTTCATTCTGCCATTCTTACTGTGTGATTTCTATGCTTATATCAACTGTCCTATTTATTTTCTAGTTAGGAAGCAGGAGGAAAGATGAATGGCACAATGGATCCATGTCAGTTAGTTGTCCATCTTAAAGAACCTTTCCGCAAATGCAACCAATCTACTTAAATAGCACCTCGTTGTTCATCCTTAGCTGCAAGGGAGGTTAAAAAATGTAGGCTTTAGTAGGACACGTTGCAATCTTGATTGAGGTCAGTGTTTGACCTCTAAGGAAGAATGGATGAATGGATATTTAGACCACCAGAAGTCTCTGCCACCAAAAGCAAACCAAACTCATTGACATCCAGTCAATTGAGACTCATAGCCACCCTCTAGGACAGAATAGAACTACCCCATGGGGTTTCCAAGGAGAGACTGGTGGATTCGAACTGCTGACCTTTTGTTAGCAGCCGAGCTCTTAGCCACTCAGCCATCAGGGCTCCACTGAAATATGGTAGTATTGCATATGAGCAATTGAAAAACAAGGTAACAAAACATCTTGACATTATTTTATAGGGGATTGAAATAGAAAAAAAATTGAAATAATAGGAAAAATAAATGATTAAAGAGTGAATCTTGAATATTATAAGCCTGGTCACACATTTTCTGCTGGCAGATGCCTTGGCTCCTCCCACGAGAATGGGACTATTTTGTCACAACTCAATGAGGAAATAAGGAAAACTTAAGACCATTCTGCAGGCCAGATATTGATAATAAAGTCATTTTTTAAGTATGCTGTCATGTTTTATATTAAGAAAACAGGGGATAAAAACAACTGGGTGGCAATAGTCAAATTATATCTTCTTGAGTTTGCAGGGGAAAATGGGCTTCAGAGGAGATAATGTACTACAAGCAGACGGTAGCACACAAATATGGATATCCTAAATAAAGAAACCAACTCACATGTTATTCAAGGAAAGTTTATAAACAGACGGTGAAATTGAATTGATAAGAATATTTAAAATATTTAAAAAGATTTAAAATATTTTTAACATCAGAAATAACTAGAATAAAGAAAATATCATAAAGAACATTTCGTGCAAAGTGCTAGTTAAAACCATTTTAGAGTTTTTGGGCAAGAAAAAGCATTTCTTTATAAAGAGTGTGAAAAGGGTAAAACATGGTACACTCACTAATTGTGTATTCACACTTTTTAAGTGTGAAGTGTTTGGAAGAATATTAGTAATGATTCTAAGGGAAAATGGCCATACTACAATTATAAAGAATATTAATCAGCAAAAATAATAAGATGTCATGATTTAGAAGTATCTGAGATTCTGAAACATATGACTTCAGCTTAGTGTGTTAAAGAAGGAAAGTCATTCAAACATTCAGTTTACATTTTTTAAGTACTACCTTCATGCTTGGTACAATGATGAATAATTGCACATGGAAAACAGGGTGGAGAAATATAATATCTGTGTCTTCAAATTGCTGTAAAATGCCCTAGAATACTTTTTGGTGAGAAATCATGTATGTGAACAAGTTTGAGAATAGTTGCCAGTGCTCATGGCCTCACTGAGAATTCTAACAAAAATTTGAAAATAAGAGAAATGAAATTGTTCCTGTAAGTTAAAATGAAATCAACATAGAAAATTGAAAAATATGCAAATTACTTAAGGAGACCAAGGAACTGATGGGAACCTGAAAAGAAATGAGCAAATATAACTAAAGAGCAAACATTTATCAGGAGAGGTCTTTGTTAGCCACAGATGCATAGATAAAGGAGAGGTTCATAAATAAGTTATCAATCCCCATCCACATACTATCTAGAAGCGAGTATAGGTGCCCTGCTCTTAGCTCTAAACCAAAAAACCAAATCCACGGCCACTGAGTTGACTCAATTCATGACAACCCCACATATGGAGAGTAGAACCACTCCGTAGGGTTTTCTTGGGTGTAATCTTTATGGAAGCAGATCATCAAGACTTCTACCATGGTGCCACGGGCTGGTTTGAAATGCCAGACTTTAGTAGTCAAGGGCGAACCAATCATTTCCTCCGTGTTAGTGGAAAGGTTAGTCTTGTCCTGAGAAATGGATACATCAGGCTGTCTTAACATGATGACATAGAACTGCATTTAAAATCTTATGACTAAACCTACTGGTTCTATTTCTTCTGATTCTACGATCAACACATAACTGAGACTTCCCCTTGTGGACTGCATGTAGTAAAAGAAGCAAACTGTAATTTCCCATGTGAAACAACCAATATAGCCGAGAAAATACATAAAATGACAATTCTGACAATTTTCAAAACACTGTAATTTACATAACAAAAGACAGTAATACCTGACAAACAAGACACAAGATGAGCCCTAAAATTGTCCTAGCTTACTGCCTTGAGCTTCCAGCCCACACTGCAGGAAAGGGATACCCAGGTGGAGTCATGCAGAATTCCTGAGCTGAAGAGCTGGAGCTGAGAGTCCAGGAAGTCCTAGGTGAGTCAAGTTCTCAGGAGAGAAGAGGAAGCTCAACAGACAGAGAACCCCAGGCATATTAATGAGATTAAAATAGAAACCAATAACAGATATCTAAAAAATACCTAGATTTTTCATAAACTAACATCATGTTTCTAAGTAATTCATGCATCAGAAAAAGAAATTGTTGTTAGGTGCCATCCAGTTGTTTACAACTCATAGTGACCCCATATGTAATAGAATGAAACACTGCCCTGTCCTGCACCATCCTCACAGTTGTTGCTGTATTTGAGCCGGTTGTTGCAGCCACTGTGTCCATTCATCTTGTTGAGGATTTTCTCTTTTCCACTGACCCTTTACTTTACCAACATGATGTCCTTCTCCAAGGACTGATCCCTCCTGATAACATGTCCAAAGTATGTGAGATGAAGTCTTGCCATCCTTGCTTCTAAGTAGCATTCTGGCTATACTTCTTCCAAGACAGATTTGTTCCTTCTTCTGGCAGTCCGTGGTATATTCAATATCTTCACTAACAACATAGTTCAAATGCATTGATTCTTCTTCAGTCTTCCTTATTTATTGTCTACCTTTCCCATGCATATGAGGTGATTGAAAATAACATGGCTTGATTCAGGCACACCTTAAGTCCTCAAGGTGACGTATTTGCTTCTTCACACTTTAAAGAGGTCTTTTGCAGCAGACTACCCAATGCGATACGTCATGCAATACATCAATGAGATACTGCTGCTTCCATGGGTGTTGATAGTGAACCCAGGTAAAATGAAATCCTTGACAACTTCAATCTTTTTGCCTTTTATCATGATGCTGATTATTAGTCCAGTTGTAAGGATTTTTGTTTTCTTTATGTTGAGGTGTAATCCATACTGAAGGCTGTAGTCTTTGATCTTCATCAGTAAGTGCTTCAAGTCCTCTTCACTTCCAGCAAGCAAGGTTGTGTCATCTGCATAATGCAGGTTGTTAATGAGTCTTCCTCCAATCCTGATGCCTGGTTCTTCTTCATGTAGTCCAGCTTTTTGGATTATTTACTCAGGATACAGATTGAATAAGTATAGTGAAAGGGTACAACCCTGACACACACCCTTTCTGATTTTAAACCAATTCCACTCCTAGTAAGTACCTAAAATAAATGAAATTGTATATTCATAAAACACTTTTACAATAATGCTCATAACAATTTTATTTGTAATGGTCAAAAACTACAAAGAACCCAGGCACCTCTCAATAGATGAATGGATACACAAACTGAGGTACACCTTTAGAATGGAATAAAGCTTAGCAATATAAAGAGCTATTCATGCACACCTGAATAAAACTCAAAATGACTATAGTGAGTGAGAGAAGGCATACTAAATAGTGCATATTGAATGACTTCATTTGTATAAAACTTTAGAAAACATTGACTAGTTTCAAGTGACAGAAAAAAAGGTCAGTGATTGCCTGAGGATTAGATGTGGAAAGGCTGATGGGAGGGGTTACAGAAGGTACAAGAAAACTTTTGTGCTGATGAATATATTCATTGTCTTGATTGTGGTAATGGTTTCAAGGGTATACATATCTCAAAAGTTAAATATGTGTGGTTTATTGTACATCACTTACACTTCAATAAAGCTGTTAAAACAATTGAAATATTCACCAACAAAATAGAATCACTATTTGCAAACTGAAAAACAAATTTTTCAGAGTTGACAACTGACGTTTAGACATTTGACTACTAAAATTTTTTTATTATTTCAGCAGAAACCCTAGGTTTAGCCAAATTCATTGTCATCTTCCTTGGGCTGTTTCAAATCACATTGTTCATGTATAAGATATATTTATTTTTTCTGTTTATTTGAACTTACTCAAACCCTATGAAAAACTTTTTTAGCTGAGAGGTGGTATTAATTGGCCAGAATCTGGTGTTTAATTATAGTCTGGAAGACTGTCACTTCTGATCTGGTTCTTAAGCAAAAGTTGTTAGTTAACTATTATTGAATTTTCCTCATGTTTTCTTTTAAACTGTTCCTGCCTCACTGTGTACAAATAATATGGTTAGAGAGCTATTTTAGGATAAACGGTAGTCTAATTTTATATCACTTAATTCATATTACACCCATCTTATATTTTGAGAATTAGGAGAGCTGTCATGACCTCATTTCGTAATTCATTCATAGAACAATATAATGGATTTTGAAAAAAGCCTGTGTTTCTCAGATTTCTGCCCACCTTCATTTCTGAGTCTGTTAAGCATTTAAGTTTAAAATTTGTGCTGCCAACTCAAGATATAAATATGTGTTCTTTATAAACATTGAAGTGCAGTGAATTACTTCACTTGGCCCTTCTAGCCAGGCATGGTGTGGTAACACCTGCAAAATTATTGGAAGAGACTATGCAGATAAGGTGTTGGTGGCCCACCAAGGGGATTAGACAGCCTGCTAATGGTGCAAATAAGATTCACAGAACACTTGCAGGAGTGGGGCTTTGCAAATAAGGTTTATGGAATCCTTGTAGGGGATGGGTCAGTTTTATCATCCCGCTAGGCTGAAAGGGAGCCAATCCCAGAAATGGAGGGGGACCTCACTACCATCAAGAATAGCCGGGAGCAGAGTATGTTTTTTTAACCCAGGGTCCCTGTGCTGAGAATCTCCTAGACCCAGGGAAGAGAGAAAACTATAACACCACAGATGGCAGTGGCGTGAAATGTCAGCAACACGGAGAGTGTAGAGGACTGAATGTCTTCCGGCAGGAGGCTTGCTGGTGGAATGGGGTGCCTCCAGGCACTTATGGGAACAGCTAAAGGGCTTTGTAACACTTGTAGCAGCAGCACAGAGGCCAGGCCCAAGTGGAGGCAGAGGCTAGGCCCAAGTGGGGTCCCAGCCAAGAGCAGAGGGCCAGACAGAGAGGAAGTTCCAGTGGCAGCAGCCGAGAAGAAGCTGTCCTAATTGAACAACTGTATTTTATCCTGAGTTGTTCCTGTTACTTCCAAGTTGACCCCGATCATGAAATGTAAACTGTTACTTCCTAATAAACCTCATAACCACGAGTGTGGTCGATGAGCTCTGTGTGGCCATTGCAACAATTATGGAACCCAGCAGAGACGTAAAGAGTGCTGTGGGAAGGAGAGCTGGTGTCAGAATTGGTAAAAAGGTGAGAGAGTGAAATTATGTCTGACCTCCATTTTTTAGGCATCAGTTTTGGGCTGATGCTAATCTTGATTCTCTCTCCTCTTCCAGAGTTAGACGAGATCTGACTCCACACTGTTTTTATAAACATAAAAAAATAAAAACAAAAGATTCCTAAAAATCTTGGATTTTCTTAAGTCAAACCTCAAATGACCGAGATAATTTTGATTCTATTTAGGTAAAAAATTTATATCCATCTGTTAGAATTTTAAGTTATACACTGTCCATCATGATTAGATGGTCACCAATCCTTGTGTTTCTTCCTGGGTCCACAGGAAGTGTTTATGTACCAGCCTCAGCCTCTCTTGGAACCTGATTGGGGCTAGGTAAAACAACAACAACAACACCACCAAAAAACCAAATCCATTGTCGTTGAGTCTATTCCAACTCCTAGCGACCCTATAGGACAGAGTAGAACTGCCACATAGGGTTTCCAAGGTTGTAATCTTTTCAGGAGCAGATTGCCCAATCTTTCTCCAGTGGAGCAATTGTGATTTCCAATTGCCTATCTTTCAGTTAGCAGCCAAACACTTAACCACTGACCCACCACAGCTCCTCAGTTGCTAGTAACCCCCACCAAAAAAAAAAAAAAAAAAAAACCAGTTGCCATTGGGTTGATTCAGACTCATAGTGACCTCTTGTGTGCAGAGTAGAACCGTACTCCACTGGGTCTTCAAGGCTGCGACCTTTCAGCAGCAGATTGTCAGGACTTTCTTCCAAAGTGTCCTTGAGTGAGTTCAGATTTGTGTGGCTTTGAACTGCCAGCGTTTCTGTTAGTAGTCAAGCCTTGACTCTGCCTCACCCAGAGAGCCAGGAGGCTAGTAAAGACCAAGGGAATGTGAGCAGAAGCAATGCCACTTCCAGGCTTCCATCTTAAAGTCTATAGTCAGACACTTGACTTGTAGTTTTATGCTTTAAGATGTTATAGCAACAAAATAGAAGCTACCTGAAGCCCTAAGTTATGGCTTAGAGGAGAGCTACCTCGGCTTTCCCAGAATGCTTTGTGAGTGAGAAATAAATTTTTATTGTTGTGAGCAGTTATGAGTTTAGTTTTTTACTGAAGCCTAGCCTAGCCTATCTTGAGTATTACACCTGGTTTTCAGAAAATTTAGTGGCTAAACTCATTTCAAACAAAATATTGAATGGAATCTAATAATCAGAACCTCTAAGAAATGAAGTGAGATGTGGTTCAGCTTGGTGTTGCCTTTACCTTCCCCTCAGTTACTCCCCTCACCGTCAGCATCACCATTCTCTATCATGGCTGTCTTTTAGACACTTTTATGAAACCTTATATCCATGGACAGAGACAATGGAGAAGCTCAATATCATCAGTCAGAACAAGGCCAGGGGCTGACTGTGGAACAGACCATCAATTGATCGTATGCGAGTTCAAGTTGAAGCTAAAAATATTAGAGCAAGTCCATGAAAACCAAAATACAGCCTCGGGTATATCCCATCTGAGGTTAGAGATCATTCCAATAACAGATTTGACACACTGAACACTGATGACTTAAGACCAGTCAAGTCGTGGGGTGACATCAAGGATTTGACGCACCAAACACTAATGACCAAAGACCAGACAAGTCATGGGGTGACATCAAGGACATCATACATGAAGAAAGCAAAGGTCATTAAAAAAGCCAAGAAAGAAAAAAAAAGACCAAAATGCATGTCAGAAGAGACTCTGAAACCTGCTCTTGAATGTAAAGTAGCTAAAGCAAAAGGAAGAACAGATGAAGTAAATGAGCTGAACAGAAGATTCTAAAGGGCAGTTTGAGAAGACAAAGTAATTAGTATAATGACATCTGTAAAGACCTTGAGTTAGTAAACCAAAAGGGAAGAACACACGTGAGATTTCTCGAGCTGAAAGAATAGAAGAAAAAATTTAAGCCTTGGGTAGCAATGTTGAAAAATTTATGGAAAAACATGGAACAATGCAGGAAGCATCAAAAGATAGAAGGAATACAGAGTCACTGTACCAAAAAGAATTGCTTGACATTCAACGATTTCAGGAGGTAGCATAGGATCAAGGTAATTCAAAAACAGCTGCAGCAGTACATCAACAGGTAATTGCCAGAAATTAAACTGGATTCAGAAGAGGATGTGGAAAAAGGGATATCACTGTTGATGTTAGATGGATCTTGGCTGAAAGTAGAGAATACCAGAAAGATATTTACCTGTGTTTTATTGACTATGCAAAGGCATTCCACTGTTTGGATCATAACAAATTATGGATATTAATGTTGCAAGAATGAGAATTCCAGAACACTTAATTGTTATGAAGAACCTGTTCATAGACAGACAGGATCACTGGAACAGAACAAAGGTACACCTAATGGTTTAAAATCAGGAAAGGTTTGCATCAAGGTTGTGTCCTTTCACCGTATTTATTCGATCTGTATGCTGAGCAAATAATACGAAAGACTGGACTATACGGGAAATGCTGAGCATGAATATGTAAATGGAGAAGCAATAATGGGTTTTTAATCACAGATATAGAAAAATATATGTATAAGATGTATTTTTTCTTAATTTTATACTTATGAATTTAAAAACTTAGATAAAATTAACAAAACAGAGATTAATTTTCCTGTGTTCCTGAAGAGCTATCAAAACTCTGAAGAAATATTACTGTACAATAAATTTAGAAAGTTGACAAAAGTCTACCTTTCCTTTCACACAAAAAAATATCAAAGCATAGTTCTAGGCTGTTTCAAAGTTGATAAAAAAAAAAAAACACTGCCGTCGTAGCGACCCTATAGGACAGGGTAGAATTGCCCTGTAGAGTTTCCAAGGAGTTGATGACAGCAGACTTTTAATGAAGAGGTAACTCCAATACTCTTTAATCTGTGTCAAAGCGTAAGGTAGAGAAGAAAGCCACGTAGTTTTACATGCAGCCCATAACACTGACACAAAATCTGAGAAACAACACATACACCAACATCCTAGACCAGTATCACTTATTAAAATATCCAATAGAATAAAATCAACGTAATAATTAAATATATGAAAAGCTAATAAAGTAATTCAAGACAAGAAGTAAAGAGATAAAAACTTCTCTTTAGAAGCTAAAATACATTTGAAAAAATGCAACATCTGATAAAAACCCTTAAAAGAGGTATCTGGTTATTGTGGTAACATGATGTGTGCATGCGTATGTGTGTGTATTCCACTCTAAAGTCAATGTCATGTTAGTAGAAAAATATTAGAAACATGCCCAGTAAAAGCCATGAATAAAATAAGGATTCCACAATGGCTGTAATTACTTAGCATCGTCCTGAGATACTCTTAATGTGATTAGGATAAAGAATAAAGAATTGTTAAAAAGTTTGCAAATTGTGGTTTTGTAAATATTAAGAAAATGATTTTTCCTGGTCAACTCTTTTTCCCTGTTTGAATTGTTAAGAATATGCCTGTATTTCCTACTTAAAACAATGTAGTAACAATTGTGACAAATTGAAACCTAAATTTCCTATAATAAAATAAACCTCTTGAGAGTTGTTTTTGGTTCTTTCCAATCTATGTTACATAAGGATTGTGCTTAAAATTTTAGAGAAAAATTAATTTGAATCCTAGTTTCCATGTACAATGGTCGATGTTCACATTTTGAGAAAGAAAAATCTGGGTATAAATTGCAAAGAACAAAATATGTTAAACTGATTCTTGGAAATTAAAAAGAATTATTCTTACTGTAATATTGTTTTCCTGTCTATCTACACAGATACAAGATCACGTTTGTATAATATATAATCAGAAACATCAAATGTAAACCCCAATACCACTGTGTAGCTTATTTTGAAGATATAGATCCCCGAATTACATCTTTCTATTTTAGGAAAGCAAGTTTAGACACTTTTGGAGTTAATCATTCAGCAAGGTGTTACATATGCACGCCATGAGATTATTCAAATGCTGGATTATTCATATTAGAAGGAATTTAAATTATTTATCTTTCCCTAAATTTGTAGAACTCGTTGTTCGTACAGCAGGTCTTACACATATGCTCAGTTATAAAATTGTAAAACTCCATGGGATTAGCTAAGAAGTGATGACAGTTAAGCTTGTGCTCAGAAAAGACATTTAAGGGAAAAAGCCTTCAGCAGATAAGATGTTCAGTGTTAAAGACGTTGTGTTAAATACTCTATGATGAACATGTACTTTATCACTTTATAACTTTAGAAATTGACAGCTGATGAGCAATACAAATTCATACATTTAAGAAAACCACCACTTCTTCCCCCCAAAAATTCTTCAAAAACCTAAGCATTCTGACAGAATTCATAGTTGAAGTTATTTTGTAATAAAGATTCTTTAAATTGTCAAACAAACAAAAAAGCAATGTATCATGCCAGGCCAGGAGAATCATGCTCGCCAATTTTCCCCTGCTGTCCACATTGGCCGGCCTCCATGCAGCTCGGTGGGGCCATGTGATCAGCCTTGACTGATGGCATAAGGCCCTGTTTCTCATCTGTTCTGAACCCTAACACTCTTCCTTCATCTGTCCCAGGCGCCTAGAAGCCACTTGTGTCAGAGGCATTTCCATGAGCCTGGGTGAGCATAGAGCAGTCCACAGACAAGGTGCAGTAAGCATGAAGATGAAGAGAGAGCAATAAATAAACTGTCTCAAGTTCCTGAGATTTCTGGGTCTATTCTGACCAACACATGGTGCTTTGTCACATGTTTGCCTCATATCTGAGAAAAACTTTCAGGGAGTGCTTTAGTATGTCAGATTCAGTAATTACTTGTCAAGTCATGACTCGTTAAAGGAAACAGATATAATTTACAAATCACATGGTAAAATGACTTTTGAAGATGCTCCAGTGATAGAGACAAGTGTCTCTAGAACACCCCCAACAGTCGCCCCTGTTGAGTAGAGCCTCCACTGTTGGAACTCTCCCCTTCATTGCCTCCTTAATGATCTAATTTTCCCCTACTGTTTAAGAGGATTCCTTTATGAGTGGTTAAATGGGTTGACGTTTCAAGTTGATAAATCATTATTAAACAACTTTCTGTTCCTGCCCATCATAATTTTAATCCTGCCTAATCCTCTTATAGCCTTGTGCTTAGAGAGAAATATCAAACACATTTACCCTAAGGGGTGCATATTGGGCAAAAACCATCTCCAAATTTTCAACTAGCCTAAACGTTTTAAAAGAAACTTAGAAAATAAATATTCAAGTCTTCTACAAAGGTAGTTTATTAGATTCCTGTGTGGAGGAAAGGGGCGATAGGACACACTGGGCTGGATGTAAACAATGGGATAGAGATTAACGAATTGTAGCGACCACTTATATATGTATCCTCTCAGAACAGTACCCTCTTTCATTGAAATGACTCTTCAACTAACTGATTCCATTGAGTACTGTCATTCAGAACATTTTGCTCCTCTGACCAAATGATTTGCCCTACAATAGTCATGGCATCTGACTCTGGTCCATAAATTTCATTTCTTAGAATTGAGAGCTAGGTAAGACTTGAAAGGTTACAAACGTGGAATTTTTGGGTCCTATGTTTTTGATGTTCCCTGTAAATTGCCTGCAGTTAATGGAATAAAGCAGAGACATGCACAGGGTGAAGAAGGGATGAACACCTGATTCTACGAGAGTCCCACATTCTCGTGGGCCTGAAGCAGCTCTGTTCCCTATCCTTCTAAATTTGAATCTCAATAGCTTTATTTTTGTGAGTTTTCTTGCTGACTTCCCAATAACTTTCTCTTTCTCAGCTTATATTATTGTATTATTTTTCAGTTCAAATTGATTTCTGTTATTTAAAATCAGTTTTTCTGAATATGAGTCAATCGACTTGACGGCAATGAGTTGGGATTTTTTTGGGGGGGTATGCAACACTATTTAAAAATGGAAATAAGACAACCTAAAGTAAGGTTTCTGGTAATAGATTAAACTTCTAACTTGTATTCTAAGTAAATTTTAAATGAATAATTTAAATTTGAACTGAAAATGAAGATGGTATAAGACTAGGAGTACCGTGCAAACTTGGTTCTATGTGTTTATCAGCAGAATCGCTATGGAAAGAGGCCTGGTTCTCTTGAGTTAGCAGATGCCTAGTGGAGTGGATACTTTATCTCCCATCTGCCCTCCTGAGCTACACTTTATATATGGCTTCCAGTACTGAGGTACATGGCTTCAGAATGGATTCTGAGGCTCCCATCCTATCTTTTGAATTCTTCATTCTACTATTTCTTCTATTTTAAAGCTACTTTCTCCCCTGGATTCCAGTTTCCATTGGCCCCCAAATTAAGACAACGGACCATCCTGCTCCACTTTTATTCTCAGCTTCCATCAGAGGCGATGTGACTCCCCCTTTCCTTGAAAGTGGCATGGACAGTAAAAATTATGGTATTAGGGAACAAAATATTCTTACCAAGCTGCAGGAGTGAGCTGTGACAAATGTAAAATGATACAGTAGGTTGCAAATGGGCAGCTGCTAAAGAAGATTTGTAAAGTGGGCTGGAAAGAAAGAGTATAGACACCCTTGATAAGAAATGTTATTGGATTCTAATAGTGACGTCAACATAAGATAATAGGATAATCTCCCTAATACTAGTTTTCTGGTTTGTATTTAGAATTATAATTTATATGATAAATTTAAAAACACCACCAACTTTAAAACAAAATTTTTGTAAATGAAATTTACTCATACACACATAAATCTACATATGTCTTAAACTATATATGTTGCTATTGTTGTTAGGTACCATAGAGTCAATTCCAACTCATAGCAACAGAATGTACAACAGAACAAAATACTGCCCAGTCACGCACAATCATGGCTATGCTTGAGCCCATTGTTACAGCCATTGTGTCAATCTATCTTGTTCAAGGTCTTCCTCTTTTTCCCTCATACTCTACCAAGTATGATGTCCTCCTACAGGGACGTGTCCCTCCTGATAACGTGTATGCATGTATGAAAGCTACAGATACACATCCAAGTTTGATCTTTTACCTCCTCTGAGATTTTGACTAATATGTTTATTTCATTTTAACATGATATGCTACCTTTTTATTTAAAAATGTAATTAGTATATTCAACTTATTTTATAATAAGCCTACATTTATTCAATGCTAAATCCAACATTAAACACATAGAGTAATTCTAAAATAATAAATTTACGAGAAATGTATAAGCCACAACCACCTACTGATTGTCAGTTTGTCATACTGTGGCTGCTTGAGTGTTACTGTGATGCTGGGAGCTATGTCACCCATGTTTCATTTACCAGCAGGACCTGGTAACAGTTTTCAGTGGAGCTTCCTGACTAAGACAGACTAGGAAGAAAAAACCTGATAATTTACTTCCAAAAATTAACTAGTTAGGTCCTTACATAGTCCAATTTATGTGCTTTGGGTGCTTAATCAAGAAGGGTCAATCATTATGGGAGGACATCATGTTTGGCGAAGTAGAAGGCCAACAAGGGTGAAGGAGACCCTAGGTGAGAAGAATTGGCATAAGGGCTGCAAACGATGGATTCAAACATGAATTCATTATCATGCTGGTGATTGTGAAGAAGATGTAGGGCAGGACACACTTTGTTCTGTTATAAATAAGGTCTCCACAAATTGAAGTCAAGTCTGTGGCAGCTATCTGCCTGTCTGTCTATCATCTGTATAGAAGCAGCAATGGGGACTGTGATATTCATGCTCTACTCTCTGTTGGTTAAAATATATGAAACGTTGTGACATATTCTATAAGCCTCATGGTAACTGAAATATAGACAAATTAGATCACTGAAGAGATGGAACTAGTGCTGAGTGGTGAATGAGGTTAGAAGAAACATCTCCTAGTCTCTTAGCTGAATGAAACTGAAATAAGGCCAGGCTGGAGAAAAGACCAAATCTCCTATGATTCTGTAGACTAGTTTAGAACTCCCTGGCTTACTCTCTCACAGTTTTCTGTTCTCCTTGATAACTCTAATAATTAATTTTTGTATAGTTATCTATTTAATGTTTACTCATTGTCCTCCTTTAAACAAAAACAACATATATTTAGGAAAGAAATTTATGTTTTTCCACCATTACATTTACTTTACCTACAACAGTTTATGGCACAAAGTGGGTGCTCAAAATGTATTTCTTATTTGAATTATACAGAAATACACACAGACCCTGGAAATATACACAGACCCTGGAAGCCTTAAAAAAAAAAAAAAATTCAGAAGTCCTGGCAGTAACTATGTGAACGTTTCTCAGATGTAGCAAGTTTATACTGGCTTTATAGGGTAGAGAGGTATAGACCTAGGATCAATGAGTGAACATCACAGGGAAATACTTAAATTCAATAGAAAGGAGAACTTCTTAACTCTCTGAATTTGTCTCCAGATGAAATAAACCATCCGGGATTTAGACAGGTATTCATCACAGATTATGATTACAAAGACTCTAGCTTGTGGAAAATTAAAAAATACATAGGCTAAGTCAGGAAGGTCACAATATATAAATTCATAGAACTTATCTATAGTTGTATAAAATAAGTACAGACATTGAAGCCTGATGAAAATCATGAATAAGAATGGAAATAAAGGAAAACAGAGAATTAACAACAGTGACTTTGGAGGTCAATGCAGTTCGAGGAGGGTCAAATTTTCATTGGATTAGTGTGGGTTAGAGAGTGGAGTTCGGAGACTGATGTCATCTGTACTTGGGAATATCTGAACACTAGTATAAAGGTGGAGAAGTGGTTAAGAGCTATGGCTGCTGACAAAAGGTCTACCAGCCACTCCTTGGAAACCCTATGGGGCAGTTCTACTCTATTCTACAGCATCACTATGAGTCAGAACCAATTTGATGGCACCTAAAACAACAACAAGTATGAAGGTGGAGCCCTGGCGGCACAGTGGTTAAGAGTGTGCTGCTAACCAAAAGGTCAGGGCAGTTTGAACCCAGTAGCCACTCCTTGGAAACCCTATGTGGCAGTCCTACTCTGCCCTGTAAGGCCACTACTATAAGATCACTGTGAGTTGGAAACTAGATGGCAATTTTTTTTTTTTTTTTTTGGTATAAGGATTGTCATCCCTTTATTCTTAGCTCTATCATCTATTAGTTATATGGCTTTACGTAAGAGACTGCCTTGCTGGATACACATTTCCTTACCTATAAAATGAAGGAATGAAACTTAATGATGATGAGTAGCTTTGAGATTTAATATTCTATGACCAACAGTGAATCAGCACAGCAGATGTGATTTCTCCCTTTATAACCAGAGCTGTACTAGTTACTGGGAGGGGGGATTATACAGAAAGGAGTTGATGGGAGATGGGGAGCTGGTGAGGAGAGACACATGCTTTCTATACTCCCAGACATTACAATGATCACAGGAAAATGGCTAATTTTATTAGCAGTTTTTAAGTTCAAAATTAAGACTGTGGTACCACTTTCTCAAAGTTAAAGCATCATTGAAATTAAAATAATAAAATAAAGTAAGATTTTTCCTGAATAGGAGTTTCCTCAGGTTGGATCTTTGGATTAGACACATTCACTATTGTTCAGTAAACATGAAGGAGTAGAAAATAAGAATTCAGGGAAAGCATATCACAGTGACTTTCAGAGATCATCTAAAATTTTTCAAGTTCCTAAATAGATCACATACACACACATGTGCCAATACAAACTCTCATGAAAGAAGTGGGCGGGGGGGGAGGGAGGAGAAAGACCCCTGAACTAAGAATTAGGTGACCTGATTTCTCATACCATCGTTATTAACTAGATCAGGCTGTATGTCTGGACCACCTACACTGAACTGCCTTGATTACTTTTCCCTTTGATATTAGCGATTTGTCTATAAGAAATTTAATAAATATAACCCTGTGAAACTCGCCGTTGTATTCATTATAAGGGTGTGCCTGAGAATAATGTTCACCATATTACACAAAACTCATTTTATGCACAGGGGACATACTCCTCCTTTATAAGTATTAAACAATAAAAAATAGTTGTGTTTATTTTGAACATTTTAAAAAATATGGACACCATTTCATATGGACAGTGTAATTGGTTCTCTTCCTCTTTGTTTCCACATGGTTCTCTTACGGCCAATCTTTAGCAACAATTTAAGGTTTCACAACATAAAGATTACATACAGCTGTCATAGATTGAAACGTGTCCCCCCAAAATATATGCCAATTTGACTAAGCCATGATTCCCAGTACTGTGTGGTTGTCCTCCATTTTGTGATTTGATGTAATTTTTCTACGTGTTGTAAATCCTAATCTCTGCCTGCGGTTAATGAGGCAAGATTAGGTTCTGTTAAAGAGGATTATGGTGGGATGCAACACCATTACTCAGGTCACAGCCCTGACTCAAGGTTAGGGGAGTTTCCCTGGGGTGTGGCCTGCATCACCTTTTATGTTACAAGAGATAAAAGGAGAGAGAAAGGAACAGAGAGATAAGGAACTCATGCCACAAAGAAAGAAGCACGGGAAGTGGAGCAAGTCCTTTGGACCTGGGGTTCCTGAGCCAAGAAGCTCCTACACCAGGAGAAGATTAAAGAAATGTAACCTCCCCTACAACTGACAGAGAAAGAAAGCTTTCCCCAGGAGCTGGCATCCTGAATTTGGACTTCTAGCCTCCTAGACTTTGTCAAATCTTTGTTCAATCCATCCACTTGTGATATTTCTGTTACAGCATCACTAGATGACTCAGACAATAGCTTTAGTTAGAATTGGGTGCAAAACCAACCAATTAGATTGTTCAGACTAGTTTAAGTCAGGAAGAATCTAAGTACCTTAAGGACAGAAATGTTTGGCTGGAATTAGACATGGGGAGATATCAGGAACCATGTAAACTATTCTTGCCGTTCTTCTCTGGAACTGAATGGTGTCTTACCTTTGATTCTCTCCGTGTACATATTTTATTACACTGTCTGGCTTTCTTTGCTTGTCCTCATTTTAAAATAAGATGGAACTTAATAAGTCAACTATTTGACTTAAATGTCAAATTTTTTAAGTAAAAAAAAATTTCCTTAAAAGCCTCATGTGTAAAATAAATAAAAGATAACACAGAACATTCCTTCAAAATGACATACATAGCCTCATAGTCAATATAATCTTATAATTCTGCCCCTGAAACTAAGTGGAATATGAATTTCAATTCTCAGGCCAGAAAATCTGCCCTGATTCTAGCTAGATTCTCTGTGGACCCACATCACCATACACTCACTGAGAGAGAGAGGGTTATGCTCATAAAGGAAGCATGGATAAGGAGTAACTGGGAAGAAGGTAGGAAATTCTTGGCCTTCAAAAGATCTTTAAAAAATATTTTTGGCCTTTGCTCTCACCAGTATTTGTTTGCCTGGATTTCCTTATCTATTTTCATTTCATTACATCTCATATTTATGTCTATGATCAGTCTTGAGTCTTCCTTTTTTTTTTTTTTGTACAGATGAGAGCATAATAGATCAACTTTATAACCTAGGTTAAGTTACCTCTTGAAACATCAATTCTGTGATGCACAAAATGAGTGTTTAGACAAGATGTTTAAAAATAACCACATTGCCTTAACTTTAAGCAACCTTGGAAATCCAATATTTAAAGGAAATAAAAGCTTATATAAAGTAGGTGTATGGAGGTCTGCAGACACACCTGACCTCTCCATAACTCTCTTGGTAACCACTTGGCAAGATGATCAATAATGCTACATTCAGACACATAAATTTAGTTCACAGGTTTTAGAGAGAGACTGATGAGAATTAAAAAGAAAAAAGAAAAGGCTCTTGGCAACATGACTATGGTGGTAGGTATGTATCTGATGTTGCTGTTTGCTCTAAGCAAAGGTAAATATGACCTCATTCCTTTTTTTCAAGAAGCTTATTATCTGATATGACCTATATGGTATACTTTGCATGAAAATGGAATCCCTCACCTTACTTTAATAACCCAGTATCTTCCCCATCGACTTCCACTGGGCCTAAAACTTCTCTCGTTATTATTTATTCTTCTATGCAAATGACTTTTGTTTGGCCACATGGTTGAATGAGAATGATCATGTACAAACCACTTGACTTAGTTACCGTTTTACCTCTACTGCTATCACGTTCCTCAGACGTTGGGAAGCTCACTGGATCTCTCTGAAATAGTGAGGAAAGGCCTCAATTATGTATCATGCCTTGATCTGTTCCACAAATTCTTAATTAATTATCCCAATTTATACATGAATGACTTAAACCAAAATTAATGATTTACGTTGGTCTCTTCAGTAGAGTACTTGAATCAAGTTTTCAAAATCTTGACCCACCTACGTGCCAATGAATAACCCAATTTTAAGCTTACTTTTTATTATATTAATGGATTTATAGTCACAAGTTTTTTTTAACCTCTTTTTCTTTGAAACATCTTCTTAGACCTTGCTCCTAATGCTCTCACTAGTTTTAGTTCAGTTGAAGCTGCCCCACAGAGGGGAAAAGAAGACAGCTCTCTGCGTCTTAAAGCTTGTCCTGCACCTTAGTTATAGTCTTGCATGATGCATTCCAATCTCTTCTTTGGCTTATCACTTGAATGGCATTTTTAGAGTTAGGATTCATTTTGTCACTAGTTTTTATTCTCAAGGAAACTCTGGTGAAAACCAATAATATATGTTTCTTCCTTATACATTTTTTATTTCATTGTTGAAAAGTAACATATGCTTTATTATAGAAATTGAAAAGCATAGAAGACACACATACGCACACACAACCATAAAGAAATGAATCTATTACATCAGAAATACTTTAACATTTTAGTGTACTTCCTTCCGTTCCTTATTCCTGAGAATGCAGTGTTCATATGTTGCACAATAGCATCTGTGTGTATGTACACATACATGTAAGCAAGAGAGTATTAAGCACCATTTCTCATTTCTTGTTGCCTTACAAGGAGTATTGCTTCTAGTACTCAGGGACAGACCACTATGCCTTGTCGCGCTTTGGGTGTATATATGCAAGCAAATTGGAGCTGTCGTAGTAGTGATATGTTGTTTCTATTAGAAAAAGACTGGGCGGGGGGAAGCAAGATTTTCTCTAAGAAAATGGTGATAACTTAGGGAAGTAAGAGAGGGCGAATGTAAGGATCAGAAAAATTAGAGCCAGTGAGGCTGTAAGACCTTATAACCCCCTACAAAAAAAAAAAAAAAAAAAAAAACAGTGCTGTCGAAACCTTATAAGGAGGAACTAAAGTCTTATTGGCAGCATGACCTGAACCCACCAAGATAACTCTTAATTTGGAAACCTTGCTGTGGATCGTGTGAGCCCCTGACTTATCTTAGTAATAAACTTTGGATAAATTCTAAATGCACATGTGCTTGAAAATAATAATATTTTTTTTCACATATTAAGAGCAAGTATGTCTGGAATACATCTGTGTTTATTTACAGATGTCAGGATTGTTTATGTAGTAAATGCTAAGAAATGTACATAACAACCACTAGAATAAGTGAATTTAGCATGGTCACGAGGTTAAAATACAAAAAATTGTGTTCTAACAGCAAACAATTGGAAAACAAAATAAGAAAGAATTCTATTTATATTAGCGTCAAAAAACATAACACAATTTGGAATAAATTTAACAAAGGAAGTGTAAACTCTTCATTGAAATCAAGAGAACTTTTGCAAATGGAGAGAGAGGCTGTGCGTGTGAATGAGAAGCCTCGATATTGATAAGTCTTCCTTTGTCTGCAAATGGATCTACAGATTCAAGGCAACCACAATAAAAATTCCAACAGACTTTTGTAGAAATTGTTAACCTGATTTTTCAATTTATATGGAAATGCAAAATAATTAGAATAGACAGAGCAATATTTTAAAAAAGAATAAATTTAGAGGATTTAACCCCTGATTTCAAGCCTGGTAAATCTTCAGGAAATAAGTATTTTGTTGACTTAAATGGAGACATGCAGATTAATGAAACAGAGAGTACAAAAAAACTGAATTTTTAAAAAGCAATGTTAAAAGTAAAAATCAAGTAAGAAAAATTAATGTAACCTTAAAAAGCAACAATGGAAAATGTTGGTCACGTTAATTAGTGAGTGATTAGGTAGGAGACTAACCAAAATAAAGACAGCAGTTCTATAACATTATGGGTGGTGTTTTTTCTCTATGTCCCAACATTTAAAAATATTTTATAATTTGTAATAAATATTAATAGTAATAAAATTGAAAACAGATAACACTGAGTCCTCTGTGCTCTGATGGAAACAACTTTTCCTGTATTAAAACAGAGGGGACATTTTGGCTGAATGAAAGAAATAATCAGATCATTCTTATGCTGATATTAGAGTACTCTGACGCTATTCTTCTCATGGATCATGGAACAGATAGGACTTTTGTCTCATATTAATTAAACTAAGGATTTTTTTCTTTTTTGGGGGGAGGGATTTCTAAGTGGCACAGGTGCTGTGGTGTGATGCTCCGATCCTCTCCTCAGGGCAGACTTGTTTCCCCAGGTGCAGGCAGCTGCCGAAAGCTCAGAGCTGAGTCTCACATGGAAATTGTTCAGTCTTTCTTAGGCTTTGCCCTCAGCCAAAGAGAGGTTCTTCCTTTGCTCAATGTTATCCTTTCTTGCTGGGAGCAGCCAATACAGCCAGCGCCTTGTTCTATGGCGGGATTTTTTGCCTAAATTCTGGACAAATTTCAGGAGCCTTTGAGCTCCAGTGCTCTGCATGGGATTGGCTGAAGCCTTTGTGTGACTGCACTATCTGCGTCTCTCTCCCCAATCCTGCTCTCTTCACTCCCTCACGTGTAATCCACCCTAGAGCTTTCCTCAATGAGTTCTCTGCCATAACATTCTTCTCCCAAACACTGATTCCCAGAGAATCTCACCTTTGGCAATTTATGCTAAAAGTGTCTGACAAAGAAGACTTTATAATGAGATTTTGAAATCACTTCTCTTGTCAGTGGCTCGGCCATCACTGAGTGGACTTTGACTAGCCCTTGACCTGCTGTGGGAGGGTCATTGTTAAAACTTGCACAGATGGGTGAGCAGGATGGGGTGTCAGTGGGAGAGAATGCACTGGGCAAGCACAAGGTCTCCTGCACTTGAGAGGTGTGTGGGAAAGTAGTCATTAAAAGAATAATGAAATTAGATGATCCTTGCCAAAAGCTATAAGTGTACTAGAGAAAGGTAAATAGTAATTAATCATCAATTTAAGGAAGGTGCTATAGTGCCTGTGGCACTTAGAAATTAAAAAAAAAAAAAAAGAAGAAGAAAAAATATGTTGTTCAATTAATGTGAGACAGAGGTCCTATCTGCTCCACGATCCATGAGAAGAATAATGTCAGAGCACTCTAATACCAATATAAAAAGTAATCTGAAGATTTCATTCAGCTAGGACCTCACTTTAGCATGCAAGTAGGACTCCTGTCTCCTGAAGTTGGAAGGCTCAAGCCCAGGGTTTAATTACAAGGGTAGTGAAGCTTTGAGGAAAGTTGATTGCTCTAGCAACACTGCTATTCCAAAACCAGGGCCCTCGATGGGAATGAAACCCTGAGATTGTGTGGGGGATGTATACGTTGACGCCCTAGAGAACCTTTCAAACTCTAAATACCTAAGCTTTTTGAACCTGAAGAATTACTACCTTCTAAAGTCTAGTGATCCACCCCTCCCAAGCATGAAGAGAATCTGCTTTACAAGAAACTCTTCCCAGATGAGTTTAACATATTTGGTTAAAAAAAAAAAAGTTGATCTGAAAGATTGGAAGGAATGTACCACATAGTGGATGCTGTGGTGTGCAGATGAAATTATGCTTAGCAAGGTGGTACTTGCCCTCCCAGCTGCCTGTGTGTTGCCTGTTGATTTTTTCACTTTTCAACCTTTGGAACTGCTTTTGGCCAAAAGGAACCACCTTGTTCAAAGTATGATGCCTCTTTGGAAACAGTTCATATCCAATGAGTGGCCCTACTGGACTGGCCGAGGTCTTTGTTGTGCCTGCATCGCAGCTTAATTTATACCGCTACCTAATTCTGTGTCACGCCCTCCTTCATGATGTTGATCCCAAGAGCACGCTGTCCTTTATGAGAGAGAATTGGTAAGATTCTTTGCAAACATGAGAACAGTTACTAAATCAGCTCTAAAGTGTCAATGTTTTATTTTCTATTGTCTTATCTAGAATGCCAGTCAAAGAAAGGGTGAGAGAGACTCGTGGTAGAGAAAATAAGTCAGTTTTGAAATATTTAGTATCAGGGTCCACACAGAGTAAACAGTTAAACAAAAATTATTGTTGACTGAATGAGCTGCTAAGAAACAGAACGCTCATAATACTGGCCGTTGTGAACTACACTGACCATCAAATCTGACATGTCAGAAAAAACAGCAAAAGTAGACGCAAGATTACTTAACAAGAATCAACAGACTACTGAACTACCTAAATTCTAAAAGCTCCTCTCAATGATATCCTTTAAAATGTAGACGTTTAGGATTTTCAGAAGGGGAAGAAATGGAAATGAGATGCAGAAAAAAAAAAAAAAGTAGCTTCTTCAGTGATGGAGAAACGAGAGGATAATATAACGAAAACATTTCAGTGAATGTCGGAGTAAAGTGGCTAGATTTCCACATTAGAATTGTTAAGAATATTTTTAAAAGTTTTGATAATTCAGTTTTGAAAACTAACTTAATGATATGCCTGGTAGTATTAAAGGAAACTAGTTGGTACTGAGGTTCATGGACACTTGTTAAGGTGAAAATAAGGAAGGGAGAGAACATACCAGCTAGAATTAACTATGTCAGCGTAAACAATGATTAAATGTGAGGCTGGTTTCTTTTTAGTTGTAAATCACTAATATTTAAAATTATTAACCAATGATAATAAGATATTACTGAATAAATAATGGCGATGGGTAACTTGCTATTTCAGAAACTGATAAATTCAGGAAAACACGAGAAAAGACTTATTATGGTCACCTTTCTCCCTTTAATAGACAACTTGACGAAACGAATTTAACTTGAATGATTTTCTTTAGCAACTCTAAAGATGTAAAAACTGTGTCCCCTGAAGTCTTCTCAAAACCAAGCAATAGTTTAGCTTAACTCCTAAAGAACATCTGCCTTGAGCATTGTGCTCTTTTAAGATCTAGCTATATGAGATCAAATTGACAATAGTAACCAGAAGGATTAAATCAGGAACTTAGGGGGCAGTAAGTTTATGTTAATGCGGGAGGAACAACTTGGAAAAGGAGGGTGAGAATGGTTACACAACTTAACGAATGGAATCAATGTCACTGAATTATACATGTAGAAATTGTTGAACTGGTGTGTGTTTTGCTGTGCATATTCTCAACAACAACAAAAATAAATTATTTAAAAAAAGAAACTTTATGTCAGAGAGTTTAAAAGTTAGGTAAATTAATCAATGCTAGGAGTGTGGCCTTTGGGTAAGGAAGAAGATTATTTCAAGATTGACTGTTGCTCTTTAGCTCTGATGGCTGAGTAGGTTGCTTAATTCTCTAAGCCTCAACTTCCTCGTTTTAAAAATGGGAGTTATCCCGTAGAGTTATTTTAATAACTGAATGAGTAAATTGAGAAAAAAAATACCTGATGAAATGTACCTTATCAACTTGTTGTTGTGGTGGTACTAGAAACTTCTTCATTAGCAAAAATACCTGTTGCCAACAAACCGATTCCAACTCATAGCGACCTGATAGGGTAGAGTAGAACTGCCCCTTACGGCTTCCAAGGAGCAGCTGGTGGATTAAAACTGCCAACCTTTTGGTTAGCAGCTAAGCTCTTAACCACTGTGCCAAGGTGTACTATATAAACATGATTTCTAATCTTCTCTTGTATATTTTTGTAAAAATCCATATTAGTTTAAGCCTGATCTGGTAGGTTTCAATTGAAGTTTACATGTATCTTTTTTAAAAAGTGAAATTTTTAATACTGTGAGTGAGGAAATTCTAATTACTTAGTAAAGGAGATAAAGATAAACCACATAAAGCTGAGAATCTTAGATGTTTGGAGGATTTGATGAATAGGGACATACTGTTGATTATAATGTTGAATTGATTATGGTAAATTCACATAAAGTGATATATAAAACCCACTAAAATTATTGTGGAGCACCTGGTAGCACAGTGGCTGAGCGTTTGGTGGCTAACCAAAAGGTTTGTAGCTCGAATCCACCATCCACTCCTTGGAAATCCTGTGGAGCATTTCCATTCTGTTCTACAGGGTTGCTATGAGTCAGAATTGACTCAACTGCAATGGGTTTAAAATTATTGTAAAAGACCCTGGCATTTAAAAAAAAATTATATATACAACATAATACCATTAAAATAAAGATACCTAGATGGCACTAGTTTTTTTTGTTTTTATTTTTTTTTATTCATGCTTGGAAGTTTTTAGCTTTATGTATATTGTATATATAAAGCCCTTGGCTATCAACCAAAAGACCAATGCTTTGAACTCACTAGGTTCTCCACAGGGGAAAGGTGTGGCATTCTGCGTCCATAAAGATTTCAGCCTTAGAAACCCTAGGGGCAGTCACTGTGAGTCAGAATTGACTTGACAGCAGTGGGTTTTGATCAAAAGGTAACCATACATAGTTATGTATAAATATCTAATTTTCTGTGTACCTAATTTTTCAAATTCACATGTATTTTTCTATAATTAAGCCTATCTATTGTGACTGATAAGAACATAAAAATAATACATTCATATACAATATTTATAGAATATCTCTTTCTGAACACTCTGAGAGCAAAAAGTTGCTTTTGCCAGAAAACATTTTTTTTCAATAAATTATTTATAAGGTTTCTCATCTTTGCAGAGTTTCTGATAATTCTGTATAAAGTGGTTCATAAAAATACAGACAGCAAATACAGTCCTTAACACAGTCATGATCATTCATGGTTTTTCTCTCTGGTGTGGGCTCTTTGAACTTGAGGGTATGAACTCCAACTAAACCTTGTATCCCATTTCTCATACTTAAGAGCTTTTTCTCCTCAATAGGTTCTCTTGATGGTTATCAAATCCCAATCTTTATTAAATATTTTTTCTCTTTATAAAGGATTTGTAGACCATATTTCTCAAGACCCCTTTCATGCCTTCATGGGTAACACTCTTTTTCCCTTGTGAATTGTGTTATAGTTACTAGATCCACGGGGTTGCTATTCTATTGTGTATCTCAGCTGCTCCTTATGACTAATGTGTTCCCCTTTGTACCATGGAGTGGCTTGCCCTACTAGTGAAGAGAAAAGGCTGACCTAAAAATTTTTCTGCATATTCTTTTCTTCAAACATTTTCTATTTAACGAAGTAGCTTCTAGTATTGAAAAATTTTAAGTAGTCATCATTCATATATATTTACAAAATACAAATATTCTAAGGTCTTAAATTCTGAGTCTTATTTGTGAAGACGCATCTTATTACTTTAATGTCTGGAAACCTGAAAAGATAATAATCCTTATCAGGGGAGGCAGAGAAGGTCTTTTTGGTACTGATAGTTGGAGACTCCTTCATAAAGGGTCAAAATGTGGTTCTAGGTCTCAGATGTCTTTGGTTTTCAAAGGGTAAAGTGATCGTTTTTAGGCAGTCTTCACAAAATATAGCTCAACATATCAAGACATTCGGAAAAGCTGAGTTTTCAATTTAATTTTCACAATGACTCAAATTAATTTTGTCCTTTTTGTGACCTTGTTCTATCTTGCATTCTGAAAACTCTAAACTCTAAATATTCTATTTCCTCTACCGTAAAATGGAAGGCCTGGTCTGTAAACTCTTCTAACATTTTGGTGAAATTCACAGTCCACGTTCCCTGCGAAGGACAACATACTTGGTAAAGTAGAGGGTCAGCGAAAAAGAGGAAGACTCTCAACAGAAATCATCTGAGTCACCAATTTTACACATATGACTTAAAAATCTCTATAGTAAATACCTGGATTTTGTTTTGTTTTGTTTTTAGCAAACATTTTATATTGAAATAAATAGAAATAAAAATGTAGCTGAAAAGTTCCACATAACATGTACCTTGATTATAATGAAATGTATTGTAGTGTCCAAAATATATTCTAGTTGTTTAATTCCTCATCAATTTCCTTTACAAGAAAATTCTAATAAAATTTCAAAGTAAGAAACATGACTTCTTTCATAAGTGAGAAGTAAATTTGCCTAAATGGGGAGAGGAGATAAGAAGGCATTCATGCTGTACACTGTGAGTAAATCTTACGTAATTTCCCACTATTTTGTAAATTTACATTGTTGTAAACTGTTAGCCTCTACCTGATTGACTGAGCCATGAATGTATAACTGGTAGACTTTTCAAGTAAGAAATTTACAGCATACTGTTTTAGTGTAAACTGGAATTTTATGTGCTAAAAATGTACTATCAAATGGTTTAAACTAAAACAAAACCAATAGCTGTGTTTCTAGGACAGGGATGTGCATTTTGACACAACACTCCAGATAGCCAACAGCAATCAATTTATCTCAGGAGATTAAATGTCTTTGCTAACTGGCCAAAGATTGAACAATGAATTATAGGTTAGGGTCTCACGTTCTACTTTTTTCTCACTGATTGACTGTGAGATATTGGCAAGTCTGGGTGTTATAGGATCTTGCTTTCTTTCTCTTAAAATGGGTGATTTGAGCTGTTTTAATTCTAACATCCCTTCAGTCATTTGACTGTTTGGATCACAGCCGTATCTACAACGTCTTGAACAATACCTAATTGAATTTAATTAATTCAATTAATACTTATTGAATTTAGTGTCAAATGCAGAGAAAGACATTTGGGGCTGAAGATGAAACTGCGAGCAAAAGCAGACGAGGTCTAAGATTTTGTTTTGTTTACCAACTAATGGGAAGTAGTCAGAGTCCAGCCTAAATATTCCATGAATCTGAACCAAAAAACTAAACCCAGTACTGTCTAGTCGATTCAGAGTAGAACTGCCCCATAGAGTTTCCAAGGAGCGCCTGGCAGATTCGAACTGCTAACCCTCTGGCTAGCAGCCGTAGCACTTAGCTACTACGTCACCAGGGTTTTCTCTATGAATCTAAATAACTATAATTGGAATCATTCTAAAAATATTACTGGAAGACTTTCTCTAAAGACTAATAAAAAGTGGATATTTATTCCTTGTTAAAACTTTTTTCTTAGACATCTGAGGGACATTGCTTATATTATTTTTTAAATGATTTATAATTCTTCCAATTCTTTAACACCGTTGTTGTTAGGTGCCATTGAATCCCTTTTAACTTATAGCTACCCTTATGTATAACGGATCGAAACACTGCCGGGTCCTGCACTATCCCCACAAGCATTGCTATACTTGAGCCCATCTTTGCAGCCACTGTGTCAATCCATCTTGCTGAGGGTCTTCCTCTTTTTCCCTGACCCTCTACTTTACCAAGCATTTTATTAACACTATTATTGTTGTCATTGTTGTTAAGTGCCGTTGAGTCCTATAGATTATAGTAAAAATTCTGTGATTAGTTTATCAAAAGAAACTCTTGTTATTTAAAGTTCAACATTGAGAATTCCTTTCTCTCAAGGTTTACATGATGGTTGCCACCATTATGAGCTGTTAAAAGTCCATTTTAAAAGTTAAATCTGAAACTTTCTTTTTGCTTTGGGTAGGGCTCTTCCCTTCCCTCAAACCTATAAGAAGATGTAATATTTTTTGAATTCAGTCCATCAGTTTACAATCCCAGCTCAGGAACACTCAAAATATAGTTCTTCCATCAGGACAGCCTCTTTTCAGCTGTGCTCACAGCACACCTCTCTCTGGCCCTAGGCCTCTGTCCTGCTCAGGCAAGTGTTACAAAGCCCTTTTAGCCCCTGCCAATAAGTCCCCAGAGGCACCCCAGGCACTCAACTTTCTCACTGTATGGGCTGGGAACCCCACTGCTTGATCTCCTGCTGGCCTCCCCTGCTGGTCTCTCCTGCAACCGCTTCTCACCATCCTCAGGGTTACAGCTCGCTCTGTCTCCCAGGAAGTCTTCATTTGGAAAAACCCTCAGCTGCTTCTCTTATTGACAGCATTTATTCATTAAACAACAAATATTTATTGAGTTTCTATATGGAACCCTGGTGGTGCAGTGGTTAAGAGCTTGGCTGTTAACCAAAAGGTCAGCAATTCGAATTTACCAGTCGCTCCTTAGAAACTGTCTTGGTTATCTAGTGTTGCCATAACAGAAATACCACGAGTGGATGGCTTTAATAAAGAGATTTATTTTCTCACGGCTTGGTAGGTTACAAGTCCAAATTCAGGGTGTCGGCTCCATGGGAAGGCTTTCTTTCTCTATCAGTTCTGGAGGAAGGTCCTCGTCCTTAATCTTCCTCTGGTCAAGGAGCTTCTCAGGCACAGGGACCCCGTGTCCAGGGATACACTCTGCTCCTGTTGCTGCTTTCTTGGTGGTAAGAGGTCCCCCAACTCTCTGCTTGCTTCTCTATCCTTTAATCTTTTAAGAGATAAAAGGTGGTGCAGGCCACTCTTTTTCTACCATTTCTGATTGCCTCTAGCTTGATAAAAGCGATGAAAGGTTTGTTAAAATTTAGTTACATTTCTAACATACAAGAATTTTTTTTTCTATTACGAAGTTTCTAATAAAAAGGGAAACGTAAGATAAAAATGACCTTTTCATTTCCATTTGATGGATAGTCCTAGTTAGATGCCTAAATAATATTTCATGTTTTCCTGGGAGTTTTACATGGCCCAGGAACCCTGGTGGTGCTAACAAAAGTTTGGAGATTCAAACTCACCAGTTGCTCCATGGAAGAAAGGTGTGGCAGTCAGCTTTCATAAAGATTACAGCCTTGGAAACCCTATAGAGTAGTTCCACTCTGTCCTACGGGTCCCATTGACTTGATGGCAATGGGTGTACATGGCCCTACATCCAAGAACATAAGGGGTATTATTGCTCTATGTTCCTCCGAAATATACACTTTATTTAAAGTAGGCACTTCATGTCTGAATAACCCTCCTTTTAAAAACTGGAAGTTTGTCTGAGTTTTTCAGTTCGTGGTGAATGGAACTTGTCTGACATTATCCCAATAGTCATTCTATGTATTTTATTAATCATTCAAGGTAGAAAGTAGGGGGGTTGCAGTAGGGGAAGAGTTAATAATAAAAAAAACAAACAACTCCAGAAGCAGTTACTCTCAGCCCTTTCTTATAGAAATTCTGTATTATCATGCCTGGGTTTACTTAAGTATGCATAGATCAACGATAAGGTGTGTCCTAAATCTTAATTTTCTTAGTAGAGAATAGTAGCCTCTCAGTAGCTGCTTAACCTGTCACTTCTAAAGGTAAATTCTCTTGGAACTATCGTTGAATGTGGCAGAGTGAATCTGAATCTGACCCAAAACCCAAACACCCAGTGCCGTCGAGTCGATTCCGACTCATAGCGACCCTACAGGACAGAGTACTCAAAAGAGGAGAAACTACCGCTGTCACTGAAAGCAAGACCTCAATGCTCATCTCGGGAAATAAAACCACTCTAGGAGCAACGTCGTAAATGGTCAGTGTACTTTTCCCTCTGGTTGAATTAAGTTTTATGAGTCAAGACAGAAACTTAGGAAACTTTTCCTTAAAAGATGCTCATTTTGTGTAAATGTCCAGAGTGGCATAAGGCAGTCCTCAGGGTACGAACGTCCAACTTAAAACTTACAAACGTCCGACTTAAAATGTACAAGCAGTAGTTATGAACCAATCCCTGTAGAGCTTATTAAAATTTTGAGGTACATGTAATGGTTTATAATAACAAACGGTCACTACTTTGTGACCTGCATCATAATATTACTGTATTATTATGTTCAAGGTGTTTTAGTGTATTTGGAAGTGTTTCTTTAACTTTTTTTATGCATCGAAAGGTACACTGTATACTATATACTAAGACAAACATTGGACTAACTGACGTTAGATATGATCCGTACCTAACTGTTCCAATTTATTTACAAATTCAACTTAGAGACAGATTTACAAATGGAACTCCTTTGTAATCCAGGGACTGTCTGACTACTAATATCGTCCCTCAAGATTGTTTACTGCTCTAGAGACAGACAACACTGAAAGGCTATTGTTTCTCTCCACAACCATGTGGCTTGACCAGCTTGGTTCTTTAAATATAAACTGATTTCTTTTTTCTTAAAATAAGGGGATACAGATTTTTAAGTCATATGTATAAAATTGGTGACTCAGATGATTTCTGAAAATGAAGGGTGAATATGTATTTCTGATTCATGTTATCTCAGTCACTTCTTGGAACTGCAATTGGAAACAGCTGTTTATTGCTTCTTTTTTATGGCTAAAACTGAGTGAAATTCAATTATCACAAAGATAGTGTGTTTCAATTTTGTGCATCCTGTTATTTTTTAAATTTGGAGTGTCACCTGATTGCTCTTATAGATTTTGTGCTGTCTGAATCAATTGCATTGGTATAAACATACAATCCTGAAATGTTTTCATGAATACACGAGCCAAATGTCCCAGTTGAGCACTTACAAAGGGGGAGACAAATTAGAGTTGGTAACTTCTCATCTCCTACCAACTCTCGCCTCCATTGTGTTTGGTTCGCTTTGAGATTCAGTGGTAGACAGTTTGCACAGATGACACGTCTCTCCTTCCTTCTCTCACATGATATTTAGCCAAATGCATGTGGAAGATCAATCAATAAGTAGAATTATAAAAATATTTCAGTAGATATTTTTCTGTTAAACTTACAAATATGTACTTTTTACACCTGTGATTTGCAGATATTTAAATAAGTACTCATGATTTGGCTATCACATTCAAATCTGTCCTGTGAATGTTTGCGTGCAGTTTATTCCACAAAACGTATGGTGATTCCACATATACAGGTGAAGGGCTATGGCTGACAGTCTCAAACCATACTATTACTACTTACGGATCTAACTTTGGAATTTGCATAATTAACCTTGCTAACGTCTTTCAAATAAAAAAATTATTTTTCTGAGTACATTTAATTTATCTTAAAGATGGGGAAAACTACCTCAAAGAACCTAAGAGACTAGAAGTCACTGACCTCACCAAGTGATAATCACTTCTGAAACTTTATTTTAAATCTCCTTCTGTAATAATGTGTCTGTGTTATGTCATTATTGGAAGTCGTTTTATATGTTAAAGAAAGATTAACCAATTTATAACTTTATATATATATATAATCTGCATCACAACTTCCATGGAGGAAATAACCCTCTGAACAGAGAACGTATCGTGCTTTGGTGTAAAAATTGAGAAAGCGCTAATGCCATCCTAGCACTGACTAGCCATGGATACCTTTTTTTGTTAATTTATTTTTTCTTCATGCTACATGTGGGTATACAAATTTTGCAAATTGGTGCACGTAAGGTCAAAATATCTTGAATGTTTATGATAAAACACTTTTCTGTGAATTGTCTATAATGCTTATAAAGGATACTAAAAATCTATTTTAAGAATAAAAATTTTCTTCCAAATGAACTGATCATTTGGAAGACAAAATCATTGATTTATTTAACAAATGTTTATTTGATCACTTATGCTGGGGGCTGTGAATGCAAAAAAAAATAAGACGTGGCCCCTGCAATCAGGAAGCCTTAAACCTGGTAATATAGATAGACACAACAGATGATGATAAAATATTCTAGCGACGTTGTTAGAGCGATGGCCAGTGTTTAATGGGAGCAGAGAGAAGGACACAACTCTGAGGGATGCGGGCTAAGGGAAAAATGATGTCAGAGCTGTTTTCTTAAAAAAAAAAAAGAGCAAGTTTTCACTAAATCAAAAATAGGTGTTAGCACTGTAGTAATAAGGGTTAGTTTAAGAAAAGTCTTATAGTAGGATTCTTCACAATCTAGGTAGAAAACTATGTCACTGGTGATTAGAGAGAGGAAAAGTAGACAGGGCATTGAGGTCACGCTAAGGGACTTGGCTTTTAACTTTAATTTTTCTTTTGTTTTGTTTCATTCTTATTTAACTTGGACAGTGGCGTGGTCAACTGTTTATTTTAGGTAAATTGTCTAATGGTTATGTAGAGATCAAGACTGGGGTCAGGGAGATCAACAGTTCTGTGGACACCATTCCAGTAGAACAAACAGGGAGCATGAGGAGCTAACATAGGGTACTAAAAGTGGAGATAAAGGCCAAAGGGTGAGTTGCAATATACTTTCAAGGTGACACTGCAAAATGTAGTGATTTATTAAATAAGGTGCTCAGGCAGGGCAAGTTTAAAGCAGGTAATAATGTCAAAGTTGTTTCGTGCCGCCGAGTCAATTTTGACTCATAGGGATATCATGTAACAGAGTAGAACTGCCCTGTGAGGTTTCCTAGGCTGTGATCTTTATGGAAACAGATCACTAGGTCCTTCTCCCATGAACCACTGGGTGGGTTCAAACTGCCAATGTTTTGGTTAGCAGCCAAGCCCTTAACCATTGTGCTACAGGAACTCTTGTATGTCAAGGTTAGTGGTGTCTGCTAAGATTAGGAAGTGGGTACAGTGATCCCAGTCCCTTTTAAGTCCCATCATAATTCCTGCCAAAGAAACATTGACTAAGAGTACATCAATATTCAAGATCCAATAGGTCTACTGTTTACTCTGATACAGGACCTAGTAGCTTATAGGCAGAATCTAACCTGAGAATGTTTCCTATAAGCTCAAATCCAATTCAGTTCATTTTTTCAGTTTTCCTGACATAACTGAAAGGAACCTAGAAATAATGTAGCCAGGCAAAAAGACATAAAGTGATTTAGTCAATATCTCACAGCTGGTAATGTTAAATACATTCATCTTTTTTTTTTTTGTTCCACCTTCCAAACATCTACACTAACTCCACAGTACCCAAAATTCTGACCACCTACTTATGTCTTTCACAAAGCATTATACACATTATTTCTCTTTAGTCCTCTTTTTCTTTTATGTCTCTTCTCATCATTAAAAAAAAAAAAAAAAAAAACTCACTGTCATTAAAAAAAAAAAAAAAACACTCACTGTTACCTTCATAACGTTAGCACCATCCAGTCTTCCAACTTTCTTCAAATGCTTGGTCTCTTCACGTACAATCAGTCAGCTCACAAAACCATGGTCATGACTTGTTCATTTAAGAATTTCTGAAATAACTTCTTTTCTCCTCTGTGGAAAAATTCCTATTTAGTGTTTAAAAATTATTTTACATATGACACAGATTTATATTTTGGAGAGATTTTATATGTATATATATATAAATCTATTATTTGAGAATAGATAAGTTAGTGTCATGATTTAGATGTATTGACTCAGTAAATTTTATTTAATTACATTAACCTGATTTGTTATTTTTTTACCAAATAAATATTTTCTCACCAAATAAATATTTTCTCATCTATGTAAGCAATCTTTTAGTCTGTTTAAATGAATATTCTGAATTGTGCCATGGCAAACTCTACTCAAGGGCTGAAAAAGAGAATTGAACATATGTGTTTGCCTTTGTTATATCCCAAAATCTCCTTACAACATGATTTTTTTTGGAGAACAGTAGTTCAACAAAGACAAATAAAATTCATATGAGACCAGAGCAAGAAAAAAAAAAATTATGAAAAGGAGATGGTAGAGTGATAACTGATTCAGTAGATGATAGCAAGTGAGATCCTAAAATAGCATTGGGAAAGCTGGGAAGCAACAGTAATTTTGGTGACCCAAAAAAAACCCACTGCATTTGAATTGATTCCAACTCATAGCAATCCTATAGGACAGAGTAGAAATGCCCCATAGTGTTTCCAAATCTTTCTGTAAATCTTTATGGAAGCAGACTGCCACATCTTTGTCCCACGGACCTATCAGTTAGCAACTGGGTGCATAACCACTGTACCACCAGGGCTCCAATTTTGTTGAAATACTCCAAAATCTCTGGAAGTTGGAAAAAATGTAAGGCTATAAACAAAAAAAGGTTGGTTGAAAGTTTTAGAAGAGTCAGACAGCTCTCTCTCTTCTCAGCTAGTCATGCCGATTTCTGTCCTCTATCCCAGCAGAGTTGTGGAATGACATCAAGGTCATCATATGTAAAGAAAGCAAGAGGTTATTAAAAAGACAGGAAAGAAAGAAAAGACCTAAATGGATGTCAGAAGAGACTCTGAAACTTACTTTTGAACATCGAGTAGCTAAAAAAAAAGAAAAAATGATGAACTGAATAGAAGATTTCAAAGGGCTGCTCGAGAAGACAAAGTCAAATATTATGATGACATGTGCAAAGACCTGGAGGTAGAAAACCAAAGGGAAAGAACATGCTCAGCATTTCTCAAGCTGAAAGAACTGAAGAGAAATTCAAGCCTTGAGATGCAATACTGAAGGATTTGACTGGGAAAATATTAAATGACACAGGAAACATCAAAACAAGATGGAAGGAATGCCAAAAAGAATTGGTCAACATTCAATCATTTCAGGAGGCAGCATATGACCAGGAACCTATGGTACTGAAGGAAGAAGTCCAGGCTACACTGAAGGCATTGGCAAAAAAACAAGACTCCAGGAATCGACAGAATACCAACTGAGATGTTTCAACAAATGGATGCAGAGCTGGAAGTGCTCAGTTGTCTACGCCAAGAAATTTGGAAGACAGCTACCTGGCCAACCAACTGGAAGAGATACATATTTATGCCTATTCCCAAGAAAGGTGATCCAACTGAATGCAGAAATTATCAAACAATATCTTTAATATCACACGCAAACAAAATTTTGCTCAAGATCATTCAAAAGTGGCTGAAGCAGTATATCAACAGGGAACTGCCGGAAAGTCAAGACGGATTTAGAAGAGGACGTGGAACCAGGGATATCATTGCTGATGTCAGATGGATCCTGGCTGAAAGCAGAGAATACCAGAAGGATGTTTACCTGTGTTTTATTGACTATGCTAAAGCATTCAGTTCTATGGATCATAACAAATTATGGATAACATTGCAGAGAATGGGAATTCCAGAACACTTAATTGTGCTCATGAGGAATCTGTACAGGGACCAAGAGGCAGTCATTCAAACAGAACAAGGGGATACTGCATGGTTTAAAGTCAGGAAAGTTGTGTCAGGGTTGTGTTCTTTCACCATACCTATTCAATCTGTGTGCTAAGCAAATAATCCAAGAAGCTGGACTATGTGAAGAGGAACAGGCATCAGGATTGGAGGAAGACTCACTAACAGCTGCTACAGGCAGATAACACAACCTTGCTTGCTGAAAGTAAAGAGGACTTGAAGCACTTACTGACAAAGAGCAAAGACCACAGCCTTCAGTATGGATTATACCTCAACATAAAGAAAACAAAAACCCCCACAACTGGACTGATAAACAACATTATGATAAACAGAGAAAAGATTGAAGTTGTTAAGGATTTCATTTTGCTTGGATCCACAATCAACACCCATGGAAGCAGCAGTCAGGAAATCAAAAAATGCATTGCATTGGGCAAACCGGCTACAAGAGATCTCTTTAAAGTGTTAAAAAGCAAAGATACCTTGAGGAGTAAGGTGCGCCTGATCCAAGCCATTGTGTTTTCAGTTGCTTCACATGTGTGCAAAAGCTGGACAATGAATAAGGAAGACTGAAGAAGAACTGATGCCTTTGAACTGTGACGCTGGCAAAGAATATTGACTATATCATGGACTGCCAAAAGAATGAACAAATCAGTCTTAGAAGAAGTGTAACCAGAATGCTCCTTTGAAGCAAGGATGGCGAGGCTATGTCTCACATACTTTGTACATGTTATCAGGAGGGATCAGTCCCTGGGGAAGGACATCATGCTCGGTAAAGTAGAGGGTCAAGGAAAAAGAGGAAGACCCTCAGTGAGATGGACTGACATAGTGGCTTCAACAATGGACTCAAGCATAGCAACAATGGTGAGGATGGCACAGGACCAGGCAGCGTTTCGTTCTGTTGTACACAGGGTCTCTATGAGTTGGAATGACTTGATGGCACCTTACAACAATAACAACATCCCAGCATAAGAGCAGATAATTATCTTCTGGACAATGCAAATCTTAGGATCGCTGGACTTCAAGACACCTGGCCCAAATGAAGGTAGTGTTTTAATTTTGATAATAGAGGGAATTAAAAAAAAAGTTTACGCATTGAGTGTTGAGACTCCCAATTTTTTCTTTTTCAGATCCTAAATCTTGACCCTTATATTTTCAGATCATGAGTTCAAGATAGTGGAGTCTTTTATTCACATAGAGGAGATGCAAAATTGTTAAGGAGCAGGGATCAAATGAGAGTCCCAACATTTATATTCTTTAGTTTAATTCAGGATGAAAGACAGTTTTCATTTGATATAACTCAATATACCAATCTGCATCTGTTTTCATGATTGCACTAAATGCTTTTAAAAGTACTCAAATAAAATAAAGTCTTCGCAAGTGTTGGAATTCAGAAGCAATTTCCAAATATTCAGAGAATCTCTTAGATTTCAAAGGAGTCCTAAGTGATCTCTGTGAGTACTTGTAAATAACCCTAGTGGGCGTCCGTGGAATGCCTTATGTAATCAAGTGTGAATAAGTCTTGAGTGCTGTCTAGAGTTCTCCTAGGCTTACAGAGATTCCACAGCAAAGCTGTGTCTGTAAAGCTCCTCAACAGTAACAGCCAGTAATGGTAACCTCCTGCCCCTGTTTTCTTCAGATGTAGATGGAGTGATGAGGGTCATTATTCTTTCGTCTCGCTGAAGGTCAGCAAGAAAAATATGTTGGTGACGGTGTATCCAATTGCATTTCTGAAATGAATATACCTTTACATTTGAGAAGCAAAGTCACAGAGTGAATGGAACCTTTAGTTTTTATAGATAATTCTAATATTAAAAAAACAAACCCATTGAAATCAAGTAAATTCTGACTCATAGCAACACTACAGGACAGAGAGACTGCCCCATAGAATTTTCAAGGCTGAAAATCTTAATGGAAGCAGATTGCCAGATCTTTCTCCTGCAAGGCAACTGGTGGGTTCAAACTGCCAATCTTTTAATTAGCAGCTGAGCACATTCACCATTGTGCCACTAAGGCCCCTTGAAATTCTAATATACAACTTAGTACTTATGGCTATCTACTAATTCAGGAGAGCATTCACTTTGTACGGTTTGAGTTTAAAACAATAGAGCCTCCTCTGGATAGCCCATTTTCACCCCATGGACATTGATTTACGACTAAAGAGAAAAAAAAGGATGATATCCCTTACTATGGAAACCTATTTTGATAAATCCAATTCTTCACCTGTGATTAGGGGGCAAGAAGTTCCATATCGACCCCTCTACCCCAATCTCGTCCCTATTTCTATCACAGCGAGTGATTTCAACGTTTGGCTGGTCCTGTATAGGTAAGTAGGCAGTAATGACAATTACGCAGGTACCTTTTGATTGAATACCAAGATATTGTGTTTGTGTGTGTGTGTGTGTGTGTTATGGGTGTTCATTTGTTTGAGTTAGCTGCAAAAATGCTCCATCTGTACATTTTCAATGAGCCCTGGTAGTGCAGTGGTTAAAGCGATATAGACTGCTAACTGAAAGGTTGGTGGTTCAAAACCACCTGCAGCTCTGCAGGATCAAGATGTGGCAGTCTGCTTCTGTAGAGATTTACAGGCTTGGAAACCTTGTGGGGTCGCTATGAGCTGGGATTGACTGGACGGCAAGAGCTTATATTCTGATGATGGCCACAACAACTCCCATTCTAGATGCTCTTCTGCAATGCGATATTGCCATTCCTCTGCGCCTTGAGTCTGGGCAGGTACTCTGGTCAATAGGCGAAGGTGAGAGTGATACTGTGCCACATCCAGGCATAGTCCTTTATGAGATAGGAGGCTTCTTCCTATTTCTTCTTCTTGTTACACTCATTCTTCATCCGTTTCCTCCCTTATTCAGCCATTGTGCTATTAGAAGTCATGCCTCACAGATGGGCACTCAGGTAATAAATCCCAGGTGAGCTTTCAACCAATAACGAGCTCAACTGCCGGCCATGTGAGTGAGCCCCCTTGGGACATTCAGCCTTGTTCAGCCTTCAGATGTCTGCAGCCCCATCAACTGCTGACTTCAACCACATGAGAAACCATGAAACTGCCTCACAGATCCCAGTCTACCCACGGAGCCATGAGAGATGATGAATTGTTACCCTAAGTTCCTGAGTTTTGACATAGTTTATTACACAATAAAAACTAGAACAACCATTGAGAAGGACTTCCGACATCTTTTTTTTTTTTTTAATATCTTCCCTAAATTTTGATAGGTTCCCAGATGCTAAGTAGCCCCTTCCCAAGGTAAAGTCCAAAATCCTACATTTCTCAGTTCTCATGCAGTTAGGGTACAGGTATTTTCTAGGTTCAGATGTACCTCGAGACCTCAAGCAGAGGCGAGCAACTTCAAGAAAAATGCTCTATGTGGACAATCTACTTTGCTGGTAAGGGTGGCAGGTGCGGAGATGATGAAATTTTGGTCAGGCAATGTTGCAATGTGGTTCTGGGATTGACAGTGGTATGGAAGGTAGACCACAACAGCAAGCCATACCATCAGGCCAATTTGGTGTTATGGTTCTGAACATCATTTATACAAGCTTATCCTTGATTATGTTTCTTAGGCCATCTCAACATTTCTGTGACTGACCTAATGACCTTTAACAACTATATGTTCTACTTCATTTAGATTGAATTCCATCTATCTGAAGGTAAAAAAGTCTAACTGTACTGACGGTGCATCCACGACTCAAGCTGGCAACTTGAAAAGTGTCAGTGTGTGCCGAGACTTCTTATAGTCACCAACAGTACAGCTAACAGAAATTCTGATTTTAAAAAAAGAAGTTATATCAAGCCGCCCTGCGAATTAAGAAAATTGCACATTGATAATTGCACTTACACGGCACCCAAATTCTTCAGATGGCTCCAAAAGCACACAATGTCAAAAGGTTAGTTGAGTCCAAGTACACCATGACTAACCTGTTGTTGTTTTTAGGTGCCATCAAGTCAGTTCTAACTCATAGCTACCCTATGTGCAACAGAAGGAAACACTGCTGGTCCTGTACCATTCTCACAATTGTTGCTACCCCTGAGCCCATTGTTGCAGCCACTGTGTCACTCCATCTTCTGGAGGGTCTTCCTCCTTTTCACTGACTTTTTTTTTTTTTTCTACTTTACGAGCATGATGTCCTTCTCTCGGGACTGATCCCTCCTGGTAACATGTCCAAAGTATGTGATTCGTAGTCTCACCATCATTGCTTCTAAGGAGCATGACTAACCTCAGTGTATGGTTTTTGGAGCAGCACTATTGACATCACCTAGAAATGTGTTAGAAATGCAAATTCTCAGGTCCCAATCCAGAACTTCTGATACTCCTGAACTGGGGCTCAGCAACTTGTTTTTTTAACAAACCCACCAAGTGATTCTGATGCATGCTTAAGTTTAAGAACTCCATTTTTTGGATGGCCTTCCCAAATAACCTCTTGATAGAAGGGTAAAACATGGTAAGCTGGCCGTGGCTTGTTCTAGAACAATCCATACTGAATGAAGCATAGAGATATTATTATTTCAAGTTCTCACAAACTTAAAAATCATGTTTCCTCAGAGGTCATAGATAATATTTCAGCAACCTAATTTGCAAATTTATAAATCCCTAGCATATAAATTGGATTAAGAGTACAGTTCAGAATTCATCACCCATCTTGGATTTCCATTCTGTTCTAACAGGTAACCTTGTGCTATCAGTTTACAGTATGTAGATTTTAGAGTGTGTCCTGGAAGCTGCCTTGATAATCTTTGTGAAATTATGGGCTTTCCTTTTATACTTAATATTCAGTAAGTATTTTCTGGGTTTTTACTCAGTAAGTGTCTTTACTTAGTAATTGAGCCCACTTAAACCCTGGTGGCATAGAGGTTAAGTGCTATGGCTGCTAACCAAAGGGTCGGCAGTTCAAATCTGCCAGGCGCTCCTTGGAAACTCTATGAGGCAGTTCTACTGTGTCCTATAGGGTCGCTATGAGTCGGAATTGACTCGACGGTACTGGGGTTTTTTTTAGTGGTGTTATGAAACCCTGGTGGTGTAATGGTTAAGTGCTACAGCTGCTAACCAAAAGGTCTGCAGTTCAGATACACCAGGCACTCCTTGGAAACTCTATGGGGCAGTTCTACTCTGTCCTATAGGTTCACTATGAATTGGAATCGACTCGACAGCAATGGGTTTCTTTTTTTTTTTTTTTTTTTTGATTTAGTGGTGTTATAACCAACCACAATTTTTATTCTGCAATGAAAACAAAATTTATTCTGCAAATAAAGCAAATTCATATGCTTTTCCTTCACACAGTGGTATAACCCATTAAATATTTTCTGTCCTTGTCATAGTTTACCATTTCACATGCTCAGCTCTGCTGCTCTTGAACTATGTTGATTTTACAGGTTGGAATTACCTTCTGCGCAAATAGGGCTTTTGTCATCCTCACACAGACCCCTGACGAGGATCATGTTAAGGAATGTATCAAAAAACTCTTTGTGAACCAAAGAGATCTACACAAAACATAGAGCCATTGATAAGATTAAAGAACAAAGGACAGGCAAAAGTATACTTTTAATCTGAAAAAGGAATTCAGCGTAATATGTTTAGACATATTTTAAGGACTCTGCCCAGAAGCACAGCAATTAAGAGAATCTGAATCAAGGAAACACTAGTAATGAAGATGCTGGGCACTGTGGCTGGTTGGCGCGGGCACTTTGATGACGCGTATCCAAAATTACCCCCAGAAAAGTACTCACTGAGTCAACAAAATAGTGTCACTGTTTTTATTGAGGAGGTGATAGTAGGTAAGTATGCCAATCCATAAGCCTTGGTTTAAATTCTCTGTTCCTCATTACTTGTGTAGGTTTGGGAGTACATAGCAACTTTTCTGTACCTAATTTTATTTCTTGCAAATCTATGGCAAAGTCTACGAACCAGAAAAGCCTGTAAATCACAGTGCACCAAACAAACGCACCCTGCCTTTGAAGGGAGAAAAATTGCCCCGGATCTCTGTTGCAGGAAATACTGGGGAGATGGTTCAGCATTTCCTTAAAAAATATGATAATCTCAATTTTTTCTGCCCATGTCTGCATATGACAACAATCAATGCTATCAATGGCATCAGTCAGTTAATTCCAGTTCCTACTCCCTGAATCCACTTGTCTCTATTATCCTTTCCTGTCTTGTCATCAACAGAAGGATTAATTATTTACTCATCCAGAACTCCTATCACACTGGCTTAAGACAAAATAAATAAATAAGTTTATGGACTTTATCTTTTTGTTCTGCTTTCCTTTGTGCAGATTTGGTCACATCATATTCTATCCAAGTGCCCCCAGAAGTTCTGAGCTTACATTCTATCAGCTAGCAGCTTCAGTGGAAAAGAGGTTTGGTCTAACTGTTGTTGCTGTGGTTAGTTGCCTTCAAATCAATGCCAATTCACGGTGACCCCATGTGTGCCTAGTAGAACTGCTCCATAGGTTATATTGGCTGTAATCTTAATGGAAGCAGATCTCCAGGACTATCTTTTTTGATACCGTTGTGTGTGCTCAAACCACCAACCTTTATGCTATCAGTCAAACACAAACCATTCACGCCATTTAGGGACCTTCTTTTCTAGTAGTTCAAAAGAAATTTTAGGTATCATCGTTTATTTGTTCAAAAAGCCTTAGTGGAGGAACGGTTAAGTGCTTAGCCGTTAATCAAGAGGTCAGTGGTTCAATCCCACCAGGGTCTCCAAGGGAGAAAAGACTGGGAGATTTGCTCCCATAAAGATTACAGCCTAGGAAACCCTTTGAGCAGCTCTAGTCTGTCCTTTAGGGTCACTAAGCATCAGAATCCACTTATCACACAACATCTCATTTGTTCACAATGACATGTAACTCATATATGACATCTGGACCAGCCGTTCCTGTGTAGAACTGAGGGAAGCGGTCAAACACATCCAGAACCATGTAAGCTGAAAGTGGAATGGGGTGGTATTAAAAGGAAAATCAGTGTTGTTGACAGAAAAAGAGGGAATGACAGATGGATAGGTAAAAACAACAGCCGTGCAGTGTATTGTGAATTATAACCTCTGCCTGGACTGATAAATAAATAATGGCCAGGGCTGTAGTGAGTGACAGTATTCTTGTACTGCGGACACTATAGATCTTAATAAAATATGCAATTCTTTGGTGAGATGATAGAAAAATCTATCTTCCATAACTTCAACAACTCAGTGAGAGCAGCAGCCTCTCAATACTTGCTTCTTGAGGCTGCATGCTGGAGTGCCTACTGAAACCATTAGTGACCTACCCTACTCCAGTATGATCTCATGTTAGCTAAACTAAAAATATCTTCAAAGACCCTGTCTCTGAACAAGGACGCGTTCACAGATACCAGGGATTAGGAATTCAACATATTTTTTTTTTTTTGGAGGACATAATTCAATCTGTAACAATGCATATTTAAATTATTTAGTGGAAAGTATACAGATATCTGTAATTTATTTTTAAGTGGATTAAATACTAAGGGGGATTAATAGATGGAAAAGTAAATACATAGATACTTTTATAATAAATAAATCTAGTAATATGTTAATGTTTAAAAGTAGGTGGCGAGTGTGCCATATTACTTGTAAAATTCTTTCAATTTTGTTGTATGCTTGACCACTTCATAATAAATTGTTGAAAAGAAATTTCAATAATAACCCACTGCACTACCTGGATTAATTATCATTGGATTTACTAGGAGAACATGTTGTAAAATCACTTATAAAATATTACACTTATCACTGGTTTTTAACTTAAATAGATACATGTTGTTGCTGTTGTTAGTTGTGATCGAGGTGATTCATACTCATGGTGAGCCCATGTCCGTAGAGTGGAACCGCTCCATAGGGTTTTAAGGATGTGACCTTTCAGGGGAGCCCTGGTGGCACAGTGGTTAAGAGCTTGGCTGCTCACCAAAAGTTCAGCAGTTCAAATCCACCAACAGCTCTTTGGAAACCCTATGGGTAACTTCTACTCCGTCCTATAGGGTTGCTATAAGCTAACATTGATTTGATGGCAATGGGTTTGGTTTTGGTTTTGGACCTTTCAGAAGCAGATTGTTAGGCCTGTTTTCTCAGGTGCCACTGGGAGGGTTCAAACCACCAACTTTTCGGTTAGTAGTCAAGTACTGAACTGTTTGTGCCACCCAAGGACTTCGTCAAATGGGTGCGTGTATATATATATATGTATACATAAATGTAAACCAGTTGCCGTTGTGTAAGTTCTGACCCGTGGCAACACCCTGTGTCCCAGAGTAGACCTGTGCGCCACAGTCCTCAATTTTTCAGACAGAGATTATCAGACCTTTCTTAATATCATCATATTAAGGATAATTCGACTGATATTAGAGTTTATAATTTTTGATAATGTGAGTAATGATTAGATTAATAGTCCTAAGTCTATGTATGTTCAATAAAATAACCATGAGGAAATAAGGTTAAGAACATCTCAGCCTTGGGTATGTAAAACTCCTTGCTGTCAAATCGATTCCAACTCGTAGTGACCCTATAGGACAAAGCAGAACTGCCCCACAGGGTTTCCAGGGAGCAGCTAGTGGATTTGAACCTCCAGCTTTGGGTGAGCAGCCAAGCTCTTAACCACTGCACAACCAGTATATTACCACAAAATTTATTCCAAGTTGGACTTGACCTGTAATATATGTAAGTGTTTTCCTTAGCCTGTCTGATGATTTATTTATGATTAATAATTTTATTATCTATTTTAATCTTTGATAATTTGATGAGTGAATGTATACAGTGTATACAATTGTTTTAATATGTGAATTTCATGTTACTAGTTGCTTGAATGTTAGTTCATCTATTTATTAGCTACTTTTTTGGTGTGAAATGTGATAATAACGTTAATATTTATTTTTATACTGACCAATTCATGTTTCTTTCCTAATTTTCTTTTAATATGTTTGTATATTTCTGAACTAATTGTAAGAACTCTTTATAAGAATTATAATACTATCATCTTTTTTTTTTTTTTTAAACACGTTTTACATTCTTGCCCCAACTGATTATGGTTCATTTAGTTTTTTTATGATAATTTTTGACAGAATGGACTTCAAATATACAAGTCTCTCATTCTTATCCTTTCAAGTCCTTTCTCATCCCTTCTGTAGATCAGCATTTTCGTAACTGTTCCTAGTTCTTTGTGGCTTTATTTTTTACACTTTAAAAAAAAAAATTCTTAGGCAAGATTCTAATTTCATGTCTTTCCAAATAATTATTTTCTTCATAGCATGATAGCATAATTCTTTTCCTACTTATTTATAATGATGTTTTTACCATCTACAAAATTCTCATATGTACTGTTTGTTTGCTTTTTGTCCTGTCTTTTCTGTTCATCTCTCTATCCATCTCTGTATTTTTGTGACAATAACAGAGTTTTTAACTATGGTAACTTTATAGATCACTTACCCTCAGGTGGCACAGCCCTGTGCTTCTCTGAGCACAATGCTGAACTTGGTATACTTTGAGATGCGTCAGTCAGCCACAGTCTTCCCTTCTAAATTACTATTTTAATAACTATAGCTTATTACTTCCTTTAAAGGATGCATGTTTTTTAAAACTTCTGATACAGGAGAGTAAAATATAGTAGCTTGATTCAAGGGAGTTTTTTAACTCACTCAAACTCAGTATATCTAGACTTGATCTTATAGCTATCTCACGATGCAGAAGTTTAACAAAATATAATTTAAATACGTACATATGAGGGGATTTTTTGTAGTTGGAGTGGAGAATTCTGGTATTCTAATTTTCTAATGGTTTTTCAAAACAGGAGTTACTCTGATTTTAGAGCTAAAAAGGACCTTGGAGGCGCCAAGGTCAAAATCTTTATCGTACTGATAAGGAGATAGAGGTTCAGGGGTATTGGTATTTGCACAGTGCTATGCCTCTTCCTTGTGGCTACATCAAGAGGAGAACATAATTTTTTCATTTCCTTACCAATCTTCTTCTACTCCTCAGTCTACCTCCCAGGAAGTGCATCTCAATGGGTTTGTGCGGGGATCTAATATGCTAGATAGTTTTGAAATCCTGCTGGAAGAAAAGAAACAGGAGAAAGTATAAGCCACCAAGGAGAGCAATTAGAATGCACACTGGGTTGCTCTGCCCAAAGTAAGGCCCTTTATAGGAAGCACGTGCTCGTTAGCCACATCATCTGCTAACCAGACCAACACAGCTTCCGTCTCCACTGTGCCAGCCCCCAGCTCACCGCCAGCAGCAGCCCCTCTGATGATGAAAGCCCCTGAGCTCGTTGGTAGCCCTCAGCTGTCTCATTGTCTAATTTCTGCAGATGGAAGAGACACCTTCCATCATCTTAAAATGCACTTTGAATATTACTAAGAAACAATCATTCAGGAGCTGAGCTCCTAAATCTCTAAGGCTGTGCCACAGAGGGGAACTTTTCCATCAAAAAAAAGTGCACACAACAGGCTAGAAAAATGGCAAAGTTGGGAGAAAATTTTAGCATTTTATGAGATGAGTCTTTAAGAAAGCCATTTCTACAGAGAGGGCTTTTGTCACTCAGGAAGGTCTGACATTTCAAAATGTAAGATTTAATATGCAGTTTAAAAACTGAATTTGTATGGAAAGTTTGCAGTGCTACCTGCAGAAGCATGGAGGCTTTTGGTGAAGAAAATTGTTTTCTTCTTGCTATCAAAAACAGAAATCTTTTTACTTAGCTATTAAAGCTTCAAATATTTTTTATATCATATATATTATCTTGTTGTGTTGTTTGGTGCCAACAAGTCAATTTTGAGTAATAGCGACCCCATGTGACAGAGTAGAGCTCCCCCATAGGGTTTTCTAGGTTGTAATTTTTATGGAAGCAGGCTGCCACAGAGCTGCTGGGTGGTTTTGAACCACCAGTCTTTACGTTAGCAGCCAACTGCTTAACCACTGAGCCACCAAGAGTACTATGTAGTATATATATATGTAAAATATTATATGTGTGTGAGTATATATATAAAAATATATATATATATATACCATGCAATGTTTTGTTCTGTTGTACATAGGGTCACTATGAGTTGGAACTTACTTGATAGCACCTAACAACAAAAACAGCATGCACACTTACACACACACACATATGTACCCACCACCCATCTGTCACTTTGTCTTACTATCGTGACTTGTGTGTCTCTACGATGCTGAGAGCTATACCACCCGTATATCATATACCATCAGGGCCACCCACGGTGGACAGGTTTCAGTGGAACTTCCAGACTGAGAGGCCTGGTAATCTACTTCTGGAAATCAGCCAATGAAAACTGTGTGAATCACAGCGGAGTACTGTGCAATAGAGAGCTAGAAAATCTGCTGCCTTGGTTAGAAGACACTCAAAATGCGCAAAGGCCGCGACAAAGGACTCTGGCGCACCGACCGTCAGGAAGATGGTACAGGACTGGGGGACGTTTTGTGCCGTTTTACTGAGCTTGTCATGAGTCAGAGTCGACCCTACAACTAACCACAATAGCTAAGCGTGTGTATGTCAGGAATAATGTGGGCCACAAACTTCTTAGCTTTTTTCCTTAAAGAAATGTTTTTATTTCTATAATCTAACTTATTCACTCTGCAGAATACTTGCTAAAGTCTTAATTTTACAGATGACAAAACTGGCGCTGACATTTACTAGCTGAGTCAGTTATGATAGGTCAGATTTTCTAGCTGTCAGCCAGATGTTTTTCACGTCAGGTCTTGTTTCTTGCGGTAGCCTCATCCCGCTCTGTATCTTTGGTATGTTCGGTGTACAGTGGAAAATTTGTGGTTCTTAAAATAATCCCTGCAAGCAATATGTCACTGCTACAGGAATAGAAACATGGATATGTCCAATTACTTTTAAATAATTGTTTAACTGCAAGAATTTGATGCTTCCTTACTATTCGTGTGGAATATGAGAGCTGGGGAAATCTCAATGGAAAAAAATGACTCCTAATCCTGGATTCTATCCACTTCATTGTCCTGACTTTGTGTTGATTCCAAATAATTGTCATTAATGAGTAGGAAACTGAAGCAGAAACAGAAACGGGTGTCACAATTCTAGAATCACCTTTATTTTCTTAAAACAGTAGCCTCTCCCCCAGAAATTCGGGAGATCCTGGAGTAGCCTGTGTTCCAGGATTTGTACCCGGTTATCTTCAGGATGACAGGTTTTCATCTTAAGTGGTCCTTGTTCCAGTAATCTTAAGATAATTGTATAGAGTCAAAAATAGAGCTACTTAGTCCACAAATCACACTAAGATTCACTCTCAAACATCAGTGCGCGTGGCCACAATCAGTGGGTTACTCTCCATGCTGAATAATTAATTCAAAGATCCTATAATCAGGGGTCAATTAGCAAAAGGAATAGTTCAGTTCACCTTGGTGGAATCCAGTGGTTTTACACAGTGTCTGGGCAGTGGGAGGTAGCAGGCCCAACAATAGTAATGGCATGGTATCTGCTATTAATCATGGTTAAGTAAAGGTAATTAACACGATACAATTGCTCATTTCTGTGAGCAATTGTTCAGAAAATGTGAGGATCACAATAATGCCTGCAGAAAGTCTATCCTTAAAAGTTATGCATCGACTGACAATAAAGACCTTAAAGTTCACCATATATATATATATATGTGTGTGTGTGTGTGTGTGTGTGTGTATAAACCCATTGCTGTTGAATCAATTCCAACTGTAATGACCCTAAAGGACAGAACTGCCCCCACAGGGTTTCCAAGGAGCACCTGGTGGATTCGAACTGCCAGCCTTTTGGTTAGCAGCCATAGCTTTTAACCACTATGCCGCCAGATTTTATATATATAAAGAAGCAGTAAATCTCCATTATTTCCAAACAAATTCAGGTAGAATCGTGAAGAGGAATAGCAGAAGTTTCTTCATAAGCTTTGATACGTTCTTGTGTTCAGCAATTGACGCAGAACTAAAATATCACTATGATAAAATTAGGTGATGTGTTTCACAGAGTGGTAACAACGTGAGTTCAGAGGTTCAGCAGATTTTACAACATCTGCAAGTACTTGCATATATTTTAAATGTATTTACATAATTGTCGCATGACTACAAACTAGCATTTTCTCCTAGTAGTGATACTTTAACGCTGCAAACACTGTGTCACCGTGTGAAACAGAAGATAGTGCTAATTTCTATGTACCTCATTTTATGATAGATGACAAGGACTATATCTTCATCTAATATTTCCCAAGATAGAATGTATACTTGAAATTGAGCCACATTTTAAGACTTTATGTTTGGAAAGTGGTAAAGCCAGGGATTGAGCTTGAGTCTCTTTATCTCTCTTTCAGAATGCTTTATACCATATAAAATTTCCTTTCACACACACACAAAAGCTAGTGAAAAAAGTAGCACAACTGAGTTCTGTTTTAAAAATAATGTTACCATCCCACCAGGATTAAAAATGCTGTGCAACATATAACCTTCTCTAATCATGAACCAGCAAGCACTTGTATCTCCTGAGCAATGAGTCATTGCTTCACATTGTGTTTATTCATTAACTTAGGATCCTTTATACAAATGGAACTCAGCTGTATTCATTAGGGAAACACTAGCTAATATAAACTTAAAACTCCAAATAATGTTTTTCGGAGAATACAGACTTATTTCTTGTTATGAGTAATGGTCCAACACACGTGCTCTGGAGACCCTGATTAGTGGAGGCATCACCAACATGATGGTGCAGGAACTTGGAAGCTCTGTCACGTCACCCTGTAAGGCCTACATGCAGCCTGCATGAAGAAGAAGAGAGAGAAAGGCTTTCTTAAAGGCCTTGACCCAGAAGAGACACATATCACTTTTACTCGCATTCCGTTGGTGGGAACTAGTCACATAGCCACAACCAGATGCGAGGGGCCTGGGAAACGTGGTCCCTGGTTGGGCAAATATGTTTGGCAATGACACTGTCCTCTGAAAGAATAGCACCTCTTTTTTTCTGGACAGCTGATCTTATCTGCTGCACTGACTTTTCACTGTGTTGTATCATTCCCCAAGATTTCAAAACCCTGTCTCACGGGGAGAAATAAAAACTGTGTCTCTAGCCAAAGCTAAGACTATTCTGCATTAGGCTAGAGTCACGGAAGAGAAGTTAGCATTCAACAAAAACCTTACAAAAGCAGAGTTTAATGTCTAGGAATTTTTCAAGGGTTGTGTCACCTTGGAGATGTCATTAAAATTGGAACCTTGGTTTCCCCCAAGTAAAAAGTTATTTAAATAGAGGTTAATGCCAGGAGGGAATGGCAACATATCTGATAATAATCACTAGTATTACAGCAGGAAAAATAAGTTTCCATTCAGTAAGTACCTCATTTGTTCCTCACAACACTCATAAGAATGGTCGATAGGAAAATGCTTTTTGAGGGACAACGCTCCAGGAACATGCAGAGAAAGTGCTGTGCGTGGCGGCAATTATTCCAATCCTGCCTGTAATTTTGTTAAGGAGAAAAATCCTATGCAATCCAGGCCTATTTTTTGATGGCGATTCAGTGGCCCATGAAAGATGAAAATTCGTATTAAAATATGTTATGCAATAGGCTTGTGGCTTGGCATTTTATATTGTATTACCTGATTTCCCTAACAACTCTGTGAAATAGGAATATTATTCCCACAATGTCAATAAAGAAATTTAAACTCAGGAGAATATGATATACCCAGGATTTGAAGTTAGGCTCCTCTGAATAAAACCACTATTCATTCTATTTTATCACACATCTCTCCTCAAAATAAACTTCTTCTGATTATTATTTCTAAAATTTGGTAGAACCAGACTCTCAGAACTGTTGTGGCTGCTATCGATGACAACCAAGCTCTATGTTGCATGCATCCCACCTGCTTTTGAAATCTGGGCTCATATAAATCTCTCCTGATGAAAGTGGTATATGCAGGAGCAAGACGAATGAACTCAGTTCCCTTGTTCGCTGTTCCCATTTTGATTTGTCCTCACGAAGACGTGGAGCTTGTAACTTACTATTGCTTCTGCAATCCTATGAATCTTGTCATCTGCTGTATTTTACGTGGGAGTGAAGCTAAGTACAAGCAAGAATACGTGGTTTTTATTTAATCAGATAATGAAAAGGATGCATTTTGGGACATAATACATATTACGGTGACCCAAATTACTTATGCTATTTCATATTTTTGTAAGATACCATCTAATTTACCATAATAATTCAAAGTAACTTCATTTTCCCTGGTGGGGTACTGAAAATTACTGTAACTTATAATTTTATGGTAATTACAGTTAGAACTCGCATAATTAGTGTAGCAAGATCGCTGTTCTATTTATTTTACCAAATGAAATGTGTCCCTGGTACGGAAAAAACTCCTGAAGTACAGGTTTAAAGCGGTAAGTGCTATCAATAGATTGGATGGCATCTCAATAATCATAACAGGCTTTTCTTTCTACTGATCCCTCTGAAATGGTCTCCCTGGCCAAACTGAGTAAAGAACTACATTTAAAATAGATTAATTCTAGAAATTTGCATGTGTCTAGGGCACTCACGTTGTGTTTATATGAAATGAAAAGAAGTTTATGACATCCAAAACACTTCCACATGGTTGTCCTTTAGTTTTTGTTGTATCCAAACCCCAAACCACACCCGTCGCCATCAAGTTGATCCCGACTCATAGTGGCCCTAAGGGACAGAGTAGAACTGCCCCATAGGGTTTTCAAAGAGCAGCTGGTGGATTTGAACAGCCGGTCTTTTGGTTAGCAGCTGTAGCTTTTAACCACTATGCCATCAGAGCTCCACGTCAACATTAATAATCTCAAATACATAATATAGACTAAGAAAAAGTGAGTTGGAGAGAAAAATAAAATTTAAACACTTCTAAAAGCATATCAAGTAATATTTTTGAATAAATATGTGGTAAAATATCCAGAACACTTACTATGTGCCTGGTGTTGTTGTAGCCACTTTGCTCCTGGGAAGGATAAACACAAAATTCCTGAGAATGTTTACCAATGGTGGAGTTGTTTATGGTGGGGAAGGAGGGGAATGGGTTTGGGATAGTGTCTAAGCTTCATTTGTAATGGTTATTTTATTGAAAAGGTATCTTCAGCAAGAAGGGACTTGCCTGCATGTAGTCCCTGGTGCTATAGAACTTGTTATCCTCAATTCTTTGTAGTCTCAGGATTCACATTCTGCCACTGCTTTCTGAGAAAACCTTTGTAGATTAATATTTTCTGAGTTTAAAGTTTGCTCCCTGAGTAAAAATGCCACTTGTAATAGGCCTTTTTTTAATAGGTACAAATCTAAATAATCTTAAGCATAAATAATCAAGAAGAAATAAGAAAGATGTAAGATTCTCATGTTTACTTTTGATTCAACTGGCACCAAAATGTAAAAACATATAAACATGCAAATAAGCTGTCTTCCACCGGTGTATTTTTAGACCCTTGTTGATAAATAAATACCAAATAAAATTTCCAATCATATCTTTGTTCTGTAAAAAGTAACTTTCTCAACTTCATAAATTAGTGTTTAACATGCTAAAAAAAAACCTTCTAAAATCTAAACACATTAAATGCATAAGACAATAATACCTAATTGGGGTTTACAATGTGTGTTGAATCAAAATACATGACAATAGACTTCTTCCATAAATGATTAACTGCTATGGAAATTACTCTCTTACAGTAAACAACTAGAAAACTAGACAGAATATGTGAAACAATTTTTTAATAAATTGGACAAAAGACAGCACAGAATTATCATTCTTGCAAGAAGGTGAACATGCAAGTTCTACGAGAGTTCCGGCTTGATACTTGGAGGCGGTTTTGAAGCCATAGTGCACGCGGGGAGGACCTGAGCAGAGCCTGGTATTCTCATAGAGCTAAAAATACTGATAACAGAGCTCACTGAGGTTAACGCGATTTGATTTTATTGAGCAGAACATCAGAAAGGAGTCAGCTGGACAGAAAAAGAACTTTAGTGATGTATAGAAGATTTCTTGAATTTTTGGCTAAGCTGAACTCTGCATGTATGGGGTGAACTCCATGAGGCTAAGGAAAGAACCACGACGAACACCAGAATGAACACCTTCCACCTGCTCCACAGATCTGGAAAGAGTTTGTCTTCCTGTCATCCAGAATGGTGACATACTGCAGTCCACAGAACCTTTGGGAGAGTCCTTCCAAGAATACTAGTGAGGAAAGAAATAGCTATTGACTAAAGGGGGTTTTGGCCCAGCACTAATGAAGCTTAAAAATAAGTAGTGAACGGCCCTAATTGATGCTGTCTAACATGATGGAGTGCTAGAACAAAGTTGAGCATTTGTTAAAACAATGACAACTACCATTGCAACAACAACAACATTATCAGGCACTCAATAAATGTTATCAGGCGTTCAAAAAGATACAGAAATATATGATCCATAACCTATACAGTCACTATAAGTCTAAATTGACTCGATGGGTTTTTGTTTTTTTTTTAACCAGAGAAATAATCAGTAATAAAAACGGCACAAAGATGACAGAAATGATAAAATTAATAGACATCATAGTTAATACAGCTGTTTTAAATCTCCTTTGTATTCTCACAAAAACAGAGGAAAACTTGAGCGTGATGAGGAAAAAAATTGTAAGATATAAAATATATCCAGCTGGAACTTCTGGAGATAAAAACTCAATATATAAAAAAAGAAAAAAAAAAGTGTATGTAATTAAGTTAGACATCCAAGAATAGAAGACAGTGAACTTAAAGAAACAGCAATACAAACACTCTAAAATAAAACACAAAGAGGGAAAAAAAAGAAAAGAAAAAAAAAAAGCAAAGCATCATTTACTCGTGGAGAAATATCAAGCAGTCGAAGATCCATGTAATCTGAGTCCCTGAGTAAGAGAAGAAAGAAGTACAAACAGAAAAATAATATTTGAAAAAATAATGGATGACAACTTACTATAACTGATGAATAGTATAATCTTCCAAATCCAAGCATTGCAACAAACCCAATCATGAAATAAATATGTAAAAACAACAACAAAAAAATCATACTA